>NC_056733.1:1443182279-1443549681 GCF_019279795.1 Protopterus annectens
AATGAGTTACCAACCTTTATGCAATGGGATAATATAAAATTGGCAGGTGCACGGTTTTCAGTTACAGTATGATTAATTAGGATGGAGATGGGGAGGACCAGGACATCAGCTGGCATGTTATCAGCAGCAAAGGTTGATGGCTTTAGCTCAAGTACTGGTTTTCTAATAGTGGAAGTTTGAACAGTTTGGTATATGAAAGTCACTCTTACTGTCCAGTGAGTCTGGTGTGTGGAGGGGGTATTTGGAGTATCTTTGATTTAAAGATACTGGAGTACTTATTTATGGATGGCCAACAAAGATTGGGGTCATTTTAAAGTTTTTGTTGGAGATTTGAATAGCAGGACTGCTTGTCCTTCTTAATTTTTTTTACTAAGATTTCTAAGTTATCTGAATGCTTGAAGAGTTGTGTTTTATTAGCATACCACAGCTTCAGACTTTGTCTCTTTGTATAAGCAGTTCTTTGGTTTCTTTTTTCAGCCATGGTGCTATGGTGAATTTTACTCTTTTTGTTCAAATTGGTGCCATTTCAATGAGATGTAAGAAAGTTTTGTTAAGAAACTGCATCTGCTAGGGGTAGTGTTTCTAAAATTTTCCAATTACAGAGGTGTAGGGTGGATGATACTTTAACTAAATACAGCAAAGACAGCTTTATGTACTTGGTTGTATATTACTGCTTCTTTAAGTTATATGGCTGTCTGAGTGCATCTGTTGGAAGATGATCACTAACACAGTCAGGTAAGCATCCTGAAGAGTTTATAGTGTTGATCTTACCAGTAAGAATCCAGACCAGTGTAGATTGTTTACTGTTTATTTCGTCTTTTCTTCTGTTATAGCTGATGAGTTAGGAGAATCCAGAAAATCTGATGAACTTGAAAGGGTGACTGTTATAGTATGGCCAATCAGTATTTATGACACCCATAATGATGGTTTCTTGGTGTATATTCTGGGATAACAAGTGCAGAATGTTTTCAGCAGTGTTTATACATTCATAGGTTCATAGGTGTATCTTCTTCTCTTTCGGCTGTTCCCGTTAGGGGTCACCACAGCGGATCATCTGATTCCATTCCTTCCTGTCCTCTGCATATTGCTGTGTCACACCAACCACCTGCATGTCCTCTCTCACCACATCCATAAACCTTCTCTTAGGCTTTCCTCTTTTCCTCTTACCTGGCAGCTCCATCCTTAGCATCCTCTTCCCAATATACCCAGCATCCCTCCTCAGCACATGGCCAAACCAATGCAATCTCGCCTTTCTGACTTTGTCTCCAAACCGTCCAACCTAAGCTGACCCTCTAATATACTGATTCCTAATCCTGTCCATCCTTGTCACATCCAGTGCAAATCTTAACATCTTTAACTCTACCACTTCCAGCTCTGACTCCTATCTTTTTGTCAATGCCACCATCTCCCAACCCATACAACATAGCTGGTCTCACTATCCTCTTGTAGAACTTCCCTTTCACTCTTACTGGTACCTGTCTGTCATAAATCACTCCTGACACTCTTCTCCACCCATTCCACCCTGCCTATACTCTCTTCTTCACCTCTCTTCCACACTCACCATTACTCTGAACTGTTGATCCCAAGTACTTAAACTCATCTACCTTCGCCAACTCTACTCCCTGCATCCTCACCATTCCTCTAGCCTCCCTCTCATTCACACACACATATTCTGTCTTAGTCCTGCTGACCTTCATTCCTCTCCTCTCTAGAGCACATCTCCACCTCTCCAGGGTCTCCTCAACCTGGTCCCTACTCTCACTACAGATCACAATGTCATCTGCAAACATCATAGTCCACGGAGGCTCCTGTCTGATCTCGTCTGTCAACTTGTCCACTGCCACTGCAAATAAGAAAGGGCTCAGAGCTGATCCTTGACGTAATCCCACCTCCACCTTAAACGCATCTGTCACTCCCACTGCAGACTTCATCACTGTCACACTACCCTTGTACATATCCTGTATCACTCTTACATACTTCTCTGCCACTCCTGACTTCCTCATACAATACCACAACTCCTCGCTAGGCACCCTATCATATGCTTTCTCCAAGTCCACAAAGACCCAATGCAACTCCTTCTGACCTTCTCTATATTTCTCCATCAACACTTTCAGAGCAAACATTGCATCTGTAGTGCTCCTTTCCGACATGAAACCATACTGCTGATCACTAATCATCAACTCCTTTCTTAACCTAGCTTCTACCACTCTTTCCTATACCTTCAAGCTGTGACTGATCAATTTTATCCCTCTGTAGTTACTACAACTCTGCACATCACCCTTATTTTTAAAAATAGGTACCAAAACACTTTTTCTCCACTCCTCAGGCATCCTCTGACTTTCCAAGACTTCATTAAACAATCTGGTTAAAAACTCCACTGCCATTTCTCCTAAGCAACTCCATGCTTCCACTGGTATGTCATCTGGACCAACAGCCTTTCCATTCTTCATCCTCTTCATAACTGTACGTACTTCCTCCTTGCTAATCTGTTTCACTTCCTGATTCACTATCCCCACATCATCCAAACTTCTCTCTCTCATTCTCTTCATTCATCAGCCCCTCAAAGTACTCTTTCCATCTGCTCAACAGACTCTCCTCGCTTGTGAGTATGTTTCCCTCATTATCCTTTATCACCTTTACCTGCTGCACATCTTTCCCAGCTCGGTCCCTCTGTCTAGCCAATTGATACAGGTCATTTTCTCCCTCTTTAGTGTCCAACCTTTCATACAACTCTCCATATGCCTTATCCTTCGCCTTCGCCACCTGTCTCTTTGCCATGCTCATCTCATTATACTCCTGTCTACTTTCTTCATCTCTTTGACAATCCAACTTCTTCTTCGCCAGCGTCTTCCTCTATATACTCTTCTGTACTTCCTCATTCCACCACCAGGTATCGTTGTCTTCCTTCCTCTGTCCAGATGTCACACCAAGCACCTTTCTAGCTGTCTTCCTTACCATCTCTGCTGTAGTTACCCAGCTATTTGGTAACTCTTCACTGCCCCCCAGTGCCTGTTTTAACTCTTCCGTGAACTCCACCTCACAATCACCCTTTTTCAACTTCCACCATTTGATCCTTGGCACTGCTCTCGCACTTGTCCTCTCTTCTTGATCACCAACGTCATCCTAAAGACCACCATTCTATGCTGCCTAACTACACTTTCCCCTGTCACCACTTTACAGTCTCCAATCTCCTTCAGACTGGCCCTCCTGCATAGGATATAATCCACCTGTGTGCATCTTCCTTCACTCTTGTACGTCACCCTATGCTCCTCCATCTTCTTAAAATACATATTCACCACAGCCATTTTCGCAAAATTCACTACCATCTGACCTTCTGCATTCCTCTCCTTAACACCATACCTGCCCATCACTTCCTCATCCCCTCTATTCCCTTCACTAACATGCCCACTGAAATCCGCTCCAATCACCAGTCTCTCACCCTGGTGTATATCAGGCTAATTACCACTAGGGCCCTTAAAAGCTTAGCCATGCAACCCAAATGTGACTTACAAACTTGATTTATATTTTACTTACAGGGAGTGATATACTGACTGCCTCTGTCCATCAGAGACACAGAAGCCAGACCGGGGTGAATTTCTGATTAGCCATCCACTGGTCCAAGTTGTGCTTAAAAAAGGATAGGGAGGAACTCTGCTTCACATGGACGAGGAGCCTGTTGCAGAGAATGAGAACTCTCTGTACAACATATCTGTCTCTCCAACATGTCCTATTTATGTTACAAGCACAACTTAGGTCTTTTGATCTAGTAGTTCTGATGCAGTTTGTTTTGTGGATGTTTAGAAGATTCATCAAAACAGGGTCCAAGGAAGCCTTGTATAATGATATTGTTAGCCGGAGGAATATGTATGCCTACAATGCATATGGTCTTTCTGCTATTTAGGATGAGGTCAGAGATGATAGTTTCAGCCATTGCTGAAATTTATATTTGGTTGACATGAAGAATTACATTTAAATTATTTCTATATATTATGGCTATGCCACCTCCTCAATTACTTTTTCTATCCAGTCTGAGTATATTTAATCCAGAAGGCAATATTTCATTGCCTTTTATTTTTGTTTTTAACCAGATTTCTGTGGTGACTAGTATATCTGAGGAGTAAAGTGCTAGACATGCATGAAACTCCTGAAGTTTAATACAAACACTGAGATTCATATTAAAAAAGTTGGAGTCATATCTAATGTCTGCTTAACATGTATGTTGCACATGAACTGTTTGCATACTAAATGTTTTACAGTTGGAATTTAATATCATGTATAATGTTTCCACATAAATACCTGTGTAACCTTTGTAAAGTGTCACTACAGAACAATTACTTTTTGTATCTAGATGCCATATATGTGTAATATATCTTTAAAAAAAAAAAAGAAGTTATCTACTCACCATAATGTTCCATCTGTTTTGTTGATCTTCATTTATCCTTGATGTATGGGACTCGGTTCCAGCCCTCAGAACTGGCTTGGCTCTTATAAGATCGTGAGAACTAAAACCTCTCGAGTAAGTCCCTACCCAGAATACCCCTCGCTAGATTATCTCAGATCGAGTTTACAGCTATAAAGGAAGGCAGGAAAAACAGCCCTATTCCAATTACAGAGGCCAAGTCCAAGGTCATATATGAAATAACAGATAACCAGGACTACAGTTCATTCCTCCAAGAAGCCTGAAGGAGGGCGAAGGTGGGTGTGGTGTCAAGGATAAATGAAGATCGACAACACAGGTAAAACATTATAGTAAGTACATAACTTCTTTATCTGATGTTGTCAATCTTGATTTATCCTTGACGTATGGGACAGAGTCCCAGCTACCTTAGATCTTGGGAGGCCTTATGGAAGGATATTTCTGAGCACCATAGAGCCAAAGGACACTCTTCCCTTGGAGATCAGATTCAATTTGTAATGAGCAATAAAGGTATGTGGAGTAGCCCAAGTTGCTGCTGCGCATATTTCATCCATGGAAGCCTTTGAGTGAAAAACAGCAGATATGGCTATTGCCCTAGCAGAATGTGCCCTAACTAATACAGGTAATTGGACATGTTTTTATTGTAGATGAAAGTTATGCATTCCCTTAACCATTTAGACAAAGTAACCTTTGCAACTGGTTTACCCATGGATGGACTCAAAAAAGAGACAAATAACTGGTCAGATTTCCTAAAGTCCTTTGTTCTGTGGAGATAAAAATGCAATTGCCTGTGGACATCTAATAACTGTAAACAATATTCTCCCTTGTTACAAAAATTAGGGAAGAAGACTGGTCAATGAATGGACTGACTGATGCTAGCTTCAGATACCACCTTAGGAAGAAAGGATGGGTTTGTCCTTAGTAAAACCCTGTCTTTATGAAAAATCAAATATGGAGGTTTTGAAGATAATGCTCGAATCTCTGAAATTCTTCTGGCGGACATAATGGCTACCAGAAAAATGACTTTCCATGAAAGGAAACTTCAGATCACAACTAGCCACTGGCTTGAAAGGGGAATGGAACAATGACTGTGGGACCATATTGAGATCCCAAGGAAGAAAGGATCCTTATAAGGTGGTTTTAACCTCACAGTTCCTTTCATAAATACTTTGCACAAATCTGTGGGAGATTAACAATTGCTCTTTGAAACCATTATGGAAGTTGGAAATAGCAGCTAGTTGGACTTTAATAGTAGAAGAAGAAGCTCCCTTTTCAAAAAGCATAGCTAAAAATTCCAACACCTTTTCAGCTGGTGCAGAGAAGGGGTTAATACTCTTTTCCTGGGCCCAAAACAAGGATCTTTTCCACTTACTATTATAAAGTCTCCCGGTGGAAGGCTTATGGGAAGCCAACAAAATTTTTCGGACCGAAGAGGACAGGTTATCTTGCCTGGTAATCATCGGAATTGGAGAAACCAAGTTGTAAGCCTGAGGTTTCGGAGATGGGGGTGAATTAGTCCATCTGCATGGGACAGGAGGTCGGGATCCGGGTCCTGAATCCATGGGAGGTGAATTAGGTGAGGTAAAAGAAAGGGGAACCAAACTTGTTGAGGCCAGAAGGGTAGTAATGAGGATGACCTTGCTCTTCAACCTGATGGCTTTCTTCAAAAAAGGAGGTATTAATGGAACTGGGGGAAAGGCACAGAGCAGTCCCGAGGGCCAGTCATGAAAGACAGCATCTCTTGGGGACTCCCCTTGATGGGGGATTATGGCAAAATAGCTGCTGCACTTGTTGTTCAGGGGCAATGCAAACAGGTCACAGCAAGGCTGGCCCCAGCAACAGAAAATCTCCTTTGCCACTCTGAGATTAAGAGACCACTGGTGAGGCAGGAGAATGCATCTGTTCAGCTTGTTCACTATCACTTTCAAGCTCTCCAGGATGTGCGTTGCTATCAGAAAGTGGTTGGAAGAGATCACCCACAACCAGACTCTGACACCTTCTCAACAAAGAGGGTAAGACTAGGTTCCGCCCTGTTTGTTGATGTACCAGACTACTGACATATTGTCTGATTGAATCTCAATCGTTCCCAGAGGGAGGGCAGCTTGGAAGGCTTGCAATGCTAAAAGCACTGCCCTCAACTCCAGAACACTGATATGCAAGTTGGCCTCTATTTGGGAACAAGTGCCTTGGACTGTTCTGCTCAGATAATGCCCCCCCCCCCCCAAATCTGGAAGGCATTCATGGTCACTATGGTCTTGGACTGAGAAGGAACAAAGGTTTGGTCCAGGAGAATTTCCTTTTATTCCATCTACCATGAAACGTCTTTCTTGCAAAGACTGGTGACCCGGATGTGGTGCATCAGGGAAAGACTGAGAATGGATCACTGGGAGGCTGGTGACCACTGCAGAAGTCTCATGTGTAATCTTGGTAATGGGAGCAGTATGATGGCCGCTGCCATGGATCCTAGGATTTGTAGAACTAGTACAGCAGGTACCCTGCTGTTGGAGAGAATAACTTTCACTTGGGACCTTATCCTTTGTAATCTGTGAGGAGGAAGGGAAGCTATGCAAGATGTGGTATTTAGACAAGCCCCTATAAGCTCCAACTCTTGCGTTGGGCTTAGCTGGGATTTTGTGCGATTTACTGTAATACATAGATGAGTGCAAGTGTGTAGAATAAAGTCTATTGACTGCTCTAGTAAATGCCTGGTGGGAGCAATGATGAGCCATTTGTCTAGCTATGGAAACATCCGGAATCTGTGCAGTCTCAAATGAGCTGCTACTACGGCCACACACTTGGTGAACACTCTGAGGGATGTGGTGAGACCAAAGGGCAGAGCTCTGAACTGATAATGACTGGCTCCTAGCTGGAAGTGGAGGAACCTTCTGGAGGGTTTGTCCATTTTTATGTGGTAATATGCATCCTGGAGGTCTATAGAGCACATCCAATTGTCTTTCCCTGGGAAGGAGAGAGTAGACTGATCCGTGACCATCCAGAATTTTGTCTGCTGAACAAACAGATCCAAAATTGGTCTCCAGTCTCCCGTATTTTTTGGTACCAAAAAGAATCTTGAGTAGACTCTGGATCTTATTTGGTCTGGTAGGACTTCTTGGATGACTCTTTTTTCAAGCAGCTTTTGAATTTCTAGAGCTGCCTTACCCTCTGACTGAGTGGCACATTGGGGATTCTTTTGCCTGTTCTTGGGGTGAGAATGAAGAGTATGTTGTATCCCCTGGAAATGATCTTTTGCACCCAAGTATCAGTACTTATTTGTTGTCAGACTAGTGGGTGCAGGGACAATCTTCCCCCAACTGCCTCCATAGGCAAGAAATCCGGCCTCCCTTCAGGAGCGTTGGTAGGGCTTCCCTGAGAAAGAATTCCTGGAATCTTGATTTTGCAGGCCATTTCTGCCGCAAGGTCGACGTCTTCCATTGGAGCTGCCCCCATGCCCTGAGGGGAGCCATTGCCATGTGTGTCTTGAAAAGGCCCTTGGGATTTCTTGAACCACATTTTCCCAGTCCTCTGATTTGTGGAAAAGGACCGCTGGGGAGAAGAAAAATGTACGCCCACTGCAGAAAGGGTCTTTTCATCTTTTTCACACTGGCCAAGGTCTGTCTGACTTTGGGGCCACACAGGGATGATCTGTCAAAGGTAGCATTGATGAAGAAAGACTTAAATGGTTCCAGAAACTCACACAAGTGCATACAGGTGTGTCTCCTTATGGCAATGTCAGAATCCTCTGCCCTAGTCGTCCCTTCAGCTGTGTGCACAATGAGATTCTTGGATGAGTTTGAAATAGACTCCACGGTTGCCAGCTGGGAGACAACTTTATCTTGTACCTCTTCATACATGGCTCCTGCAAGGGTATCTGACAGCTTCTTGATCAGATCCCTCTGCAGTCTAGTAAAGCATGCACGAAGTTCAAATAACATAAGGCAAAGGGCGATGGAGAGTAGACCCACTTCCCTAACCTGTCCATCATCCTGGACTCCTGGTTAGGTGAATGAACAGTGGAACTTTACTCTGCCAGTTTCTTCTTTGTGGTTGCCACAATCACTATGGCATCTACTGGTAAACCCTTGGCCCAAAACTGTTGGTCCTCTGGTGCATTGAGAATTTTGTCTGGTCTCTTGGGGATTGGTTCTTCAGAATCAGGGGCCTTCTATGCCTGCTGTGCAATAAACTTAATAAGATCGTCAGTGGGTGGGGTCACCAAAGAGGTAAGTGGGTGAGCACTGAATGTTTGCAGGTACACCGACTCCTCTGAGAAAGGCTGTTTGGGCTTCCAGCCCCCCCTCTGCTTTAATAACTCAAGAATGTCTGGAAAGGAGACGTCTTCTGGGGGTCACCAGAGGTAACCCTCCCCTTCATCAAAGTGCATGCCCTCCATGACAGATTCCTCTGGGGAATCTAGGTGTTTCCTCTTACACTTCTTCTTCTGTTGCATTTCCTCAGTGGGAAGCTCTGTGGAGGAATTGGAAGAGGTAAGCCCCTGTGCAAGGTTATCCTGCAACTTTGGTGCTCGCTGTCCTGTCATTGAGGTTGGTGGAAGCTCTGGGCAAAAGGCAGTCCCAGGGAAATGCTCCGATAGGGAGGGAACCGGCTGAGAACTTGCAGAGGCCAAGGCCCTCTCTATGACCTAGAAGACAGGCCCCCCCCCAAAGAGGGAAGGGAGCCCGGAAATGGGAAGGACAATCCCGGAACCATGGTCCCACCCCACTCTGACAAGACTTCCATTGAAGCTGAAGCTGGGGAAAAGCCCGCATGTTTCGAGTCTTCACAAAGCAAGGATGGCTCAGAGAAAACTAGAGCCAAACCACCCCCTTTGGACCCTGTAGCAGAGCTACAACCCTGGGAGTCATCCAGATCCAAAAGAACTGAAGAACTCAGGGCAGACACTGGATCTGAAGGCATAGAAGCTGTCGGCTCCAGGACAGCCGGAACCGGGGGAATCGGAGTTGTGGTCTCTAAGGACTTGGGGAAGGTTAGAGGAGGAATGTCCGGTTGAGTCCTTGGAGAAAAGGTCCCATCTCCAGAAGTGGGCGAAACCTTGGAAGAACCTGTAAAACCTCTAATGATGAGAAGCTGATCCACCAACCTCACAACGGCGACTTCTGTTGGACTCCTGAAGGAACGACCAGATGGAGATTTGGGTTTGTCTACGAAGGGGCTTGGGAGATGCCCCACAAAGGGATCCACTGAGGGGGAGTACTTAGTCCTGGGTACAAAAGATAGTTGTGGTTCTGAGGTTACCGACGGCACCTTGGATGGGGGCGGCACCGAGGGAGGGGCCAGAACCTGCATGGCTGGCTCCATAATTGTCAGCACAGAAAACTTCAGTGTGGTGGAGGTCATCACAATTGGCACCGAAGTTGGCACTGTAGATTTATAGTACTTTGTTTTGGTTCTGCTGAGTGTGAGGGAAAAGATTTAAGTCCCTTCGATGCCTGCGCCAAAGGGGATGCCAGCACCGAGAAATTCCTCTTCTTCCCACAATCAACTTTGGAAGAAGAGGAAGAGGGAGGAGGAAGATGGCAAGGATCAAACGTTGATATCCCTGTGAACAAAGCCTCATCAAAGGATGTTTTAATTAGTCCTTTAAGGATAAGTTTATTCTTTCTTTCTACAAGGGCCCAGTGGCTAAAAGCATGACAAATCGCACAATCCTCTTGCAGGTGCACCAGGCCCAAGCAATAGACACACACCACATGCCCACTGGAATTCGGCATTTTTTCCTCCCACAATCACGGCACTGCTTGAATTCTGTAATGCTTTTACCTTGACTAGATACCAAGTCAAACTCGCACAAACACACACAGAGCCACACACAGTAAAGAAGGGAAAGAAGGAGGACTACCGACAATGGTAAGCGAGGTAGAGAGGAGAAAGGATAGGAACTACCAACGATGGTAGGAAAGTTATCAAAAGGTATGAAAGGTTTGAAGCACACTCACTCACAGAGGAAACTCATAAACATCTAAGCTACTATCCAATGTAGAAGAATGGCAAACAAGATCTGAGGTAATCTATATAAGGACATTCTGGGTAGGGAGTTATTTCGAGAGTTTTTGGTTCTTGCGATCTGTTATAACATCTGAGTGGGTTCCGAGAGTCGGACCGGAGACCCACACGTCAAGGATAAATGAAGACTGACAACATCAGATAAATTAATTTTGTCATGAGTATCTAAAATGCAACAGCTAGAGCTTGTCTCCCTGGGACTCCACTTAAAATGGGCTTTGCCCTCTAAGACATTCTTGATCAACAAAAACAAACAAATAAATAAAAGGAATGTCATTAGGGATACATTATAGGTTCATAGGTTCATAGGTTTATACTAGGCTATCTGCCCTAAGGCATTTATAGGCCTAGAAAAAGTTTTGTGGTTTACGCCACCCCTTATGTTAAAAAATACTGTGCCCATTAGTTTGTTGTGCCTCTGTCCAGCAGTGACACAGAGATGATTCCTGGGGTAAACCTACGATCTCCCATCCACCGGTCAAGATTTCTCTTGAACAGAGCCATCGAGGTGCTCTGCCTCACATGGACTGGGATTTTATTCCACAGCATAGGGAGTCTCTGGGTGACAAATCTATCCCTCCAGCATGTCCTATTTATATCCGTGCTAAGGTTTAAGTCGCTTGCTCTAGTGGATCTGGTAGATTTGGATTTTTTGAGGTGGAGCATGTCCATTAATTCCGGGTTGGACATGGCCTTGTATGTCAGGCACAGGTCACCTCTGAGCAGGCGGTATGCGACTGAACAGAGCTGGAGTTTCTTCAGTCTGGCAGCATATGACAGATTTTGGAGTCCCTTTATCCTTTTGGTGAGGAACTTTTTAAATGCATACTTAAGGTATGACAGACATGTGCACTGGTCTTATAAAACTGTAAATGCATAATTTGTTTAGCCAGTTAATTTATAAGCCAGAATGCTGTTGAATGTTTTATAAGAATGTTTTTGGGCAGGACTGACCTCTCTTGTGGAAGAATGCCCCATCTCTCCAATTTTTTCTTAGAGATATGTGCTGTCTTTTCACTTTGCTAACATAGACCAAATGGCTGCTAACTTATTTTTTATATAGGATGAATACACAAATGATTAGTTAGTTGTCTTCCCTCACTTTTTTATTGCTCTTAGTAAATAAGGTGAGATTATGCCTAATCCTAGAGGGAAAATTATTTGAGAAGTGGTTCTTGTCCCTCTCTCTCTCTCTTTTGTGAGAATGATCGCAGCAATAATTATTATTATGCAAAACAGGAAAGGTTATATTGATCTTAACTTTCCATCCTCATTTTTTTTTTTTTTTTTTTTTCAGCTGACATTGCAGATTTTATCAAGAAGTTAAATTTTGCAGTTATTCTTGTATAGGACTGCACCATATGCTAATGCAATTTAGATACCTATAATATAGAACACAATAGTGGTCTGAATTGTAAGACCTCATTTTTTATTACATTATTAGTGTTTATTACAAGGACATGTGCCTGTAGCGTTTCTCCCTGGGCCTCCGCTGAAAATTGGCTTGTTCCAAGTCGGACTTTCCTGGTTAACAAATGTAAAATAAATAAAATAAAAATAAAATTATAGACTTATTATTAAGGAGATATACAAAGATGTGTGCTATTTAACAATTTGTTTGCGTCTTTCAGCTTTTCCCTGTTAGGGGTCGCCACAGCGGATCTCCGGTCCGCTAATGATTGGCAGTACAGTTTTACGTGCTGACTTGCCGGGCCTAACGCACAACCTTCAACGAAGGAACACCCGTTCATGCATGTCGCCACACAGAAGATGCTCTAACTGAGAATCGAATGGGCAATGTCTAACTGCGAGGCGACAACGTTAACAATAATCATAGTTAAGTTAGTAGCAGCCTCCACATACTACTGTTGGCAACTCTAGAAGTAAAAGTATGAAAT
This sequence comes from Protopterus annectens, assembly GCF_019279795.1. NCBI lineage: Eukaryota > Metazoa > Chordata > Ceratodontiformes > Protopteridae > Protopterus > Protopterus annectens. The sequence continues at coordinate 1,443,194,616 of NC_056733.1, forward strand.
AATGAAACCTGCTTCACAGCAGTAGCTGTTAAAAATTTTCATCAGTGCTCTTAGCAGAATTTAAGGTCTGTGTATGATATCATTTTTAGAAGTATTTATTGTCCCGATTCCAAAAGACTTGCTCTCAGTGTATGTCACCACTTGCACTGAGAGCAGGTGTTTTGAAATCTGACCCCCTGTAGTAACCCTGTTTACAGATAGGACTTACACAACAATGTACGTCATTTACACTGAGAGCAACTCTTTTGGAATCTGGCCCTGTATGTTTACAATGTAATGGTAACTAACCAAATATTTTAAATATTTTATTACTAAAAGATGGATGCATTTATGGAAGTACCAAGAATGATGCAAATTTATATGGATTTAACGAATAAAATGGTAGTACAATTCAGTTTCTAGAATACTACCACCAGAGTATGTTATTGTACTGCTTATATTTGAAAGCAGTTTATTATGATATTGCAATTCACTTATGAGGGGAAATCATTTTTTAGAGATGTAATAATTTTAAGACGGAAGTAAAAAAACATTTTGGCTGCTGTGTCTGGAGAACACTGGAAAGATGTGTAAGCTGCTTTTTGTATGATTGATTTATGGAAGTAAAAAAACATAAGGAAGGGGTGCTGAGCCCTGAAAGGACAATGCTAGGACTAACAAAAATAAGTATTCACACCCTGGCATTAAAAAAAAAACCACACCAAAAAACAAGGAGGGTGGAGGGAGGGACCGGCTACTGTACCAGAGGTCATTCAAACATCTACGTTTATGGTAAGTTTACTTATACAACTATACTATTTTCATCATACTGATAGCTGCTGCAGTAGACTTAGCTGTACAGGAGGAGTAAGAAAGGTCACAGGATAGCAACTAGGATAGTAACTCATACAACAATTGTAAAACCAGAAAACAACTAGCTCTGAATGGGTGCTGGTTATTTTGTTGACACCAACTATAAAAACTTTTACATTTGCTAATACATGATTTTCTAGTAGAAGCCTCTCCTGCCTCCATTAATATGTGCACGCCCTCGATAAACACAAGCCTAAAGGGAATTAAGACCCTATCATCCAGGCTGGCAAATGAAATTCACTGTAGTCCGAATGTATCAAGAACCCCTGATCTTGTGTGAGTAGATCCAGTCTGCAAAGAAGATGTTGGTAATTGTCCCTGGCCATTTCCAAAAGAAGGGAGAACCACTGTTGCTTGATCCAGAAGGGAGGCACCACGATGATCTAGGAGGATTCCTTCTGAATCTTCAAAAGTACCTTGGATATCAGTGGAAAGGGTGGAAAAGCATACAGGAACATTCTTGTCAACAAAAAGAAAAGGCATCTCTCTTCCAGGCTTTCTTGTATGGAGTCCTAGACTAGAATCTTGCCAGCTGATTGTTCGGAGAGGAGTCAGACAAGTCTACTTGAGGAACTCCATACAGATTGGTCAAATCTTGGAAGACCTTCTGATGTAGTTTCCATTTGTGAGGGTCTGCCCTTGTTCTGCTTAGTTTGCCTGCTGCACAACTTTGTTCTGACAGAATGTAGGACGCCTGTAAAGTGAGAGTGTGCTCTGAAGCTATATCCTAAGTTAAAAAGGTCTGTATTACTTTGTCAAAAACTAACTTCAGCAAATGGCCGTTCATCGAACATAAATCAGTGAATGGCCATTCATCGAAGGTTCACATCAGCAAACATGTTTCCCAAGGCAGTGAGTTACTTGGCCAACATACTGACAGTTACACACACCGCAGTATAACCAACCCACCAAGGTGGAGGCCTGTGCCCCCCTTTACTTATATATACCAACTCCAAGATCGCATTACAGTGGAGAAAAGGGAAAAATTCCTAATGCTGGCCAAGTAACTCACTGTCCTGGGACCAACGTTCATAGATGTGAACGTTCTATGAATGGCCGTTCGCTGATTTACGTTCGACAAACTAATACAGACCCAGTTAAAATGGCTGCCCTGCAAAGGGGGTATAACCTGGTTTCCCCTTACTTGTCGCTCTACCACATGACTGTGATACTGTCTGTAACAACTTGAAGAGGTCCCAGGGACCAAAGATGATTCAAAGAACTGAGTGCCTTGATCAGGGCAAGCATCTATTTTAAATGTGCTTGTGTTTGTCCTTGGTGTCCCACACACCTTGAACTTTTATCCCTCCTAAACCATCTCCCCAAGCAAAGTCTGTGGCATGTGTGGTGACTGACTGCTTTAGAACTGGTAGGGAGAAGGGGAGACCTGAATTTAAGGATATTTGCTGTCTTCACCAAGTGATTTCTCTTCTGACAAACTCCAGCAAGGCTATTTGAAAAGACAAAGGATGATGGTGCTAGGACCGAAGACAGTTCACATACGTACCTCTCAACTGCACAGATTTCCAAAGGCTGTCCAGACTTTTGCCTTATATGTTTTGTCCATTTTTCATAAATTTGTGGTTTTCTGGCAAATTAGTGGCAAATCATTAAAGAATGGAGTTAGAAAATAATGACAGACATTTGAGTTTCAGACTACATACCATTCAGAAAAATTCATGCTAATGTAAAACCTGTTATTCTGTCAACTTTCTAAGTTTGTAAGAGCAATATTTAAAAACTGTCCCTATTGTTACTGATTATGTGTTGTATTTTATTATATACTGAGAATAAAACAGTGGATCTGTGCCAGTGGTTTTGTATTTATTTTGTGTGGAGTTGTTTGTGATTTGGCATTGTCATATGGCTTCGGATCCCACTAACAGTATTTCACATATTTTTCGTGAGGATTCTACTTCTGCTTTGGGAGCAGCTGGTACTATAGGTACTACCGGACCCTATTGGGGTCACAAAGAACAATAGAACAATATTTACAGGCTTCACGGGTACCAACTAATGAGAACCATGTTGGGGGACCTATTTTGGGTCAATTGTTTGAGAGCTGTGTAGGGGAGAGGCAAAGATGCTCGAATAACCCTTTTTCAGTAGTAGGACAGACTTTCAACTCAGTTCCCTCAGACATGAGGGAATTATGTGATACGTTTGAGTGGCTACTAGAAAAAGAGACAAAGGTACATTTTAATATTCTTGGCCTGCAGTGCTACACTGAATTGCATATTACACCTAGAGGTCTCTGTTTTGTGAAGTGCCCTAGTAACCCCTTTGATAGTAATTGTGCTGCTGATAAGTTGTTTCAAGGCCAATGGGTTGCAGCAGCCCATACATGTGTTATGGACTAGCTTACTGTTTTGCTCGAATGTGGCCAACTCAAACAACAAAAACTAAAACAGGAACTTCAGACTTTATCAAGTGAAATTACAAGTTCTCTTAGTACTTGTAATCTGAATAGTCTGATGGAGCGGGTCAATGTTAAATTAAATTCACTTGAATCAGAGTTGGTTGAGTATAAGAAGACGAAACTACTCAGAGACATCAGGGATTATCAAAATGGGTGGGCCTTTGTCTCTCAAACCAATCAGCAAAGTAAAAAACAGCAACGGAAACAGGGATGTTTTAAAAACCTCATTCGGTATCATTTGCTTCCTCTGAGGGAATGGACTGTAGTGAAGTGCATGATAGTGAAGACAACAAATACCCTCCTTTACCGTCAGCCCAGCAGCCAATGGAACATGAACTCTGTTTTCGGAATGGAGGGGGTAACAACAGGAAACAGTTTAACCGTAAGCGAGGTCGGAATGGGTCAAAAATTATAATACAGGAACTGGTCAACAAGGACTCTTGCCACAACAACAGTTCAATAAAAGAGGTAGATGGTAATAACTGTATTACTAAAGATGTTAATATGGTTGTAAATTTGTTTGGATGTAATTTGTCATATGAGCAGTTTTCTGTGCTGAATTTAGGGTTAAAATTTATCCCCACTGTGTTACTGAGAGGACATGTTTTGAAAGAAGAAATGTTTTGCTTTATTCATAAACTTCATTTAAAGGTGCATTAGGCAAAATTCTCCTAACAAATGATTAGAGAATGTTGAACTGGACACAATGGATGAGAGTTTTTATTCTTGTTCGGATTTGAATTACAGTAAAGAGTTTTTGCAGGACAATGCTTATTGTCCTATTGACATTTCTTTTGTCCCTTTTAAAAGCAAACTCATTTATCCGTATGTTAATGAGAATGTTATGCACTTTAGTTCAATGGTGAACTTGGCTGTGAATGGAGTGTGTAAAGATTTAGTAAATAATAAAAATGATACTTGTTATAATTTAACATTGAAAGAATGGAAGGCCTTACAGGAACTTAAAGAAAGGAAGGATTTGATTATAAAGCCAGCAAACAAAGGAAACAAAATAGTTGTAATGCATGTTCATCAATATTACAAAATGTGTTTAGACCATTTGCTGAATGAAGAAGTTTATGAAGACAGTGAGAATAAAATTTATAAAAATGCTATAATAGAGTTTCAACGTTTATTACAGAAAGGTGTCATATTGGGTTATTTATCACAGGATGATGTACAGAAAAAATGTAGTAGTGAAGGTTGCGTTTTAGCCACATTTTTTGTTTGCCTAAATTGCATAAGAATTTAACTAAGCCGCCAGGACGTCCAATTATTTAGGCATTCAAGTATTTTCTACATAATGTTGGGCTTCTATTACATAGGTTACTTCTCCCTTATGTTTTAAAAATCCCTGCTTATATTAAGGATAGTTTTGATTTTTTAAGTAAGATTTCCCTTGTAGTATGGAACAAAGATATGTAATGGATGACCTTAGACGTTAAAAGCTTATATACGTCTATTAGACATAAAGATGGGTTACATTCTTTGTTCTACTTTTGGGGGGGACAGCCCACTGACCATCTATATTGCGGACCTGGTACATTTTTGTTTGACAAACAATTTTTTCATGTTTAACAGCGAAATATATAGGCAACAACAGGGCACTACCATGGGGGCACATTTTTCCAACATGTATGCAAATTTATTTATGGCCCATTGTGAATTAGAATGTCTATATAAATATGAGTTTATGAAAAAATATGTTAAATATTACTATCGTTACATAGACAATTTGATTTTTATTTGTGAAGATGGCATAGCAGAAGTCTCACAGTTTGTTTTAGATCTACAACATAATTCATACAATTTATCCTTTGATGGGTTACACTATGGGAAGAGAGTGAAATATTTAGATATGAAGTTGTATGGAATAGACAGTGGTAAAATCTGTTCTGGAGTACATAGAAAGTTTTTGAATGGGAGCCAATATCTGCACGCTAACAGTTGTCATCCACCCCATCTTCGTCAGCATTGCCATTTGGCAAATTTTTACGAATGTCTAGAATTTGTGGCTATAGAGAAGTTCAATTAAAAGAAATAGAAAAATCTGTCAAGATGTTTCAGAATAGGGAATATAATTTAGATATCATTAATGAAGCCATACAGAAAACTTTGGAGATAGGTGTGAGAGAGAAGTCAACTAGAGGGAGACGCAACAAAAGAATACGCACTATTTATGGGAATATCAAAAAACAGCAAATGTATTTTGTTTCTATTTACAATACTAAAAGTGAAGAAATTTTCAGAATAATAAAATATTATTGGAATTTTCTTCTGGGCAATAAAGATTTATGTAAATTATTAGATGGAAAATCCTTGATATCTTATAAACGAGGGAATATTGAAGGACATGTTAGTACATTGCAATTTTGTTTTGCCAAATATTAATATAGTTAACTTCCCTGTATCTGTTGGAACTGTTTGATGTTAAGTTGTCTATCTTGCCTTCGTTTTTGCTGTTTGGGTTCGGATGATCCGGCCAACAAAGCTAAAATACACAAGAACGCGAAAAAAGGATAAAGGAATAATATCTATATACTAAAAAGACAATTACTTGACAAACCTTCAAGAAAAAAATGACAATATATAATATCAAAAAGATTATACTAAGCCTGAACAAGTAAGGAACCAACCTCGCAGCTGAAGCGGCAAACGAAATCTGGTAGCTGATGCTGGGCATTCTGGGATAAGGGGTAGCCTCGAGCCAGTAAACAGCTCTTGAGCTATAGAAGATGGCCGAGTCGGAGCCGAGGATCGGCTCCGAACCCAAACAGCAAGAAGGAAGACGAGATGAAGACAACTAGCATGGATGGTTATGGTAGGTACATAACTTCTTTTTGTAATAACTGCTCGGATTGCAAACATATAGTGTGTTTTTTTTAAATATATTAAGATTAGGTTTACACCAAAAGGTTTATTTTCATGCAGTAGTAAAGGGGTTATTTATGTTTTAAGATGTCCATGTAATTTGTTATACATTGGGGAGACCAAGAGGACATTTAGAACAAGGTTGATGGAACATATTAGCGACATTAAAAATCAGAGAGAAGATAAAATTATAGCTGCTCATTTTAAGAATAAGCATAACAGTGATTTTTCGCTGTTACAAGGTAGTATTTTGGAACAGATAAATTTAAAAAATGAAGATGAGATTTTGCTTAAAGAAAAACTTTTATATAAAGAATCTGTTTTCATTTTAAAATATGATACAATGATCCCCAGAGGGTTAAATGGGGAAGTTAATTGGAGGTGTTTTATTTAACTGTAATTGAATAATTGATTGTCTGATTGGGGTCTATATTAAACGAAAGTTTATCTTACCGAACGCTAACATGAGCGAAAATCCCAGAACCCGAAACCGGAATTGTGAGATCGCAGTACAGTGAAGATGGGAATATTTGCCCTTTCCTCACTGTTGTGCGATCACAGAGATGGAATATATATTTAGAGGGAGGTGTGGGGGGCACAGCCCCCCACAACTGCAGTTTCGAGTTCCGGTATTTTTCGATAATGTCAGCGTTCGGTAAGATAAACTTTCGTTTATCTAATATAGACCTGTTTGATTGTATATATATAAAGCGCTGTTTATGTGTTATATTTTATTACTCCTTGAAGGTTTTATACCGAGGCTGCTAGAGAATAAAATGGTGGATCTGTGCCTGTGGTTTTGTATTTCTTTCGTGTGGAGAGTTGTTTATGGCTTTGTCCAGATTTCTTGCTCTAAGAGGTTGAGAGGTATGTTCACATACCATTTTATCTTATGTGAAGTCTTCCCAGGGGTTTTGTGAGAATCCTAGAAGTCATGAGATCCAAAATCCTGAGTTATTCCCTCTCAGTGGCTGAAAAATCTTAGAAATAGATCTGTATATAGATCTACTTTTTTCCTGTGTAAGAAAAGCTGTTTGAAGTGAGGTGTCTAGCTGACAGCCCAGGAACACAATAGTGTGTGAAGGAGTCAAAAAAGACCTTTCACTGATCTCTTGGAATCCCAGCTTGTGTAAGAGATCTCTCCCCCAAGTGAGAGATTCCTGCCACATTGAAAATGACTCTAGAAAATTGAGCAAGTCATCTAAATATAGAAAAATGTGGATATTCTATAGCCTGTAAGGAGTTATAACTGGAAGTAGATACTTTGTAAACACTCTTAGTACAGTGGATAGCCCAAAGGGTAATCCAGACACACAAAAACTTATAAAATGCCTCAAGTCTGCATAAATAGGTATATGATAAACATCTTTTAAATTGAGCGCTACCAGGAAACTTAGGCAAAAGGTTGGGGAAGTGACATCATTTTGATTGTGGGCACTATCACAAACCAGTTTAGGAAAGAAAGGTGCAGAACTGGTCTCAAAGCATTTTCTTTCAACGGCACTAAAAACATCCTTGAATAAGAAACGTTCCCCACCTGGGAAGGAAGAACTGGTTCTATCACTCCCTGGAAAAGCATGGATAAGTCGAAATCAAAAAAGTACAGTTTTGTACCTACCATAAATGTAGATGTTCGAGTGCTAATACAGCTGCAGTCCTTACATATGGGTTCTCCTGCCGTCAGGCGGGTCCTCGGTCGGCCGAATTCCAAAGTCTAGGTCCAGCGTCGGTTGTTGTCGCCTTCTTCCCTGACGTCAGTGCGACAGGGGTATGTAAGACACGGCCGACGCCATTTTCTTCAGTCTTTCTTGCCCCAGATGTCAGGTGCCCCCAGAAGGAAGGCAATACATAATTTATATATCTATGTATAGTCATGCAATGCAATATAATCAAAATTCAGTAGTTGCAAGCAAATACACTATAGAAGGATAACCCAAACAGGTTGTTTGTGGAGGAGTTAGCCACTAGGCCTGTGCCAAGAGGGGAAGGAGGGAGGGAAACCTGGACTGCAGCTGTATTAGCACTCGAACATCTACATTTATGGTAGGTACAAAACTGTACTATGTTCATCGTGCATACAGCTGCAGTCCTTACATATGGGTAGAATCCCAAAACTACGCACAGGGTGGTAGGCACTAGGTGGAATTAGGAGGAGCCAGAATGCCCTGCAACACAGCAGTGGCAAAGCCTGCTCTTGTTTTGGAGTATAAAGGTAGGTGGTAGTGTTTAGTGAAGGTATGCACTGAACTCCAAGTGGCTGCCTCCAAAATATCTTTGGTAGGAACTCCTCTGAGGAAGGCTGTAGAGGTACCTGTGGCCCTTGTGGAGTGGGATCGGATGCCTGTAGGCACAGATTTACCATGAAAGGAGTAACAAAAACGTATGCAGTGGCCTATCCATTTTGAAATTGTCTGTTTGGAAATTGGCTTCCCTTGAACTCCTACAGCATAGGACACAAAGAGTTGTTCTGATTTCCTGAACGGCTTTGTTCTGTCCAAATAGTAATGCAGCTGTCTATGGATGTCTAAGGAATGTAGCAGCCTTCCCCCTTTGTTTTGAGGATTGGGGTAAAAGGTAGGAAAGCGTATGGCCTGATTTATAAATGACGGGTTGGTTCGTAGGGAAACCCTGTCCTGATGGAAGATGAGAAAGGGCTGCACAGCCATGAGGGCTTGTAATTCCGAGACCCTACGGGCTGAGGTAATAGCCAGAAGGAAAGCTGTTTTCCAGGACAAATATTGTAAATCTGTTGAGGCAGCTGGTTCAAAGGGAGGCAATGTCAATTTTTCCAGTATGTAATTAAGATCCCAGGCTGGGATTGGTTGTTTCCTTGGAGGTCTTATATTCTTAGCCCCTCTGAGGAAACGTCTTAAGAGTGGGTGAGAGAATAAGGGTGGATCAGTGTTGTATTCTGCAGAAATGGCTGAGGCATGGATTTTAATGGAGGAGAATGACAGTCCACTGTTCAGCAGTTCAGTTAGATACTGTAATATCTGAGGCAAATTCAGTTTTCTAGGATCCTGGTCCTTTTTCTCATTCCAAGCGCAAAACCGTTTCCATTTTGCGGAGTAAGCTTTTCTAGTAGATGGCCTTCTGGCTTCCAAAATGACATCCTGTACCTCCTTGGAGAGTAGGGTCTGTTGTGGTATTAAGGAATTTTCCATGCAGCCAGATTGAGTGTTTTCAGCTGACTGTGAAGAGTTTTGTAGCTGTGCTGAGTCAGAAGGAGAGGCATTAGAGGTAGGGTCCAGGGAGGAGAATGTGTTAGGCTCCTCAGGAGTGGATACCAGTGTTGTCTTGGCCAGTCTGGAGCAATCAGTATCATCTTTGGTCTGTCTGTTCTTGTTTTCAAAAGCACCTTGGTCAGTAGAGGAAGAGGTGGAAAGGCGTAAACTGTCCTTGCTGTCCAACTGAAAGAAAGGGCGTCCACTCTCCAGGCCTTTGGATGAAATGTCCTTGAGCAGAACTTTGTCAATTGGTGATTTTTGTGGGAGGCAAAGAGATCTATGTCTGGCCTTCCCCAGGCTTGGATTATCTTTGTAAACACTTGAGGATGCAACTTCCATTTGTGAGGGTCTGTCATATTTCTGCTTGGATTGCCTGCCAGCGTGTTTTCCATACCTGGCAAGTACTGTGCTTGAAGCTCGATTTGCCATTCCAGAGCCCTGTTCCAAAGTGACATGGCCAGCCTGCACAGGGGGTATGAATGTGTTCCTCCCTGTTTGTTTATGTATCACATTACTGTGGTGTTGTCTGTTCTTATTAATAATTGCCCAGGATGCAGGAGGTACTTGAAAGCTGTAATTGCATTTATCACTGCTAGCATTTCCTTTTGATTGATGTGAAGGTGCTTTTCCTTTTGGGACCATTTGCCCTGAATGCACCTGTCTGTCATGTGTGCCCCCCAGGCGTAGGCTGAGGCGTCTGTTGTGATGACTTGATTTGCTTGAGGCTTGCTGAATGGTAGACCTGTGTTTGTTTGGCATGCTTGAGCTCACCATAGAAATTCCTTTTGTAAACATGGAATTAGTGGTATTATTGTTTCCAAACTGTGGCTGTGCTGAGACCATAGGTTTTTTAAGTACCATTGAAGTTTCCTCATATGCAACTTTGCACATGGGATTAGAAGAATGTAAGATGCCATGAATCCCAGCGCCTGCAGGATTTTCCTTGCAGTTAGCCTGGTACAATTTGCTAGTATCTTGAAGTACTGAGTTAGTTGCCCCTAATTTTCTGGCGTAAGATAGGCCATCTGGGTGTTTGTGTCCAAGTTGGCACCCAGGAAAATTATTTTCTGAGATGGTGTTAGCCTGGATTTCTCTTTGTTGACTGTGTATCCCAGAGAATTCAATAACTGTATTACATAAGCCAGATGCTCCAGAAGTATGTGCTTGCTGTCCGCTTGGATCAGGCAGTCGTCCAAATAAGGGTATATTTGTATCCCTTGAAGTCTGCAGTAGGCAATTACTGATGCCAGGCATTTCGTGAATACTCTGGGCGCAGTAGATAAGCCAAAGGGCAATGCAGAGAATTGATAGTGGATTGAACCTGCAAGAAATCTGAGGTATCTTCTGCAGCTTTGTCTGATTGGGACATGCAGGTATGCCTCCTTGAGGTCCAATGTTACCAGCCAAGACCCCTTGCCCAGCATGGGAAGAAGCTGCTGTAAGGTGAGCATCTTGAATTTTGGTACTAGTAGAAATGTGTTTAGGATGGATAAGTCCAAAATGGGTCTCCAATCGGTTCCTTTCCTTGGTACCAGGAATAGTCTGGAATGAAAACCTTGACCTTGCTCGTGAGTAGGTACCTCTTGAATAGCTTTCATTTCCATGAGCTTTGAAATTTGTATTTGAGCCTCTGCCCTTTGATTGTGTGGCAGGTTCGGCATGCCTCTCATTTTTGGAAGAGTGAAAATGAAATCTGTAGCCTCTGTTTATGATGTCCAGGATCCATTTGTCTTTTGTGACAATATGCCAATTTTTTGAAAATAATGCCAGCTTTCCTCCCAAGGGTGCTGCCACTTGAGCCTTGTTTGGCATGCAAAGGGGAAAGTCATTGGGTTTGTTTTCTGTATTGCTGTGCATTGTCTTCGCCACCTCTTGATGCTGGAGGTTGCCATTGTCTGCCTCTATATGATCCTTGAGATTGTCCTCTGCCCCTTCCGCATCTGTATTTACCTCTTTGGGGCTTGTCTGTGGCTGGAAAGGACCAGTTTTTTGTAGGCCAATTTCTACTAAATCGTGGTGGTTGTACCTGCAGAAAAGCCTTAACAGTTTGCATAGATTTAGCTTTTTCTTCCATTTTCCTTAGTATTTCCTCAGCATTAGTACCAAATAACACATCCTTTTGTAAAGGAGCATCCAGTAATTTAGCCTTGGCATGATCACGTAGGGTTTGTTCCCTAAGCCAAGCATGTCTACGAATGACTGATCCTGTAACTGCAGCTCTACTTGAGGCCTCTAGAGCATCATAACCACATTGCAAGGTGTGCTTACCCACTTGTTCTGCACTATGTATCATATCTTGCAACTCCTTCAGATCTGGTTGTTCAGGTTGTGACATTTTATTCTTTAATTGTGATAACAGAAATTGCTGATATTTAAGCATATGGAACTGACAATTTAAGGCCCTCATGGTTAGAGTGGCCGAGGTATACACCTTTTTCCCCCACCTTTCTAAGGATCTAGACTCTCTTTCGGAGGGTAAAGGATTCTTAGCAGTAGAGGCCTTCATTCCCTTGGGACCCTGAGAAATGGTTTCTGGGTCAGCATTATGGCTTTTGTAAAGAAATTGGTGTGAGTTAGGAACTCTGTAGTACCTATCAGGCTTGACTGGGGCTGGAGGCAGGGAATCCGGATTAAGGCAAGCCTCCGAATAAACATCATCAAGTATGTCCAAGACAGGAGGTATCGCCAGAGGCCTGTGCTGGGGTAGTAGAAGAAATTCCCTAAGCCTTTTCTTTGAATCTGAAAAATCCTGGCCTTCCCAATGGAAGTGTTCCCTCAAGGTATGCAAGGTTTCCCGGAATGAGAAATCCTCTGGGGGGGATACAGAAGGAATGGACTGTTCTGCATCAGAATCTTCAAAAGGGGAGTACGAATGCTCCTCTTCATCAGAATGTTCTGAAATAATGGAGCCTTGGTCAGAAGAGGGAGATTCTTCCTCCACTCTGGGTCTCTTGTCCGGTGGGGGTTGTGAACCCCTGATAAGAGTAATTAAATCCTCAACCATTTTGAGCATCTGCTTTTTAGGCATGGGGCCTGAAGATGGGCCCTGTGCAACAGGCCTCTGGGAGTGCATGGCTGATTTAGACTTAGTAAAGGCCTTGATGGAAAAGGAAGAAGACGGTCTGAAGACACCATGGGTGGAAGTAGATCTGTCCACATTAAGAGGTTCAACACTCACCATGGCTTCGGTAGCTGTAGTCAGGGTGTGGGCTGAGGAACCTGCGGTCTCGGGTACAGAGGACACCACCAGAGAAGCATCGTCGGTAGTCAGGGGCTGCGTAGGCGCCTCACTGAGAACCGGACCACGTGTAGCCGGTCTTGGCATGGTGTCGGTTGAGACCGCGGGCCTCGCGTGTCGGTCTTTGTCCTTGCATTTTTTGGACAAAACGGTAGTCGGAGTCTCCGACGACATTTTATAGTTAAAAGCTTTACCGAAAAAGTGCTGGGCGAACTCCGCCCGACGCTTAATAGTGCGTTTATTAAAGGTAGCACAAAAGCGACAGCCCGAGACGTCGTGGTCTGGGCCTAAACAAGGTATACAGAGGGAATGGAAATCCTTATGCGGTATTTGCTTCCCACAAGAAATACAATTGTTAACTTTGTCTGACATCGGTCTGAGGCAAGAAAAGTTTCCCCAACGGGGTACTTAGCTTTAAAGAAGACTTCGGTTTCCAAATTTTCGTAATTTCAGGAGCTGGCCGACCGGCACTTGCGAACTGCTTCTGCTTCGGGCACCGCGCGGCAAAAAAGACTGGAGAAAATGGCGTCGGCCGTGTCTTATATACCCCTGTCGCACTGACGTCAGGGAAGAAGGTGACAAAAACCGACGCCGGACCTAGACTTTGGAATTCGGCCGACCGAGGACCCGCCTGACGGCAGGAGAACCCATATGTAAGGACTGCAGCTGTATGCATGATGAACATCAGTGTGGTCTGGTGGATGAGAGATTACTCCCTGGAAAGGAGGAATTTCCAAGCACTGCAATCTGTAACCTTGAATGATCTTCAGAACCAATTTGTCTGAAATTATCTGTTGCCAAAGAGAAAAGTGGAGATTTAGACTTACTGGATGGGAATGAGGCTGCCAGGGTGGGGGAAAGATCCATTAAATAGTCATTCTGACTTGCTGGACTATCCTTGGGTTTTGGGAGGTTCCACAATTCTTTTTGGAACCCATTGCCATTTCCTCCTGAATGTCTGTTTGCCTGAATTTTGTTGAGACTGGTTATTTTGTTTTTTTGCTTGTATCAACTTAACCCTTTCATCACACTTTTTGATCACTTCTGTAGCAGAGTGGCCAAAAAGGAGCATTTAAAATCTCATTTTTAACATCTGGGAGGTTCTGTGAACGCAGCCAGGCAAACCTCCTCAAAACAGTACCAGCGGCCATAGCCCTGGAAAGTATCAACGGAGTCACACACATATACCCTGTAAACATTAGTGACATCTACAGCTGAAAAAATCAAATTATTTAAAACAGAATTTTCCTGACATGAAGGAACTGCAGACCACACACTCCTCATACTTTCACAATTAGTCAGAACAAACATTAGCATATGAGGCTGACATTTCAATATTCTGAACATTAAAGTTGCAGAAGCATACATTTTTCCCGTACTTATCAATAATTTTCCCATTTTTATTGAAAACAGCAAAATTAGAATTAACTACATGTTTAGCAGCAGTAGGGTTGCGTCAGGTTTGGGAATGCTGCATTCAAATTTAAAAAAACGAAGAAGTTTATACATTCTATCTGCCTTTTTACAGACCGCTAGCTGACTATCAGGAAAATTGCAGGCAGTAAGACACATCCTCCAAAGATGACAGAACTGGAGTAATGGATGAAGGTTCTGTCGCTCTTCATATGTGCATTAAGAAGATGTTGAGGCTTGGGTGTTCATTTAAGTAGTTTATTGTATGCAAATAGATCAGGATGGATGGCAGGAACATTTAACTTAAATTAACTGTTTGACTGACTACATACTTGCATGCTTGCACTCTAGCTGCTCACTCAAAATGGCACTCTTGCTTGCACGTACTCAGTATTTACATGCATGTGCTGACTCACTGGAAAGCTTCTTAAAGGTATATCACACACTCTGATCTACATCCTCCCTCTTTACTGAGCTGTCTCATATAAACAGCAACATTTGAACAGGCAGGCAATTATACAGACACTAATAAAGAAAAACAACAGTCATGTCCAGGTTGCTGTGTATCTGGAAGTAGGTTTCGAGATGCGACCTGATCTCGAGACATAATAGGACTGAGTTTAGCAACAGGAACAGTCACTGGGGAATGTTCTGCTTGAAGAGTTTCAGGGATTTTCTCAGGAATGCGGACTGCTGACAGAATGTTCTCTGGAACAGGAATACTGGACAAGTTACTCTGAGAACTAGAGTCTTTATCACAGGCAAGATGCTGTAACACTGGTTCGGACACTGGTAATAAATGCTTCCAGTTTCATCTGAATGCCACTCCTTGTGATTCCACAATGTACAATCTTGGCTCTTGACATAAACGTTTCACAAATCCAATGCAAACAAAATCTTTTGACATCTACATCCTCACTATATCCCCTTTTTTCAATGAACTCAGTGGTTTGTTGGTTTTATCACAGTAAGACTTCTGGGACAAATGCTTTTTCAACTGTTGGGCTTTTACTGCTTTGTTGTTTTTAGCACTTGAAACACATAAATTACTGCTAATTGGATATGTGGCTCTGATTTGTCTCGACATAAGCCTTTGGGCAGATGAACCAAGATGATTATCATGAGGAATGTTTCTGAGACTTAACAAGCTGAGAAAAACATCAGTATTGTCACGTCTGGATTTCTCTAACAGCTGTTTTCACTTTGAACTGCAGGTTCAGCCAAACCGTTTGACTGAGAGTATTCAGGACTACTCGTAGTATGAAAAAAGTCACACTCTTCTGCAAATTTCTTGAATTGCTGACTTGTAAACTGTGCATCATTGTGAGAAATAACTGTGCCGACTACCATGGACAGAAAAATGTCACTTCAACTTAACTAATGACAGTACTAGAAGTTAGATTGGGAAGCAGGTCAATCTTGAACCAATTTGAATAAGAGTCTACAAACACTAAGTAAAGTTAACCATTCTACTCAAAGATATCTGTGGCTATTGTCGACCAACGTAGTTCAGGAATGTGGCTTAACTGAAGTGGTTCTTTTTGTTGATGTGGCTTTGTACTATTACATACTGAACAACAAGAAAGTACTTTCTCGATATCTCTTGACATAGAAGGCCAAAATACTAGGCCTCTCTCCCTTCTTTTGGTAGAATCAGTTCCTGGGTAGTCACGATGCAAGATCTTAATATACTGTTGTTGCAAGGACTTTGTAACAATCACTTTAGGACCTGTCATGATGATACCATTGTCTGACAAAATCTTATCTCTGTAAGGAAAATATGGTTGCACTTCAACTAGTAAACAAGATTGCTTTGAAGGCCATCCTTGACTGATAAAGTGGTTGAGCTTTTGGAGAAAAGGATCTGAAGCTGTGTGAGTTCTGAGCTCATCAAGACATGTGGAAGAAAAATTTCTCACTTCCATGACCTCAAAATCAGGCTGCTCATTGTTATGCTGTTCTGTGTTTTCTCTGGGCAATCTGGATAAGGTATCAGCAAGATAAAGAAGTTACCCTTTTGTGTAAACAAGATTGAAATTGTACTTTTGCAATTTGAGCAGTCTAGGTGGAACTGTATGCATAGGCTTTCTCAAAATAGTAACTAGAGGTTGGTGGTCAGTTTCAATCTGGTTAGGTCAACCATAAATATAATCATGAAACTTCGAACATGCAAACACAATTGCCAAAAGCTCTTTCTCAATCTGGGCATACTGCATCTCAGTCTGGGTAAGAGTTCTCGAAGCATAGGCTACTGGTCTACTCTCCTGAAGCATAACTGCACCTAGACCAAATTTAGAAGCATCACAGGAAAGATAAACTGGTTTGTGAACATCATAGTAGCTGAGAGATGGTGGGTTGGCAATTTTCTGTTTCAGGACATCAAATACTCTTTGGTGCTGTTCTGACCACGACCAAATTACATCTTTATGTGTCAGGTCTCTTAGCGGTGCTGAAAGTTGGCTTGAATCTGGAATGAACTTGCCTAGGTAGGTGACTATGTCAAGAAAAAGATGTAGGGCTTGAGCATTGTCTGGAGCTGGCATCTTGAGGATTGCTGTTTGCTTGGAAGGATCTGGTTGTATGCCTGAACTGATAAACAAGTGACCAACACAAGTAACTTCTCTTAGCCTAAATTTGCACTTCAGAGGATTCAGCTTAAGATTCACTTGATGTGCTCTTTCCAGAACTTTGCTGAGGTATCTGGTTTCACCATTGCCTCCTACTAGAATACCATCTACTATAATAGCACAGGGTTAGCCAGAAAAAATTTGCTTCATTGCACTCTGAAAGACTTCACTGACAAAAATTATTCCAAATGGCATTCTCAGAAATCTGTATCTTCCAAATTGTGTAATGAATGTGGTTAACAATGAAGATTTTTGGTCAAGCAAAATTTGCCAAAATGAACTCTTTGCATCTAAGACAGAAAAAACAGTGGCGTTTGGCATGATGGCAGCAATGTCTTCGACTGTACGTTTTGGATGATGAGACCTTTTTAATGCTTTGTTCAGATCTCTTGGATCAATGCATATTCTAATATCATCTGAGCTTTACTTATGAGCTACCACCCTGGAGGATACCCATTCAGTAGGTTCTTCCTATCTGTACCATTCTCTCTAGCTCAGCTTTGACTCTGTTCTGCATAGCTACTGGAACTTTCCGTGCTAGTCTGATAACTGGGCTGCCCTCTGGGTCTGACTTCATAGAGTACACAACTGGAAGTTTGCCTAGTATGTCTGTAAAAATATCAGCATACTCAGAAAACATAATATCGGTGGAATTTGAGCTGTTGTCATTCAGGATTACATGGTGGACTTGATTATTAAGTGAAAGCAGTCCCAGTTTCAAACCGTCTCTAAGGCCTAATAATGGCTGCATGTGTCTCTTAACTATGAAAAATTGCAAGTCATAGCTGTTCCCAGCAGAGTAACATGAAAGCACTACTGTGCCTTTGGTTTGAATCTCTTTACCACCATAAGCAACAAGCTTTGCACACTTTGTCAAATCAAGTTGTTCTGCAGCTTTTACTCTAGCAAATGTTTCTGCTGACATAACATTGCACTTTGTGCCAGTATCTTCTTCAAGCTCTACTGGACGCCCATTAATCCAAACAGTCAAAAGATTTCATTCTTTGCCCACAAATCTACTGCATTAACTGTTTCACCAAGCACAGACACAACATCCAACATAAAAAATAGGGTTGCAGCTTTCTAATTGATCAACTTGCCTCTTGGAATGCCCTCTTTTAATAAAAGAAATGTGCCTTATTTGATTTACAAAACCTTTTGAAATTATTCCACTTATTGCAAGAATGACATTGCTGACAAAAGCTAAGCACTTTGCACTTTTGGGTTCATGATTACCACCAGAATTATGACAGTTGACTATGGGTGGGGGCACATGTTTTGTCTTTGCTGACTCACCCTTATGCTTCACTCCATGCTCTGGAATTTGCTGGAAAGACTCAGGGTTTCCCAGGGACTGTTACAGGACCTACAGTAGCTGCCATGTGCTTGGGCCTGTTTCTTTTAACCATGTGCTGCATACTATCAACATGAACTTTGTCACGGTGCCTTCTGCAGCTATTCTTATTTGTAAGCATACTTGTGTGCTTTTCTGTAAGCTTATGCATCTGACAAATCTCAATGGCCTTACTTAACATTAAATCACTGTCTCGAAGCAGAATCTTTCTCACTGTGTCATTATTAATACCACACACAAGCCTGTCCTTTATCAACTCATCTCTCAAATCACCAAATCTGCACATTTTAGCCTTGTTCTCAAGTCAGTTATATATGCTGCAAATGTTTCACCAAGCTTTGGATCCCTTAGCCTTGTTCTCAAGTCAGTTATATATGCTGCAAATGTTTCACCAAGCTTTGGATCCCTTGTGTAATATAAGTGCCTTTCCATTCTAATATTCATTTGTAGATTACATATTTCTGTAAATTTATGTTTTAAGCACTCTGGGTCTTCCCTTGTTTCAGCCAGTACCACTATATGGCGGTCTTCCTCCTCCCCTGGAAACACAGCAGGTGCATACACAAATGAACACTCTCTTTCAATGGCCTCAGAACCAGCTTTATTAAGCAGAATAAATACCTTTGTAAATGTGTCTTTGTCAGAAAAAGCAGCCTGTATGAAAATATTGCATTCCTGCTCAAACACTCTCCAATATTCTGCAATACTGTTGTCAAACACAAGTGGTGCGGTCTGTGAAATCCTTCTGGCATGCCCACAGATTATAGTAAAACACAATGCAAAATGACCCTTGTAATTAAGTACGAACATCCACACACACCAGGTACATGTAATAATATTCAAATGCACAATAAACTCTTCAAAATACTGTACTATGTGTAATATGCTTTGAAATAACTGTACTTTGTGAAATATTCTTTGAAATAACTTTACTTTGCAAAATAACTGCACTGTAATACTGCACACACTTGCAAACACTTTGCATACTTCAGCTATTTTGAATAGCTTTAGTTAATACCAAAAATAGCACATAGCAAAAAAATATGGTCATTTTTCCCTTTTTTGTACATTTTATGTGATTTGGACATTGTTTCAAACATATTCGTAACTATTTTGAATATTTTTATCAATATGTTGCAGTTTCGGACATTTTGTTTAATACAAAATTCGTTATGAGCATTCTGAGTGCTTTGTTTTATATTTATAGCGAAAAAAATATTTGAGCAAGTTTTAGTACCTGGAATTCATTTCTGACTGAGCAATAGGGATGACACACTCCTGTATATTCCTTCAACTTTAAACAGTTGTCTCATGGCTGTAACTCTGGATCCTATTCTAATACCATGTCACTCTTATGTGTGTTAAGAAGATGTTGAGGCTTGGGTGTTTGTTTAAGGAGTTTATTGAATACAAATACATTAGGATGGATGGCAGGAACATTAAACTCAAACTTTCTAACTGACTGACTTCATACTTGCATGCTCATACTCTGGCTGCTCACTCAGAATGGCACTCTTGCTTGCACATGCTCAGCACTTATATGCATGTGCTGACTCACTGGAAAGTTTCTTAAAGGTATATCACACATTCTGATCTACAGTTCTAGAAATTACTTATGTAACAGCTCATAGTGTTTTCTGAGGCACTGATAAACCTCACTGTTCCTCGCTGAAAACAATGTCAGATTTTGGAAATAGTCTCAGAAAAAGAAAACCCCCTACAGGATGAATCAGTAACCAAGGTCTCATGTGAGGAAAAACTGCAATTGTCCCTTCATCTTCCTTCCCAGATTCAGAAGTTTGAACCTCTTCAGGAAGAGAGGTATCCCTCTTTATTTACCAGAAACTATTTTATAAGAAGAATCAATAGTCTGAATTAAACCCTGAGCTGGAACTAGTAAAATACTCATGCCCAAAGAAATTTGAGGAGGATTAGAAACATGTTTAGTTTTCTGTTTCTTTTTGACTGGTAAAAATAGGGCCAGCAGTATTTATTAATGGCAGCAGCAGCTTCCCATGGATGGGCACAACATTCTGACAAAACAGGAAAACATTTCCTGTTCCCTCTCCTGGAACCAGCAACAGTGGCTCTCCTTTGCTCACCAAGAGGCCTCCAACAGCCACAGAGGACATGGCTAACCCTGGTCCATAGTGGCTGTAGGGGCTACACCAGAGGGATCCAAGGTAAACTAGTGGTCTAAGGTACAACTAATGGCCACAGGAGAATCACCCACCTGCATCTGAGGCAAATTGCTAGCCTTCTGTGGTGGCAAGTCTGTTTGCTTATCTTTTTCTTTTGTGGCCGAAATAAGAACCAACTGTGGGACTAACAGTTTGTTCCATGGTCAAGCCAAAAATGGTGCCTCTTTCCCCGGGAAAGCAAGCAGCAAATGCCAGTAAAAATGTAAAATATTTAAAAGTCACTTTATTCTCCTAAAAACACTATTAAAAAACTTTGCCAGCCCCAAAAAGTAATCAAAATGTATCCATAGAAAAGGCTTGGAGAACTGACAGGAAAAAAGCGAGCTCTTGTTTAAAAGTACAATACCGTCTCATGGCAGTCTGTTAAAACAAAAACTCCTAACTTTAAAATATTTTTCCTGAACAGGAAAGTGTTATAAAACAAACAATTTTTAAAACAGAAGTTTCTTCACCAAAGAGAACTTATCTGCCCAACAAAAGAACAGCACAAGCCGACCATCAGTACCTGAAAGCCTCAGAAGAGTATCTGCAGGAAAGCACTAGAGGGCTTAGTGCCCAAGCCTATCCTTTTAGTCAGCTAAGCTTGAGGTGACTGACGGTTTGGTCGTGTGAAAGGTGCCCTGAAGCTTTGGAAGCTGGCTGGCTGTTATATCCTTGGCAGGAGATAACTGCACATAGCTAAGGCTGTTATAGCACTGATCAATATTATGAACATTTTAACTTCCTGCAAAACATTTTTTGGGGGTATTCATTAATTTTGAATAGTGTTCACATTCCTGTGTAGTCATAAATTTGTGATCGCGTTTCTGCGAGATGATCACAATAGAGTCAGCAGCATGTCAAACTGAATTAAAATGGATGGCAGTTTAAATCACATATGCAACAGAATAGATTAATCTATGAACATATGAACCTATATGTTATGAAAAAGCCTTTCCCCTTTTGGTTATTCTGATGGCTGTACTTGACTGTTCTTCATACAGAAACAAAGAAATGGCATATTCTGGTGGACAGCTTAATTCTAACCAACTGAAAGTGTGTATTTAAATTGGACATTGTTCATAGGTGTTTACTAGGGTAATGACCACAAGGACCTTTTTAAGCCTAGCCATGCACCCCATAAATAGGTTTGTAGATTTAAGCCTAGCCAATGAACCCATGTGAGAATCAAAACCTGCACCTTGGGTCTGTAAGGCAAATATCTTTACCATTATGCCAAACTCCTGCTATAACCAGACAGTGACCAAAGGTGAAAATCAAACCCTGTACATTGTGTCTGACAGGTAAACATCTTAACCATTCTGCTAAACCCCATTTTTTATACCAACCTCCATTTAATCATAAAAGAAATATTAAATGGTGTTCCTGGGACAGGTCTTGATGAGATAAGTAAGAGCTTGATGTACATAATGTAAGCTACCCAATTTGAGAAGTACAAGTAAGATACAATGGGAAAAATACGTTATTTAGACATTACACACAAGTGGATGAAGACAGGTAAACTGAAGAGACTCTGACGAAGGTGGGAGCCTAATGAAGGGAGTGGCAGAGGAGATGTGGTCGTGTCTTTAAGTATTATATTACTTAAGGCAATAGGTCAGGCATACTTGCCTGTACACTGACTGCGAATTTCAAAGGAAGTTTGGAGAAAGCACGAGTATGTGGTAACTGTTCAAGATCATGATTAATAATTTATTAAGACGAGTTTCTGAAGAACTTCTGTGAATTAAACGAACAAAAGTGCTTAAATTATACCAGTGCCTGGTTGCCGTTTTATTTTTTTATTAAGCTGATTTAGCTGTCTAGCAGGTAAGGGAAGGATAAAGTTACTTGATTACATTAGGATAAGACAAAATAAATAAGGCAAGGAATATTAAAGGTTTGTGAATTTGATTAAGGAGTCTATTTTAATAAGATGCTTACACAAGGAGTCAGTTTTAATAACATGTATTCTCCTTATGTGTTATATTTATAATTTGATACTAGAATTAAAGAATATCAGTAAAAAGCAATAGTATAAATTCTAATCTGAAGTTCAAAGATGTGAAAGCAATACATTCAGCTGGCTACCAAGTATACAGCCAGAATAACTGTCCTAATCAATAGTCCAACAATCAAACATACTCATCAAGACTGCTGCCCCTCCCCTCAGGAAGACGCATCAGTAAAAACTAGTATACACTCACCCCAATTTTGCTGTAACACAAAACATTCCTTCTCAAAAATTGCTCCTGCAACCAGGAATAACCTCTAAGGCAAAATCAGGGAAAACAACTACACTAGAAACAACTAAAATAGTATCTAACAGATATAAACAAATGTAAATGCTATCATAATTCCAGGTGAAAATTGTTCTGCCTCACCTAAATTAATTACTTAAAATTACTAAACTGAACATACTTTGAAGGATAACAGCTAATTGTGTATGCATATATGTACACATATATGAAAGTAAATGCTTAGCCTGCATTATGTTACTGTTCATATCGTATTCTGTACTGTACACACACACACACACACACACACACACACACACACACACACACACACACACCTATATATATTTATATGCTACTAACTGGACTGTTTTGAATAAGATTACTGTTCTCTCAAGACATTGTGCTGCCTCCTAGCATGGGATGTGCTGGAAAAGAGTCCTTGGACTGGTGTAATTACCTGGTTAATAAACGGTAAATAAATACCTTTAGGATTAGAGTGTTATTTATAGTATGAAACTTGTATTAAGTACTACATTCTACGTCAAAATCTTAGATTGTAAGAAATGGATGTTTTACGTTACTTAGGCAAGATTACATTCTGTGTTTTGGAATGTACGAGATATTCTATTATGGCATTTGTACACACATTATTTAATTGCCATTTTCAAATATAATGAAATTTCTTTTCCAAAAGTAAATAAGTAAACCAGATAATTTCTTTTACACTTATTCTAAAACAACATATTAAAGAGTTCAGGTTATTACACTCACAGGATATTTAATAATATGCAGATAGAACACTCTATGCTTTAAGCATACACTGTGGCAGTCTGTCCATGTTCACATGCACAGGCACACATATGGAGACATATGCATGTACACAGATATATACACACATATACATATACTCATATACGTTGTTACTAGGTGGATTGCTGAATGCACGGCTTACAATGGGCAGGAGAATTATCACTAATCACAGAATGCAGAAGCTGTGAATTATTGCTATATTCAACTTATGTCAGCTATAGTACTGGTTCTCCCCTTCGGTCATGGCTGTGAATAAAAAAGGGGGGTGCAGAGGGGAAGGTTCCCTACATAAGGCAGTTATCACTGTACTATGATCTCGGCACTGAATAGTAGGAATTGTAGTGGTACAGTTTTGCAAATGCAATTATTTGTATAAGGAGAGTAGGCATCCGCAGTTTTAGTTTAGAAGTAAGAGTTTATATGCACAAGTTTAGTTTTTTTAGGATGTGGAAGTTTGTGCAGCATAGCTGGTTACTGGGAATTGCTGTTTTAACAGGCATTCTGTTGGAGAATGCTTTGCGTTTTCTAGTGCAGAGATCACACACATTTGTGTATCTGTTGCTGTGTTTCAGTTGGCTGTGCACTGATTATTCATCATTGTGATGGGTATTACATATGATGAGGTGGGATAAATAATGTCGATGTCAAGGATATTTCCATCACTACACGTGTACATGCACAAACACATACATATGTGCATATTTATAGACACATACCTAAACATATGGTATACTCTGTAAATATTGTAAACATTGAAAAATATTCATGGGCTGAAGACACCTCCAAAGGTTTATCTATAGATTCAGAATGCTGTAACCAATCGGCTACATGCTAGAATCCTCAGCAGTTATGAAAATGGAAATACAATTTCTCTGCAGTAAGCAAAACAGCATGCATTCTGTGGGTGTCTGAAGGAGATATACAAATCTCTTTTATTCTCTTTCTTCTCTCTCACTCTCTCACAAACAGCATCTGACTCTCAGACAGGCCTCACAGATTATATGCCAAAATATGGTAGCATACAAGGAGTACAGCTGGTCTCAGCAACAAGGTGTGACTAAGATTTAGGATCAGACTATCTAGGCAGTCAGGACATTTTGTGGAATTGCAGTAATGCAGCATACAACACACACACACACACACACACACACACACACACACACACACACACACACACACACACACACACACACACACACACACACACACACACACACCAGTCCTGCCCACTATATGCAGTTCAGCGTAATGGGGGTGGCTGCACTCCTGAGCATGTCATCCTTCAGATGAGATGTTAAACTGAGACCCCACCTGCCTGAGGTGGTGGCAGCTCAGGTAGATGTAAACGGTTCCAGGGCACCTATCAAAAAAGAGTAGGAGAAGTTATCAAATGTCCTGGGCAAATCCCATCTCATAGAAAAGAGGCTACTTGCCTAGTGGGACTAACCTGGCCAACAACGGATAAGAAATAAAATAAATAAATATGTAACATATCACTCATGTACATGGCTTTATGATGGATTTGCCTTTACTGAAAAGCAAATTTACAGAACATACAGTTGTGTAAGTAACTATACCACTACAGTAGATTTTTGAATAGATCACCGCTGCAGTATCTAAAGTACAAGAAATATCTTGCCAAGGATCAGATGTCCTGCCAGCTTCCAAAGCTATACGGTACCTTCCATGCACTTGTATGTCCATTACAGCTTGAGAGCAAGCTGGTATAAATGCAAATGTATGGGTGTCAAAAAAAAAAAAAAAAGCTTTTGTACCCCAGAAACAATGAAGGTTAGAGTTCTGCTAAGAAAATATGTACTAAGAAAAGTGGGGAAGATAGGGATCTCCACCCTGACATAAAACAAAAATGGCCTTCTAAGGGGCAACATTTGTAGTCTTTATGGACCATTTAAATAGTATCCCACTACACATTCAGTCATCCTATTTACATAACTAATTAGTTAATTAGAAATTAAAGAAATACTGACCAATTTTCTCTCATTCAAATATTTTTAAAAATAGATACGGGTTGGAGTTTACTTGTGATGTTAGTAAAGTAAGTACTCTTAACGCCTGTATTACCTTAGTAAGGGTGCTAACCCTAACCCTACACCTTATCATCATTAAAACCTTCCTGTAACACTGAAACTACACAATACAGACTCAGATATACAAACAAACACACACACAAACAACACTACATCTATCCCCCTAACCTAACCCTTACCCTAAAATACATAAACTCGCACAAACACGCAACATGCATTCTTCACTCATCCCGACTCCAACCCTGACTCACACATGCACGCACAGACACACACGCAAACACACGCCTTCACCCCTCAACCCCACTTACCCGCATCAACATTCCGTACTACTGACATACCCACCATACAGCCATCTGTACCTTCAAGATTAAATCACACCCCTGCATTTGTCGAACAAATGTACATTTGGTCAAATGCGGGAAACCATATGCACATATTTTTATGCATGT
This sequence comes from Protopterus annectens, assembly GCF_019279795.1. Classification (NCBI taxonomy): domain Eukaryota; kingdom Metazoa; phylum Chordata; order Ceratodontiformes; family Protopteridae; genus Protopterus; species Protopterus annectens. The sequence continues at coordinate 1,443,220,344 of NC_056733.1, forward strand.
ATGTATATGTGTATCTATATATATATATATATATATATAGAGAGAGAGAGAGAGAGAGAGAGATCTACGTGCATAGTTATTATATTACATATATTTATTTATTATATTAGTTATTATAGTATATATGTTTATTTATTTAATTAAACAAATGTTAAATAAATAAATAAATGATATTAAATAGAGGTTATAAGGTAGAACAATTATAAAATGCTACACAAAAAGTGTTATTACCATTAATGCACAATTAAAAATATGGAGTTCTTAGTGTAAAACTAACAGCTACATAGAGTTCTATATGTATTTTACATATAGTTTTTGTATATATAAAATGGTAGATATAGTTAAAAGTAATTGCAATATTTTACTAAGTGATGAAAAAAATAAAAAAACTTTTCCCCAATAGTAACTTTTACATATAAAAAAGAGTAGAATATTTCAGATAAAATAGTTCACAGTAACTGTATATTTGGTACTTTACAGTGAAGATGTTTTATTTAATGTGGAACTTAAGCAGCCTGCAGCTTTATGCAGGAAGAGCAGGAATGTGTAATTTATGGTAATCAAGCTGATATAAATCAAGGTGTTTCATGCTTAACAGAAGGAGTTGTTTATGCACTACTTTGTTAATGTGATAACGTTTATATTGAGGGAACACAGAATGGCAACGATTAGGATTGTAGAACATCCAGAGACATTAGACATCAGTACAAAAATAAGGAAATTATCTAAAGTAAAGATGTGTATGTCCTGTAACCTGCAATAAGTTATTACTAGAGCTAGAAACCTTGTAAATGCTCTTGAGCTGAAAATCTTAACCAAGCAAATAAAAATCATAAAAATTGTCTGAAGTCCTTGTGAATTGGAACATGATGATCTTTTAAGTCTAGAGTTACTAGTAGACTGAAAGGAAGAATGAGAGGTAACAGAGACTGTAGAGAAAACATTTTGAATTTTGGAATATTGATGTGAAGGTTTAGAAATGACAGGTCCTGCATGGGCCTTCAGATTCCTTCTTTCTTTAGCACTAAAAATCCTTAAGTATAATCCTCTTTCTATTCGAACTGGTGAGACTGTCTCTGACTCCCTGAGACAACACTTGATCCAGAATAGGAAGAAACAAGGAGTATTGATCGATTGCATGGGGGCTAATCCTTTGAAAAGAGGGCAGTTATAGCCCTTCTGTATAATTATTGGGATCCCAGTGTCAGATCCAATCTGTTGCCAAATGAAGAAGTGAAGAAATAGCTTTTGAGAAAGGTTTAAAGGCTTGCCAGTTTTGGGAAGGGAATGAAACTGATGTTGTATAATCAATCTGTTTTATTAGATTGTTCCTAGGCTTGTGAAGGCCCTCCTTTCTGTTTGGAAACTCCCTGCTACTGCTTCTTAAAAGCATATTTGCTTGTCTTGTTTGGGATTTCTAATGTTTTTCTAAGAAAAGGTTCTTGGAGAGAAGGAAAGATAGTCTTATATTTGGGGATGGGGACTGGAAGCTTAACGTTTGTGTTTCATCAAACTTCTTGAGAACTTCAGCACAGGAAGACCCAAACAGCACTTCTTTATCTAAAAGGTGCATTTGAAAGTTCTGCTTTAACACCCTCAAGTAAATTCTGAGTGAACAGCCAAGCTATTTCTGCATAACTGACCTACTGGCAGTAGCTCTATAAACAGCATCAGAAGTGTCACATGAACATTGCAAAGAATATTTGGTAACCTGAAACACTGAGGAAAGTAAACAATTTAAAGATGCCTTAGTATCAGAAAAAGTATGATAAGCAATCACTTTCTTCATACTGTCAAACAAGCAAGGAGAGCTTTGACGTGTTTGATAATTTACTGTCTGGAAGGCGAATGGAGAAGAAGTATATACCTTATTTCTGAACAATTCAAAGGCTCTTCCATCTTTATCTGAAGGGATGGGGTTAAAAGATAAGATGCTTGGAAGAAGATTTTGATAACCAACTATAGGATTTGTCCTAGGGCTCCTAAAGAGAAATGTGTGGCATTTGTGGAATTTTATATAATGTGTCATATTTCCTAGGGGTTGGTTGCTGTCTGTCTGCAGAACTGCTGGCTGCATTGAAAGCATCTTGTAAGGCTGCTGTAATTAGTGGGTTAGTCATTGGTTAAGGAGAATCTACTTGCAGTATCTCTTCTGGGTCTCAGACATTTTCTTTTGTTCCCACTTTAATAATTCCATCATTCCATCAATGTTGTCAGAAAAAAAAACTCTTCAGTTGTGAAATCGAAAGAGGTATTTTTGTCACTCGGACTCCTAATTTTCAAGTGTAGAAACTGGGGAGGCAGAATTCAACTTCCTGAACGTCAGATTCTGTATCGGAATCTGACGGGGAGGGGGACCTTTCCTTTTAGACTGAACAGAAGATTCAGACTATAATGACTGAAATGCTTTAAATAAGCCTTTGGTAAAAGAAAAACACTCTTCTTTCACTCCCTTAGCTGAATCGGCTGAATGAGTTGATGTATGTTTAAAATTATGCATCCTCTTCCTGGGAGTCTGCACAGAAAAAAAGAGCTCTGGCATACAGTCATTTCCCACTGTAAGGATGATTTCTGGCCCCCCCACTCCAGTCCTGGCAGAAGTGGCTCTCCTCTGTCAGAAGTGGAAATATGAGTAGCCTTGGAGGACGTGCTTGTTCCTAAGTTCTTTGCAGCTTTACAAGGATCAATCCCAGAGGAACTGAGAGAAGCCTATGTACAGTCTGAAGGTTCAGGGATGGCCACAGCTGAGTTACTTGCTTTAGGCTGAGGCAGCAGGAAGCTGAAATGGAAAATGAAGCCTCTCTATAAGCTTTTCTCTTCCTGGGTACCAGAGGTGGCCCATCCAAGAAATCAGTACCCTACTCTATGGCTCTCCATGTCAAAGTCATCAATTTTTGATTTTCTAAATGTAAGCGAAGGGAACTACACCTGTTCCTAAGAGTTTTGGGGTTAATGGACCTACAAATTGAACAGGACTCTATGTCATGCCCCTCCCTGAGCACAACAGATGTGTCATGACCTTTATCGGGAATCTGATGACCACACAGACATTTCACCTTTCTCTTAAAGATAAATTCTTTGAAAACAGATCCAAATTGTCTCACAAAAATAAGGATGAAAGTTCCTAGTAGGGTACTTATCTGACCACTTAATGAATCCAGTCAACCACTAAACCCGTGAAGATGCAGCAAAGAACAACTCGTACTGGCAGCTTCAACACCAAAAAAAAAATCTGATTTTTGGCACCCATAAGTTAGCTTTTATACTGGCTCACTCTCAAGCTCTAATGGATATATGGGTGCATGGAAGCTCCCCTAATCCTTTGTAAGCTGGCTTGGTAGGATATGTTCCATGTAACTTAGGCTACTACAACACAGAACTAATGATGAATATCAAATCAACTCCATATCATATTTAAATTTTATCATGGCAGCATGAGGGGTTCCCTGTCTGGCACCCTTTCACTATTATAGTAAGTTGCAGTGTAATACCTGTTCATGACTCACTAGTATGATTAGGATTACCCTTTGTAGAAATGAATGATTCAGAATATCACCAGGCACTGGGGACAGATGTGTTGTAAGAGGGGGTGCAACCTTATACTGTTCTGTGCTGGGAATGAAAGAGGCTAACATTTAAAAGGAAATGTTAGGGATAAGACTGCAATGGGTATCCTATTATCCTGTTGTATTACATTATCTAAATACTGGGGAGTAGGACTGTAATGGGAAGTGGAGGGCCTATTATATTATGTATTAAACAAGGACAGGACTGCAGTAAAAAGGAAGGCCGCATTATATTGCGTACATGCTGACAACAGTATACGAATGGGAAGGTGGATCTTAATATATTATCTTTTTGCAAAAAACATAACTATAAGAGGAAAGGGAGTCCTCTTACATCATGCCATACTGAGGATAGGAATGCAATGGACAGGGGCATTTGTTATATTATGCACATTCTGGGGCATAGCTTTCAACTGTCCAGATTTTCACAGAATGTCCAGATTTTAGCCTCATGTTTTTGGTCTGTTTCTCATAAAATATGTGGTTTTCTGAAATCATTGAGGACTGAGCTCATTAAATAATGAGACATTTCCTTTTCAGACTTCATATCCTTCAGAAAATGCATACTAACACAAAACATTTTATTCTAGCAACTTTCCAAGTTTATAAGAGAGATATTTAAAATGTGCCCCTGTTTTGGGGCTTTGCCTCCCCATTATGTTTGGCTTTGTCCAGATTTCTTTTACTAAGAGGCTGAAATGTATGCTGAGGTAGGAATCGCAATGATGAGAGATGCTACTTTATATAGATGCTGAGAATGGGTTACTATGTGGTGTATTACATCAGTCCTGTGGTAGTGAATGAACATTTTACAGATATTGCATTGGTTATATGCTGCTGACTGGACATCTATATGAAGTAAAAATGTGATGTCTTAAAGCTGAATAGCCTACGCAGTCAGTCTGCTCACTTTTTAATTTATCAGCTAAGTTCCATAGTGCCTTGTGATCTACAGATGCAATCAGTGCTAGGATGCGAGAGTGATCTTTACCTCCCAAAAGTGTATGGGAAAGGTACGATTCTCCTCATTACACCTGGAAGTTGGATTTTCCATTAACCTGTACTACAATGATGTGATTAGCCAATTAAAGTGTCATGACAAACTGGTTGATATTGGGATCCAAAAAAGTAAAATGACAATCTAATGTCCCTAGAATTATGCATTAATACAGTTAATAAACAGCTTCTTGCTGACTGGTTATTCTCATTATAGACAATTCTCAGACTGTATTTCAGTTCCTATTTTGAAAAGGGTTCAATAAGTTTTTTTTACAGTTTGGATTTAGTTGTCAGTGTAAGTGGCCATGTGGCTCTATGGCACCTTTTATTAAATAAATACTCTCTTTTAGAAAACATGACATTGCTTATGTCACAAAGTCTTCAGAAAGGAAATGTGCTTGTCAAAGCTATGGCTCTGCTGTTTTAGTGTTGTGTCCTATATAGGTTCATAGGCTGGTACTAGGCTATCGGCCATAACAATTTCATGGATATTTCTTCCCACAATATTTACTTCCCTGGACCCCTGTCTAGCAGGGCGAATGACATAATCCCTTGGGTGACTTTCCTATCTCCCATCCAATAGTCAAGGTTCCTTTTGAAGAGGACCAAGGAGGTGCTCTGCTTGACATGTATGGGTAGTCTGTTCCAGAGTATGGGGAGTCTCTGGGTCAGGAACCTATCCCTCCAGCATGTTTTGTTCATTGCGATGACAAGGTTTAGATCCCTGGAGCGTGTGGCTCTGAGGGATTGGGATTTCTTTAAGTGCAGCATGTCCAACAGCTCAGGATTTGACATGGTCTTGTATGTTAAGCAGAGATCACCTCTGAGTAGACGATATGCCACAGAGTATAGCTGGAGTTCTTTTAGACGGTCAGCATAGGGCATCTGCCTTAGGCCTGTAATTCTTTTAGTGAGGTATTTCTGCTGCCTTTCCAGCTGTTGCAGATATCTTGTGAGGTACATACCAAATGGGGCATTGTACTCTATAATGGGTCTAATGAGGGATGAGTGCAGTAGAAGCCCACCTTGTCAGAACTTATAAAATATACCATCAATCATGTCAGTACAAAACTGTTAATGAGGTCTAAAAGAGCTTCAAAACTGTTAATAAAAATAACAAGAAATCTGCTGCAACAACTTGAGTCCCAATGGTCAATCTCCAACAACTCAGTGCTCACTGCTCAAATAATAGTTGTCGCTGCAGGATGGCAAGCTCTACTGCACCTCCCAATGTGGGTGCTCTTCTTCCCATAATCCAGTCGCTGAATATACTGCTTTCAAGCTACAAAAATTAGAGATGGTATATTTACAGATACAGACTGTCTGTTCAAGCATTTTGCACTCAAATCAAAGCATTCAGCTGTGAATGCAAGCTATTAAGAACATTGAATAAGGAGAAAATACACACTATTTTATTTTATGCTGTAACATTTTCTTTTTTTAAGTCATTAGTACTTTTGCTCCCGAAACCAAAAAAAAGTAAATTTCAAGCAAGAACTACAAACTATTTTAAAAAGAGAAAATAAAATAAAAGCAAATACCAAAGAAGAAAAGAGACATGTCATAGCAGATGAGCTACAGAGCAGAAAGATGGCAGCCATTTCTTAGTAAGTGAATGTTACATTATGAAAGGCAGTTTTGAGAATACCAGTCACAGACATTATTTCATCATGACTGTGACATACATAACTAAGGACAACAACAAAAAAGGTGGGTGGTAAAGTTTAACAATTATGCCACAGTAGTAAACATGTCAACAGATGAAAGACTAAAAGCCATTTTACTACATGTGGTTGTAGGCAAAGTTTGCCAGATATATGACATCATGTCAAATCCAACTCACATGCCTGCTGATACACAGAAACAGTTACACAAACATTTTTAATCCAAGACAAATGTAAGGCTTCATACCTTTATGTGCAGGAGTATATTGCAAGAAGAACATGAAACAGCTCACACGTACAAATCATGGCATAGCCAAGAAACTGTGAGTTTTCAGATATTGAAAAGATATACATTACTGAAAACTGCATATCAAAAAGAGTGTGGAGAACATAAATACATCTGTATGTATGTGTGTGTATATCTATCTACTAAGCACACACACACACACACACACACACACACACACACACACACACACACACACACACACACACACACGTGTTTTTGTTTTTGGTCAATAAGTACACCAAGGTTCTTTCCAAAAGGTGAATTTTAGTGGCAGAATGTGGTGAAAAAGCTTATCTTTTGCAAGGAGAATAAGCAATGACAACTCGGAAGACAAAATAAACTTGCAACATTACAAAAGTTTAGTGCATTTCCCATATAGGCAGTCATAGCTTAGAAAAGGCACCGTAAATACAGATCAACAGTCTCCTCTGAGGTGCACATTTGTGAATATTAACATAAAAAAGTATTTAGTGCAATACGCACTTTCCCTACACTATAAACCAGAAACATTGGGTGTACAAAACAATCCATATTACTCTAATATAAGATTTAAAAGGCACTAATCATGAGGCATAGCTAAGGTGGGAAGAAAGGGGCAGCCACGCTGGGAGCAAAGTGCTAAGAGACACAATCTGCAGGTTCTGATCAGTCTTCAGTGCATTACATGCATCAGAAATGAATGGCAGTATTGCATTTCTGGCACAAAGTGGTAACACTCCATGTTTGCCATACACTGTAGTAGATGCCTGCTAGAATTCTTTCGATAATAATAACAACAATAACAAATATATAATGTATGTAATTCTGCTCCTCACATCCGAGGACAGGAGCATCTTTTTTTTTGCTGCTCAACTTACAGTCAGGGATAGTGCCAGATCGGACTATTACCTCTGCTAACCAACTTGGCTGTACTTCAACAACTGATTGTCAAAGCTATTACAGGACAACACAAATGCCCTTCAAATTCTCAGCTACCACATCTCTATCTCTCTCTGGTAAATATGAATGCTCAACTGGACTGCCACCTTGAAGATGAGTGCTCCATCCTCAGAAAGTCTGTCTCTTCACCATGAATACATCCACAGATACGTGTCCCAGACTCCTATGAACTTCCCAATGAATTCTGCCATCTTGAATCTGCCTTCCCCTTAAACAGGGGCAAGTAGCTACTCAGACACATTCTCACCTGGAAACTCTATGGACTGGTTCTGTGTGATCGCCCAGACTACAACAATACTGCTTTAGAATGTATTGGGCTTCTATTACAGAATAAATATTATCCAAATAAAACTAAAATGGTCAGAGACAGCCACTTCCCAACCAGCATCTAAGCTAATAAAACTATTAGCTTGACTAAAGATCAAAGGAAACTGCTCAGTCTACCCAGAAAGAATACTGCATCATCATAAATGAATGTGAAAAAGCCACTAGAAGAACCACAGCTAACTTTCAGTCTGAAGAGGCAATTTCTCCTGCTTAGTAAATCCTAGAAATGTTCTGTCTAATTCAGAGTCATGAGGAGGCCTCAATGGCAGAGGTAAAAGCACAGCTATCCTCTCAATGCTGGCTAATGGGAAAATTATATCCTTTTCCAATGATATGGCAACAGATTTTATAAATTTCTTTGGTAAGAGTTCATCAGCAACACCAGTTTGTCGAACATAACCAATCAGTTGATAAGCATTTTGGATGCTATGCACAATTTACCTTTTGCCCAGTAACTCTCTAAGGTTAAACGTTGGCTAAAGGCAAATTCTGATTTTGAAGAGACATGCTATTTCATGTTGTTCCTCAAATTCAGCAAAGTCTGTAATATATTGGTTCCTATTCCACTACGACAAACACAAACATTTCACTGGTAATATGCATGTTTCCTGTATTTTGGAAAGGATCAACAGTTATCTTTCTTCCAAAAGCATAGTCCTAAGTCACTTGCATAGTCCAGCAGGCTGGCCTGTATTCTGACAACCGTATCCAGAATACTGCAAGAACCGTGTCCAGCAAGGTAAAGTGTAAAAAATATGAGTTGCACTAAGAATATCAACTTCGCATTCTTATGGACCACTATGGTGCTACTTCTGCTATCAAGTGTCTACAAAGCTGCAGATTCATACCACCTATCAGGTGCTGTATTTATTAAGGCAAAAACTTCCTATTTCATTTCTTAACTGTGACTGCCAGGTAAAGTAGTGTTGCGGACATAGGGCAGCACACTGGTTTGATGGTTATTGCTGATGCCTTACGTGACATGGTTCTCGAGTTCAGTTTCTGGTTAGGATACCACCACTGTGGAGTTTACATGTTCTTGTGCCTGTGTGGGTTTTTGGGGGTTTTCACTGTGTTTTCCAGTTTCTTCCTGTAAACCCAATGGAAGACTGGCGATCTTCAAAATTTCTTGTAAGTGTGCAAAATTGTGTTTGTGTGTCTGTGTGTGTATGTATGAGTATGAGCATGCTCATGTGTGTGCCTATCCTGTGAAACACTGGCATTATATTCAGAATTAACTTCTCCCACTCCATTCAGTGCTAGCTAGGATAGGCTTCGACTCCTCTGTGACCCTGAACCAGATAAAGAGAGGATTGGAAAATGAGTGATTTGAGTTAAAGGACTCAACCAGTGGGTTGCAAATGATCAAAATAATAAAAATTACACAATACTTGTAGCCTAACATAGTTATCATTCTTTGCCAGTCAAGAGGGGGATATCAGAAAAAGGTTTTTGATAGTTTCTCTTCTTTTGCACTCACTACTTCCTTTATCTTTACTTTCTCCTGCTTATAAACACAATTATATGCAGGGTCATATGGCCATATGGTGTGCATCCTAAGGATGAGCTTAACTCAACACATGTTAACACATATATCAGGTTTAACAGGCAGATTCCAAGATGGCCACGGATAGACAAACAGTTCCATTCATGTAGCTACACTCAAAGAATATAAACTTTTAGGAGTGTTTTTCTAACTACTTACCATTTTTGAAAAAAGAAATAACAGCAACAACCTAAGTCAAAAAACATAACTGAACAAACAAGTGATGGAATGTTGTTGTCATTGCATTTCATGAATGTTTGGATGATTCCCACATGGTGCTATGCAAGAAATAATATCACATTAGATTTAAAAAAAAACAAAAAAAAACAGACCACATCTCACAAATATCTTTAATATCACAACCACAAGTCGCAAATAAGTACAAATAAAAAAATCAAAATTAGATAAAAAGCAAAATACAAGAAAAGGGTCTGGAGATGGAACAAATGGAAAACCAGACTAAAAAAACAAACTTATTATCCTTACTCTTTGTAGAATATGTACGTGTGTTGTACCTTTAAGAAGCATTTCCAAGGACAGCACGTGCATATAAATAGCAAGCATGTGCTAGCTTCAGTGTCATTTTGACAGTGCAGCCAGAGAGTGAACATGTACGAGAAAGAGAGAGTCAGTTTGTTTATAAGTTTATCTAAGTTAAAGTTGTTGTCTCATTCCTGATGTGTTTGCACATAATAAAGCTGCTTGAACAGAACCCACGAATGTTCGCCTGTTATATCCTGACCAGGCGAACGACACTCTTGCCAGAAAAAAAAATACCACAAATAAAAGACATATGGCAGCAATAAAAGAATAAAAAAAACTCAAACAAAAAAATAAATAAATAAATAAGCTGGACCAGAACTTTGCTACTGAAGACCTTAAAATAGCTCTGCAACCTTTGCAAGCTGCAATTGATATCTCAAATCAACTGTTGCACATCAGTCTGTCATTTTATCATATTATAAAGGGCTGGGTAACATGGAATAGAGAATATCAACCTGTGTAGATAAAACTGAAGAATCAACCAAGATAAGTCTTTTTAAGTCAGACATTAAGGAAATGCAAGAAAAACTAATTGATTTGGAATTAAGAAGCAGAAGGAACAATCTAATTATGCGTGGACTACCTGAGAAATTTGATCATCCAGTTCTGTTAAAAACAGAAAAGAATATATTCTCCAGCCTACTAGAAGATACAGCTAATGCTGACAAGATAATCACTGAAATTTCGAGTAGACCAGGGAATAAACATTCACTGCACAAAAAGCCTCCTATTTCAGTTTATATCACATTCCTGAACTACCAGATCTTCAGTCGATATTAAAAACATCAAAGACAAAGAAAGACTACTCTTGGAATGGCTACTACATAACATTTTCCTCCAGACTTGACACTACCTATTAAATCGCTACAAAAACATTTGCCCTGTGCTGTTCTTTCTTGGTTAAAAAAAGGTATCATATTTCAAATGCTCTATCCAGCTAAACCTTCATTCACGTATAATAACACTGAATTTCAAATTGCAACAACAAAAGAAGCTAAAGATATTTTTTACAAACTGTTTACTTTTACCTTGGAATGAAGTTAAAACTCCAGCATTCCTGTGGAATAAGGTTTGCTCTAACTACCTGTAATACTCAATGGCAGCAAAAGCCTATCTGTTTCAAGTCGATTGAGATTTTTTCGGGTCTATATTACGTGATTGAAAATTAAGATGTTCGAACACATAATGATCTACCCCAATAGAGTGAACCGGCAAAATGTTGAATGGCCGGAAAAAAATAAAAACCCAAGCAAACCATTAAACTGCTTTATGCAGGGGGGCAAGTCCCCCTGCACCCCCCCACACCCCCGCTACTTAAATATATCAACTCCGAAACCGCACTACATTGCAGTAAACAGAAATCTCCCCTTACGGAGATTTCAGTTTACATGTTCGACATACTGCCGTTTCGCTCAATTGGGGTCAATCATTACGTGTTCGAACATCTGAATTTTCAATCACGTAATATAGACATGATTTTTTCTTTCTATCCATTTTTTTACATATTTCTTGCTCTATGAATGTAATAAACTTTGACAGGTCATTGACTGGAACAATTTGCTTTTCTGATTCACAGAACTCACTAAATACATAATGCTGGATCAGTTGCATACCAGGCAATGTTTTAGAGAAACCTCTGGTTACAGAGAATGTACAAGTTTGGATATATCCAGTTTACAATGAGAGTAGAATTTATTGACATCATAACCCTGGATTAGCTGCTCACTCAGCAAGTTATAGAGAAAATAAAACTCCAAACAAAAGGCACAGAGTAAGGAAACAAAGCCAACACAAACCGCTGTTAATAGTGGTTTATTAGAAAGATTAAGCGGTTTTGTCATTTTTGTAACTAAAGATTTCCTCAGAATTTAAAAATACAAGTACAACAATTGTTTAAAAACCCTCCAATGTAGATCTGAAGGGACATTGCCACCAATAGAAAAACTGCCTAAAATTAAAGGGACACTTAACAAATAACCGAAAAGACTACCTCACAGCACTAAGTTTAACAAAATGGTTAACAATACAAAATACCCCACTACTGAAGTATAGTAAATCATAGGCAATGGCTTCAACACAGTATTTGCAATATAAAAAAAATCATACCATGGAGAACCATGTTACACCATATATGAGCGGAGCTTTATTATACTAGCAAGAGGGACCTTGTCATTGAGACCTGTTGGTAGGTGAGCATTCAATTTAATCTGCCATTTAAGCTCTTTTGCTTCAATAAGGTCTAGCAATGATCCTCCTCTAGAATTTACATACACTGTATCAATACCCACAAATTCAAAACAATGTCCAAGATTTTTAAAAACATGTTTAAAAAGTGCATTGTTGTTGTTCTGTTTTCCGATGTCCAGTGTATGTTCATATATACGGTCACTTAGACACGGCTGCGTTTTCCCAGCACAAAAACACTCGCAAAATTTGCAGAAAGCAAGGTAAATAACTACCTGCATGTTACAAGTACAGTGAAAAGGTGTTTTTGTAAAACCATTATTTACCCTGAAACCATTTTTCTCTGAAATAAATTGACACTGACTTCAATGGCCACATGTAAAAGTACCATTTTTCTTGTTTGACTGCTCTCTTTCATAATTGTTCCCTTTCTCCAAGAGAACTTTGACAGATCTGCCGTTTTTATACACTACCAAGGGAGCTTCCCCTACAACTTCTTTGAGCTTGTCAAAACAAGAAAAAATACACCAGTTCTTTTCCAAGATCTTGAAGATGGTATTGTGGTCACCTGTGTAAATGGTGAGAAAAGAATGAGTGAATTCTCTGCTGCCAGGTCTATCTTTGTTAAAAAAAGTCTATATTTTGTACACCATTTTCGTGTAAAAGGGATTGTAAACCCTCCCCAGTCTTTGGTTGTAATTACTCGACATACTTTGTCGATCAAAGAACTTGTATAACCTCTTGAGTAAAACATGTCACTTCAGTTTTTGGGGTCTAAACTAGAACATCGAAGTTTTAAAACTTCGAATGTTCTAATATCGAACCCTATTCAGCGAAAGCTGAAAATATCAAAGCAACAGAAAACCAAATTTTTTCCTAGGGAAAGAATTCAGTTGTCAGTTTCTGTTGCTTCGGTATTTTCAGCGCTGTGGTGGAAAGTTACGGGTCGGGTTCAGGTAAGTGTGCGATTGAGTGAGGGTTAGGTTAGTTAAGGTTAGGGTGCAGGTTAGGTATGTGTGCGATTGTGTGGACGTGAGGGTTAGGGCGGGTTAGGTGAGTTAGGGTTAGGATGCGGGTTAGGTATGTGTGCGATTGTGTGGATGTGAGGGTTAGGGCAGGGTTAGGTGAGTTAGGGTTAGGGCTCTGGTCAGGTAAGTGTGCGAGTGTGTGGACGTGAGGGTTAGGGCGGGGTAGGTGAGTTAGGGTTAGGGCACGGGTGAGGTGAGTGCACAATAGTGACGGACCTTAGGGTTAGGGTTTGGGTTAAGGTAAGTGAATAGTTAGTGGTATGTGTACAGTTTAGTGTAGGGTTAGGTGCAAGATTTTATGTGTATGTGTGTGGATTGCTGTTTGCTTGGTGTGCTTGTGTTGTGTGTATGTGTTTTGAAACAGCAAATTTTTTCCCTAGGAAAAAATTTGCTGTTCTGTATGTTCGATGTTTTCAGCTTTCGCTGAATAGGGTTCGATATTAGAACATTCGAAGTTTTGAAACTTCAATGTTCTAATATAGACCCCAATTTTTGGCCTCTATGTTAAATGTGTAATTTTCTGATACCATTCGGGCCAGTCTGACAAGTTGGCCTTTCACCAAACCTCTTTTTTGATATTCAGGATGTGAACTCGTGTAATGTATGAGGCTGTTACAGTATGTGGGATATATATATATATATATATATATATATATATATATATATATATATATATATATATATATTATTAATTAATCTCCTATTCATCACATCCTTAAAAATTTCCACATCCAAATAATTAATGTGGGTATCACTATCAGAGCAAGTGAATTTCAGAAAAGGGGTGGTCTGGTTGAGGTAGTTGACAAAAGCCTCAATTTCTTTAGTGGGTTTGTTCCACACTAGAAATAAAATCATCCCAAAACCGGACATAAAAAGTCCCACTGTGGTGAACTGAATGCCCAGAACACAAACTTAGTCTCCCACTGTAACATAACGATGTTGGAAAACATGGGGGTAGAAGTGGCCCCCATAGCTACACCCTTCTTCTGTAGAAAATATTGCCCATAAAAAAAAAAATATTTTTAATACAAGTACCATAAGCACATCCAATGTATTACTGACATCATTGTCAAAGTTTGTGGATTCTACTAAAAAAGGATGTGATTACTAGGAGATTAATTAGTAATATATATAAGAAAGCCCACATACATAACGGCCTCTTACATTACACGAGTTTACATCGTAAACATCAATAAAGAGGCTTAGTATAAGGTCAGTTTGTCAGACTGGCCAGAATGGTATCAGAAAATTACAGATTTAACATAAAGGCCAAAAAATTAAGTGATGTTTTACTCAAGAGGTTATCTGAGTTCTTTGCTCGACAATGTATGCAGAGAAATTACGAACAAAAGACTGGGAAGGGTTTACAATCCCCTTTTAAACGAAGATGGTGTACAAAATATAGACTTATTTGACAAAGATAGAGCTGGCAGCAGAGAATTCACTCTTTCTTTTGTCACCATTTACACAGGTGACTACAGCACTATCCAAGATCTTGAAAAAGAACTGGTGTATTTTTTCTTGTTTTGATGGTCTCAAAGAAGTTGTGCCACCAGGTCTATTGCTAGTATATTAAAGCTCTGCTTATATATGGTGTAACATGGTTTTCCATGGTATAATGTTTTTTTTATATTGCAAATACTGTGTTGATGCCATTGCTTATGATTTATTATACTTCAATAGTGGGGTATGTGGTATTTTGTATTATTATCCATTTAGTCTTACTGAGTGTTGTGAGGTAGTCTTTTTGGTTATTTGTTAATATCTCTTTAATTTTAGGCAATTTTTTTACTGGTGGCAATCTCCCTTGTGATCCAGATTGGAAGGGTTTTGAACAATCATTGTATTTTTAGATTCTGAGGAAGTCTTTATTTACAAATGTGATGAATGCCCTTAAGCTTTCTAATAAATTACTGTTACTGGCGGTTTGTGTTTCCGTCATTTCCTTACCCTTTGCCTTTTGTCTGGAATTTTATTTTCCTGGTTTGTCTTCTCAAAGTTATACAGAAACCTAAATCACAAAAAATGGACATGCTCAAAAATATTCTGTTTTCAGACTTCTGCTTTTAATTTAAATATTAAACTAGATACCATCAACGTTGCAAAGGCTAACAAGCTGTAAAGCAAACACTAGCATTGTACTTCTTTATTATGACATATCAGTTTAAGCTAAATAGATTTTAATTAAAAAATTAGTTAACGCATCCGACATTAGAAAACATTGAAGAGACTGTAATAGCATCCAACAGTAATTCTGAGTTCTTTCATTAACAAAGGCGATGATGATATACAAGAACTTGGTATTAACTATTTGTTAAAGGTTATGAAAAGAGTTTAAAAAAGGAAAAAAGTGCATACGTTTATATATAACAAATGAAAATCTATAGTTTACAAATTGTAAACTTGTACGACCCATAATTCTCCTCCATAAACTGGGCGACTTATACAACCCATAAGTCACTTGCTCAGAGGTTTTTGGACTTTGTCAATACAAACACCCTGGATCAACTAGTTAGCTCCCAAAGTAGAGGTACAAATATTCTAGACCTAGTACTCACAAACAGGGGGGGTGATGCTGTTCCCTGCTGTGCATTAACTCCTCCCTGGTAAGATCTGACACAAAAGGATCTCTTTCAGTATTAAAACTAACCTAGAACACCCAACAAACTCCAAACCTGTTAAGAACTTTGCTAAGGCCAATTACCTGAAACTAAGTGATAGCATATTAAACTTCCAAGCCACTTAAAATGGATGACACTGGGGCCTACTCTGAGCTGTACACAAAAGCACTGTACAACGACATTCATAGCTGCATAGAGGAGGCAGTACATGTCCGAGTCAAACAATGACTACAGGCATAAATAGACTATTCAACAAAACGAAAAAATATTCTCTAAAGCCAAGAAGGCACAGACAAAACAGTGCAAAAACAAACTCACCAGTTTAAACAAACAAATTAAGGTGCTGGTCAAAGCAAACTATGAGGCAAAGATAGCCTCTCATGTGAGGCAAAGATATCTTTTTTAAATTATGTCTGTAACCTCAGGTGAAGTGCTCAGCAACGTACCAAGTTAATCATGAATGGTAGTACTTACACCCAGCCTGAAACTATAGCAAACCTGCTGGCCAACAAGTTCAGTTCAAACTTCTCCTCTCATCACATCCTAACACACCCAGAGAAATACCTGCAACCATTCACCTACTGGCCATTACAAGGGAACTGTTCCTTACTGCACTCACTGAAGTAAAAAACACAGCCTCCAAGTGTACAGACAACATTCCAGGATGTTTCTTATAGCTCTAAACATAATCTATCAGGGACTTCCAGGATGGCCGCACACTGAATAACAGCTTAATTTCAGCTCTCCCAGTCAGAAAACAGAAACCCACAAGAGACAGCCAGTGAACTTATGTTTTTGGGTAAATTGCAGTAACTGGTGAGTAAGTGAACTCCCTGGATGCCAGCAAAAAAGAAATTCAGAGAACCTGAAAGAAAATCAATCACAAAAGGTGAGAAGAAAACACTAACTGGGAACAATTCTGCAGCTGATCTAAATGTTTGATGTCATAATTTCTGTTTGCAAACATATCTTTCTTTTATTTTACTCCTTGAAGGCTTACTGTGGCCGAGGAGCTAGAGTTTACAGAATAAACGGATTTTACTGGTTCTGCTGTGTGTTGTTTTGTTGCATTGGAGCTGCTACTTTTGTTGTTCTTCATCAAGTGGATCTGGTAGCCTGGAGGGGAACCCAGACAGACCACTCACTTGAAGACAGGACTGGAGAGGTGGTTACTTCAGAAAGGGAGCTACCCTGTAGCAGTCAGACTGAAGGTGAGCCACAGTAGCTGGTGGGTACTGATGTTTCCTTGGACAGAATGACTGCAAGGACAGAGGTGAGTAGTAGTACCCTGGTTGACAATGAGGCACTGCTGTCAGAAGACACCAAACTTCCTGTGGAAGGGGAGCTTGGAAGGCTTACAAAGAGAGAGCTGAGACAGGCTCATCTCTCAGACCCTACATTACAAGGCTTGAGGGAGGTAGCTAGGGAGGCACCTGATTCTCAAGCAAAAGGGGATTCCGTACACTGGAACAAAGGGTTACTGTATAGAGAATGGAACCAGGAGGGAGGGCTAATAGGTGAGGTAATACAGCAGTTGTTAGTGCCCAGAGCCTACCATCCGGCACTTCTAGCCATAGCCCATGACATTCCTTTGCTAGTCATATGGGCATAAAGCATACCAAGAGACATATTATGCAGAAATGTATTGGCCTGAGATTGCAAGGGATGTAACAGGGTACTGTAGGACTTGTGAACACTACCAAAAATTAGGCAAGGCAGGAGACAAAGTCAAAGCTCTTTTGATGCCTATGCCTGTTATTGAGGAGCCACTTCAGAGGGTAAGTATGGATACTATGCGGCCTCTGAGTAGCCCAAGTTCCACAGAGAAGAAAGTACAGTTGTGTACACTTACCATAAATGTAGATGTTCGAGTGTATTCACTGTTGCAGTCCTAACCAATGGGTTATCTGGCTCCTGGTAGCCCTTGATCGGCCAGAATACTAAAGGCAAGTAAATATGACATTGGCTGTTGTCGGTTGTAAATGATGTCAGAACGTCTGATACAAAAGGAGGCAGCCGACGTCAATTCCTTAGTCTTCCTTGCCACAGAGCCCAAAGCAGAAGCAATTTTGCACGAGTGCTGGTCTGCCGTTTACCTTTTTGGTTTCCGACTACAAAGTTGAAGTCAACTACAGCTAAGTATCCTGTTGGGGAGTCTCTTTTCTTGCCTTAACGAATGTCAGAAAAGTTAATAATCGTCTTGCCTGTGGAAAGCAGATTCCCCATCGAAATTTTCATTCCTATTGTATTATTTGTTTAGGCCTTGACCACGACGTTCCTAATTGTGATCTCTGTGCTTCCCTGATCAAGGCCTACTGGGAGCCGGATAACCCATTGGTTAGGACTGCAACAGTGAAACATGATGAACATGTATATCCTAGTGGTAGTAGATTATGCTACCAGATACCTTGAGGCAGTGGTCCTGTCCTCCATGTGGCAAATGCTTTGTTAGTGATTTTCAGCAGAGTAGGTTTCCCAACAGAAATACTGACTGACAGAGGTGCTAATTTCATGTCAGATCTGCTGGCTTGTCTGTGGGAGTGCTGTGGGGTGAGGCACCTAAAGACCACCCCCTACCACTCCCAGACTGATGGTCTGGTGGAGAGGTTAAACTCTACACTAAAGACTATGCTACGGACATTTGTAGACCAGTTTAAGAGGGAGTGGGACAAATATCTACCCCATCTGTTTGCTTACATACAGAGAGGTACCCCAGGAATCCACTAGCTTCTCAACTTTTGGGTTGCTGTATGGGCAAACGGTGACAGGACCTCTAGATTTGATTCGCATTGAGTGGGAGGGTGAGTGTGAATCCCACAAGGTGTCTGTTGTGGCACATGCCCTAAATCTCAGGACAAGGCTCAGAGAACTCATGGGATTGGCCCAGGAGAACTTGCCAGAAGCCTAACAGCAGAAAAATGTCTGGTATGACAGGAATGCTCGAGCCAGAGAGTAAACTGTGGGGCAGCAGGTTACGGTTCACAATCCTGTCTGACACAATAAGCTGCAGGTATCTTGGGAGGGATCCTTCAAAGTGGTAGGTAAGATCAGTGCCGTTAACTACATGACAGATCTGCTATGCAGGAATCAGGGGCACAAACTGTGCCATGTTAACACCAAGAAATGTTACCATGACAAGTAGGTCCTGGTGCTAAATATTTGCAGTAGAAGGCAGGAGGAGTCTGAGGGGGATCTATTACTTCAAGAAGCCAGTCAGCAAAATCTCAAGTTACTATGGTGGAGCCTAGGGTTGCAGGCATATGATATGACAGTGCAACACTGAAGTGGGGTCAGCAATGCAAAGTCAGATGGAATCTCAAGACAGGGAATGAGATAATGTATTCCAGATAGGCTCATTCCTCTCAAGCAACATTTCTCAAGGGGCACTTGAAAAACTAGCTTGAGTCTTCAAAGGAGGGAGAGGTATGATGAGAGGAGATACTGCCAGCACAGCTAGCTGGAATTTTGTAAATAATTATAAGTAATTTGTGTATATCAAACTTGTTTATACAAGATGCACGTGTTACAAATGTATTAGAATTGCATGTCATGTGTATATCAAACTGACTGGTACAGATTGCTGTGTTGAAAAGTTATTTGTAAAGTGCTTGTGTCTGAAATATATCCACAGTGTGCCCTACTGGAGAGAACTGAAATGTACAAACGCTACTGTAACTGTTTAAATGAGTATACTTTAACAGAGGAAACTGACAGACAGGAGGTTAACCACAGTCCAGCAAACTTTAAAAATCTATCTGAAATTAAATCACTTTAGGGCTGGGCCATAAAGATGCTATCTCACAGGTTTCAATGCAGCCAGAGACACAAAATCTGTACTAGGAAGCGTTCTGTATTGTCTTTGGGGTGAACTAATTACTACTCTGGAAGTGTGGAGTTATGTATTTGTTTTATGACTTAAAGTACCTGCCACAGATCTGAGCAAAAGCCCTTGTGTGTGCATTTTTACAGGTAGGGACTAAATCCTGCCAGCTTCCAGCAATGGAGAGTTTGCATGGGAACTAGAAGTCAGATGATCAGATGTGATGTCATTCTGCAAGCTATCCCTGAAGTAATATTTTAGATATTATTTTGAGAAGTCTCACAGTGAGACTGAGCATTCTGTATTCTGTCTTGGGCCTGACAACAAGAAGGACCATTCACCACATCATCTGACTTGCTCTATTAAGTAGGGAATAGTATAATTCTCTTAGATTCTGTCAGGAATATAGTGAAGCTTAGTGTAGATATTGTTTTTCTTTATTTGTCTGAGTCTGTCCTGCAATGTTACTTTAAATACTTCCTGTGATTTTGAACTCTGATTCCATTGTGAATAGATATTTAGTGTTGACTTGTTTTTTTATTATTAAATATATTTAAACCTTTCATTGTGGCTGATCTTTGTAGAGATATTTACGTTTTGAGAGCATTTGCATATTTATTTGGTGAGACTGTGTGGGCCATGCCTAATAGCCTTGCTCTTGGTCAAACTACCATTTGTATTAATAGCAATTGCACTCAATATATTGGGTCCCTTTGTAAGGGCCTTAAAGTAGCTGGCGAGGGGTTCTGGTGGCAGTGATAACTACCTTATAGTTTGGGCAAGAGGGGGCATAGCTAGTAAACCTGTACCAGCTTTTTACAGGTGTGTGTGTGTGTGTGTGTGTGTGTGTGTGTGTGTGTGTGTGTGTGTGTGTGTGTGTGTGTGTGTGTGTGTGTCAGCTATTTGGGCAGGTACACAACTGGTTGGACTGAGAGAGCGTTGGAGGACTTGGCTTGGAACCCTGGCTACGGCCTCAACTCTATAGCTGTGCCACTAGGGAGTCTAATTGGGGATCTGGAGAAATACAGAAGAACCAACCCCAGACTGACTGTGTTTCCTGTGTGTTCTTAAGGGAAATTGTGCTTGATGCAGAGAGCCGCATCAGAGATACTATATGTGTACCTCTTATCCTCCCAGTGAACATTCCCCCACAGGAACCAGTGGTGAGGACCGAGGCTCCTTGATTACTGGCCCAGAGGTGGAGGGTTATCACACTTATATTACTTGCAAGAGGAGCTCCAACAGTAATAGAAGAGGATAAAAAAGATAACAATAGTAGTACATTTTTAGTACTAAGGGGCTACTGACAAGGGAGGAGGATTACACTGGCATGTATTATTAATCCACTTAAAACTGCTATAATGGAGCTTAAGAAAATTCTGGGAGAAATAATTAGCTTTTAGTAGGGAATATTACTTATAGGTCAGGAGTGGAGTTTGATTTGCAGCAGTGAGAATGTATCTCGGGGCCCTGAAGGGAAAATATAATCAGAGTAGGTTTTGAAGAAATTTATGAAAATATTTGGCATGGAAGATATGAATTCAGTAGTAGGAGTCTGGAGTGAATTTACATATTATTCCCCAGGCCAAGATGCAAAAACTGGGCTAGGCTAGACAGAGCTTATATTTCATAGGAACATGTACATTTAATTGAAAGTTTTGATACGCATCCAATCACTATTTCAGTTCACAAGTCAATAATAGCTAAAATAAAAATGCAGAGTAATGAAATAAAATTGAGACACTGGTGCTTCTCTACTTATCTGTTGAAAAGAGAGGAATTTAAGGAATGGGTAGTGGAAATTATTCTGGAGTTATTACAGAAGGTAGAAATTTCTTCCGAAAATATAGATAGAGAGTGGGATAAAATTAAAGAGAAGTTTAAAAATAGGGTGGAAATAAAAAAGAGAGAGATGGTTAAGAAGTAACAAGGAATATTTAGAGGGACTGGCAAAGGTTAAAGTATTGCAGAATAGGGGGAATCTCACAGAACAAGAAGCGGAACAACTGCAGAATGCTAATCAGAAAATAAGGGATTACCTTGATAATATGCAAGAATTTAGAGAGACTCCTGTTAAGCAGCTGGTTTTGATAACTCCACAGCAGAAATACTTTTAGAACAATGACTCAGGTAACAGAAAGTAGAGAGGGTTGTCACCAAGCTTAGGGAGCCTATAACAAGGAAGATAACAAAAGATCCTGTAGAGGTACTAGAAATATTTTGGAAATTTTATGATAATCTGTATAAAGCAGAGAAATATGGAAATCAAGAAAATGTACATATAGAAGTGTTTATTGAAGAATTAAATATGCCATGATTAGAGGTAGATGAGGCTCAGTTACTAACTGTTAGGATAGGAAGAGACTAGATAAAAATGGTAATGTATAACTAATCTACAGGAAAGTCTTCAGGAATAGATGGTATTTCAGTGGAAGTTTGGAAGTTAGGAGGGAAAAAACTGATAGGATCTGGAAGGTTCTGTTTAGCAGTACTTTAAGAAGAGGAGAAGAACCAACATCCTGGAAGAATGCAATGGTGGCTGTAATACCTTAACAGGATAAATAACCATCAAATTCAGCTTCATATAGACCCATCTCAATTCTAAAACATAATTATAGGTTCATAGGGGTGTACTAGGCTAATGGCCCTGGAGCCTTTACAAGCCTAGCCCATAGGATTAGCCTGGCATTGTGCCACCCAACCTTAGTTCCTAGTGCCTCTGTCGAGTAGAGCCATTGGAGTGATCCCCGGGGTGAATGTTCGATTTCTCATCCACTCATCAAGATTTCTCTTGAAGACGGCCAGTGAGGTGCTCTGCTTGACATGTATGGGAAATCTATTCCATAGCATGGGCAGTCTCTGGGTTATTAACCTGTCCCTCCAGCATGTTCTGTTGATTGTGGTAATGAGGTTGAGGTCTCTGGAGTGTGTGGTGCGGAGGGATTGGGATTTCTAACAGAGTGGGGTCAGACATGGCTTTGTAAGTCAAGCAGAGATCACCTCTAAGTAGGAGATATGAGACAGGGAATACTTGGGAGTTTTTTGAGTCTGTCCATATAGGACAAGTGTTTAAGGCCTATGATCCTCTTTGTGAGGTACTTTTATGGCCTCTCCAGTTGTTGCAGGTGTCTAGTGAGGTACATGCCAAATGGGGTGTTATACTCGATGATTGGCCTAAGGAGGGAAGAGTAGAGGGAGACAATGACCTCTTTCTTCCTGGATGCAAAACCTTAGTAATGAGATGTACCACATAGAAGGACTTTCTGACTACCGTGGCAATGTGGTGGTCAAAAGAGAGGCTGCTGTCAACCTGTGTTCCCAGATCTCTTATAACGCTTTCTGTGTTCAGTGGACTACCATCAATGTGGTAATTCAAGGGAATCGGGTTTTTCCCAAAGGGGATGAAGACACATCTTTTGGCATTGAGCTTAAGGCCATGGTTCTGACACCAGTTGTTCGTCTCATTGAGGCCTTTCTGTAGGATGCCAGCATCACTTCGGGAGTTAATAATAGCTCCCAACTTGCAATCATCTGCGAACTTTGTCAGCCAGAGGCCCTTCCTGTTGGCCTGGACTTCAGCGAAGTAGATACCAAACAGGAGAGGACCCAGGACCGAACCCTGTGGGACTCCACTCGTGACTGGTCAGCAGTCTGACTTGGAGTCAGCTACTTTCACACTGTGGTTCTATCTGTGAGCCAGTTTGCAACCCACCTAGTCATACAGGGGTTGATGCATAGCTTAGTAAGTTTTTCTATGATTCCTGAGTGGGGAATAGTATCAAAAGCCTTGGCCAGATCAAGGTAAGCTGTATGAACCACCTTACCTTCATCCACAGCTCTGGTGACTGATTCAAAGAAGTCAACCAAGTCGAGCAGGCATGATCTACCCTTCATAAAACCAAACTGTGTAATATCCAGAGTTTGGAGATTCCCTATATCCTTGTTTATTAGGTCCATGATGTTGCGTTCCATAGCTTTGTATATCAGACTTGTCAGGCTAATGGGTCAATAGTTCCCAGGGTCTGTAGTCACTCCTCCTTTGTGGAGAGGGATGACTGTAGCAGTGTGCCATTTGGTAGGGAAAAAGCCTGAGGTGAGACTGTGATTGAACAGGGCACACAGGTGAGGTGCCAGTTCACTCTGTAGTTCATGTAGAACACAGCCAGGGATACTGTCCGGTCCCACAGAAGCTGTATTCCTGGCCTTGAACAGTGCTGTTTTAACCTGTGCAGCAGTAATACTGGGTGCCTGGCAATCTACTGGTATTGTGATTGGTCCTTTGGGGGAGAGACAGGGGAAAAGTTAGCACTGAATCTGTTCGCCAGTATATTTGCAATATCTGTTGGCTCGGTATAGGAAATACCATTTTACAGTAGCTCAGAGCAAATCAGGGTATTGCCATGGAGATTCTTTACATAACTATAGAAGGCCTTGTGGTTGTCTTTACTATCTGCTGAAATTCTGTTTTCATAGCTAGCTTTAGAGGATTTGATGAGGGATCTCAACCTTTTGCTGAAGCTGATAAGGGAGTTTTTCCAGTCTTGGGACTTCACCTTATTCTGCATCAGTTCTGTTGTAGAGTTTGTTTATGGCAGGGGACCACCAGATTGGCTTCCTTATTTTTGAGGAAAGCGTCTTCGTTCTATTGGGTATGGCGAGATCCATACATTTGTGTACGTGTTCGTACAATGCATTGGTGTATGATATAGCAGTCATGTAACTATTCTCCATATGCATGGGTGCCATGAAGTTAGCCACCTCTGTTTTTAGGAGCCCAAAGTTAGCTTTGGATAAGTTTTTCATGGTGGTTACCTTTGTTGGGGGTGGGGGTGGGGGTGGGAGGGATGTGGAATTCCAAGGTGATTAGCTTGTGATCTGATCTAACCAGAGAGGAGTTGACTATTGGTGTAGAGCAACGGTCGCCCATGTTAGTAATGACCAGGTCAAGGATGTTGCTACCTCTAGTGGGGGTAAGAACGAGTTGGTCCAGGGCATTGGAATTAATGAATTCCTGAAAGCGTTGGGCAAGTGTATTGGTACATGAGTAGTTTTCCCAGTTAATGGAGGGGTAGTTGAAGTCACCCAGTATGAGAATGTTAGGTTGGACTCTAATATTCTCCAGAGTGCTTAGGAATATGGAGTGTGAATCTTGGGACATGGTTGGGGACCTATAGCAGGCTATGACCTGAATCGCTGTCTTACCCAATGTTAGCTGCACCTGAAGCATCTCAGATGCATTATGTTGGGCTACCAGTCTGGAGGTGTGCGCATCCTTTATGAATATGGAAATACCACCACGTTTGGAGCTTCGGTAAATTGTTTATGTCTACAAGGGCTAAAAGAATGGCAGAGGTGATGCCAAAATGGAAAGAAATGGATCAGTGTGGTTTTCTGGAGGGAAGGCAAACATTTGATAACATTAATAGAACAATGATGATCCAGAGGGAAGCAAAATATAAGAAAACACCACTGCTGTTGGTGGGGATTGATGCAGAGAAAGCATTTGATACAGTAAACTGGGATTTTATGAGCAGGGCAATGGTGGAAGCATTTGCTTTCGTTGATACAAATTATAAGGTTGATTAGGGGGATATATGAGGGATTGGAGGTGAAAATTAAAGTGGGTGTGTTCCTGTCTGATGACTTCTGTTTGAGCAGAGGAACCAGGAAGGGGTGTCTTCTTTCCATAGGTTGGTACTAGGCTATCAGCCCTAGGGCCTGTACAAGCCTAGCCATAACAATTCCCTGGCTATTTCTTCCCACAATATTTACTTCCCTGGCCCCCTGTCTAGCAGGGTGACTGACATGATCCCCGGGGTAAATTTCATATCTCC
Source organism: Protopterus annectens (assembly GCF_019279795.1). Lineage (NCBI taxonomy): Eukaryota > Metazoa > Chordata > Ceratodontiformes > Protopteridae > Protopterus > Protopterus annectens. The sequence continues at coordinate 1,443,245,707 of NC_056733.1, forward strand.
CATCCAGTCATCAAGGTTCCCTTTGAAGAGGGCCAAGGAGGCGCTCTGGTTGACATGTATGGGCTGTCTATTTCAGAGTATGGGGAGTCTCTGGGTCAGAAACCTATCCCTCCAGCATGTTTTGTTCACTATGATGACAAGATTTAGGTCCTTGGAGCATATGGCTCTGATGGATTGGAATTTCTTTAAGTGTAGCATGTCCAACAGCTCTGGGTTTGACATGGCCTTGTATGTTAATTAAGCAGGGATTGCCTCTGAGTAGATGATATGTGATATATAGCTGGAGTTTTTTTAGTTGGTCAGCATGGGGCATTTTGTTTAGCCCTGTGACTAGTAGTGAGGTGTTTTTGCGGCCTTTCCAGTTGCTGTAGATTGTTCCTCATTGTTACTTGCATTATATTTAGAATCATTGGCAAAGAAAATAAGGGACTCAGAAATTCAAGGCTATAATTGGTATGGTAGTCAACAAAAGCTGGCTTTATTTGCAGACAATATTACTTTATACCTGATAAAACTGGAAATGGACATCTCAGTGTTGTGGAACATTTTGAGACAGTTTCAAGTCTTTTCAGGATACGCAATTAATGAAGCTAAAATAAAGGCTGAAGCTGTAAACTATGTGCCTACACATAAATTGGTTCAAGAATATCCATATTTATGGGGACATGATAAATGAAGTACTTAGGAGTATTAATTAAAATGAAGTCTGCTGTGGCAGCTAAAGATATGTGGGAAGAGACTAAAGAAAAGATAATACAAAAAACTGAGAAATCAGAAGCTCTGTTTTATAGATATGGATAGCAAGATACAAGCAGTTAAAATGTTTTTAGGCCCTTTAGTTTTATACACAGGTCATTGCTAGGGTCATAGGAACATACTAGGCCTTCAACCCAGCGGTCATTTCAAGCCTAGCCGTTTCATCCCAATGTAATACCATAAATACTCTAGTCAATACCCAGGACTGTATTTAGTAATGACTGCCCATGTCCAGGAGGGTTGTGGGCACTATCCCCAGTAAGAATTTACAGTGCCACATCCACTCATCCAGGTTCCTTTTGAACAGTCTCACACAGGTGCTCTGCTTCACATGAATTGGCAGCCTATTCCAAAAATGTGTCAGTCGCTGGGAGACAAGTGTGTCCCTCCAGTATGTCCTATTCAAGTTGCAGGCCATATTTAGGTCCCTGGAACGGATAGCTCTAGTCCCGTTTCATTTACGGATGTGCAGCAAATCCATTAAGTTTGGGTCTGAGATTGCTCTGTAAGCCTGGAATAAGTCTCCCTTAAGAAGTATATATGATACTGAGTATAGTAACAGGGACTTTAGTCGGGCTGTATAAGACACATGCTGGAGTCCCTTGATCATCTTAGTTAGAAACCTTTGAGGTCTCTCCAATTGTTGCAGGTGCTTTGTACGCTACATGCCGAAATGGGCGTTATACTCAATTATGGGCCTGATTATTGATGACTACAGAGGGGTTATAAACTCCTTTGCTCTAGAGGCGATGCCTTTGCTAATCAAGTGTGCTACATAGAAAACCTTCCTTACTACAGCAGACACATGGTGGTCAAAGTTAAGGTCGCAGTCTACTTGTGATCCCATGTTTTGTACCACTTCATATATACATAGGGTATTGTTGTTAATTTGATAGTGTGAAGGGACATTGTTTTTACCAAAGTGAATGATGATACATTTCTTTGCATTCAGTTTGAGACCATGATTGAGACACCAGTCTGCATAAGACCCTCCTGAAGTATACTGACATCATTTGGGGATTCAGTAAGTGCAGTCATCCGCAAACTTAGTCAGCCACAGCCCCTTAGTTTTGGCCTGAACATCTAAGAAGTGAATACCAAACAGTAGGGGGCCTAGCACTGACCCTTGTGGCACCCCGCTGATGACAGGTCTGCTGCTTGATGTGGAGTCACCCACTTTAATAGTGTGTAACCGGTTTGTGAGCCAGTTGGCAACCCATCTTACAACAAAGGGGTTTACTTTCAGTTTGCTAAGTTTATTGGTAATGCCTGAGTGTGGAATTGTGTCAAAGGCCTTTGCCAAGTCAATGTATGCTGTGTGCACAGATTTGCCCCTGTCAATGGCCCGGGTCACATTTCTGAAGAAATCCACCAGGTTTAACAGGCAGGATTTGCCCTTGACACAGCCGAATTGGGTCAGATCCAGGGTTTCAAAGCCGCCTACGTCTTTATTTATGAGGTCCAAGATGATAAGTTACCTGGCTTTACAGATGAGGCTGGTCAGACTTATGGGTCTATAATTCCATGGGTCTGTTGCTAAGCCACCTTTGTGGAGTGGAATAACTGTTGCTATTCTCTGTTCTGCAGAAACAAAGCTAGTGGTTAGGCTGTGATTGAATAGGGTACTTAATGGTGATGCTAGTTCATGTTCTGGTTTGTTTAGAAGACAGCTTGGGATGTCATCTGTACCAATACAAGCTGTGTTTTTTGCCTTAGACAAGGCTTTAATGACCTGCTCTTTGGATATGTAGGGTGGGAGGGGAGTTGGGAGCAAGGCTTGTGATAGTTACCCTTTGAAGATTTGACATGTTTTCTTAATTGCCTGTTGAGCCTGAGGAGGGCGCTTTTCCATTGTTGGGGCCTCGCCTTATTTTATTTTACATTTATTTACCGGGAATGAACGACTGGGCAAGAATACCCATTTGCAGCGGAGGCCGGGGAGAAAAGCTCTATTACAATACATCTAAACAAATACACAGCAAGTTTTATAAACTAGAGAAATAAGTAAAGTTAGGAGACTAATGTTAATTGCATACAGTACAAAGAAAGTTGTATAACAGAACACAAAAATAAAGCATAACATACTACGTAAAGACAGGACTGTGTACAGTATTAAATGACTGACAAGAGTACTATTACAGTAAAACATAATATTTGTTACTGTTCAAAAAAAAGAAGACAACACACTAATGGTCCAATAGTGAGAAGTTCATGGCTGAGTCAAGTAGTAATTCCTAGGTTAATAAAAAGATATATAGAAAGCAGAGAAGAGACTTTTGTGAGTGGTTAAGAAGATAGGGGTAAGGTGCCAAGTTAAAGATTAGAAAGGGTAAGTATTGACAGTAGGTGTTGAAGGTCATCCAGCTTCAGTGCAGGAACATAGCCAATTGCTTGCTAGATGTTTCCTAAGAAGTAGCTTGAAACTGGATGGATTGGGATGCTTTGAATGTGTTGGGGAATGGAGTTCCATTTTTTGAATATCTGATTAGAGAAGAAGAGAATTCCCAAAGCTATTGTTAGCCTTAGTAACTTTTTGAAGCAATTTATCTGAGGATCTCAGTATTCTAGAGTTGTATTCCTGAATTAGGTTTTTGAGTGCAGGGCAATTATTGGGTTTATAGCTATGATGTGGACAACAGTTAGTTGGTTCAAGGATAGTAGATTCGTGTGGACAACAGTTAGTTGGTTCAAGGATAGTAGATTCGGTAGTTTGATCCATTTTAGTTCTTGAAGGGCAGATCAGTGGTAAGATCTGTAGGTGTGACTAGTGATAAATGCTGCTGTTTTATTGTAGAATGACTCTAATTTGTTTACATCAGATTTACGAAAGTTAGTGAAAACTGGAGAGGCGTACAGAAGGGTGTAGAAGTGGTGGGCAATGGAGTGTCTAGTGTTATTAGTCAGGTAAGATTTGGATCCGTATAGCTTTCCAAGCTTAGTTTGGGCCTTTTTATAGACAGTGCTACGTGTTTATCAAATTTGAGGGCATTATCAATGCTTACACCAAGGAGTTTGCAGTGTTCATCTGGTATGATTTTTGTTTTGTTGGCAGAGAATATAGTAAAAGGAAGAAAGCGGGTCTGTGTTATATTACTGGTGAACAGCATTAGTTTTGTTTTTTTTAGTCCTGACTATCAGTTGCTGGTTTGAGAGATAGTTTTCTGTATCTATCAAGGATTTCTGGGTCCTTTCTAGGAGTTACAGTAGAGATGGGGCTGAGCAAATAAGGGTAGAGTCATCCACGTATTGTACAATAGTGGCTTGCTGGGTGGCTGTACAAAGTTTGTAAAGATGGTGAAAAGGACAGGACTGAGGATTGAGCCCTGTGGTAATCCAACTGAGATGGGTAATAGTGTTGATAGTTTATTTTGCCACTTGACTGCTTGTTGTTGGTCAGTTAAGTAGCTATGAAACCAAGATAGTGTTGAATGGGAGAGGTTAAGGGATGCTAGTTCCTCAAGTAATATATGGTGTGATTCTGTATCAAATGCCTTTGACATGTTGAGGGAGATGGAAGACATATGGTGTTTTTTTGTTTCTGAGCTCATAAATAGTATTTATGAAGCTTATTAAAGCAAATGAGGTGCTGTGTTTGGGTCTAAAGCTGTGTTGGCTATTGGAGAGCAGGTTATTAGTTTCCAAGTAGTTGAGGAGTTCTGTATGTATGCATTTTGAGAATTTTTGCCTGTGGTGAGAGAACTGCAGTTGGTTTATAATTTGAAAAATCAGTAGAGGGACTGCCTTTGTGAAGGGGAATGATTCCTCAGTAGGTAGGTGGGATGATGATAACTGAGATTGTCTGTGAGGCATCCAGTGAGGTAGCTGGGGAGGGCCTATTTGTCAGTGTCCAATCAAGGGCTGATTTTTTTTTTGGTTACGCTTATCGATTGTGGTTGGGGCAAGTATTAATTGTGAGAATCCATAAAGGTTAGTAAAGCAGGTAGGGTATTCAGAGGAGCAGGAGGTCCAGTCTAAGTTAAAGTTTCCTGTTATGATAGTTTCTTGATTAAAGGTGGAAGCAGACCAACTGAAAATGTTCTCGACAGTTGAGGAGTTATTGTCGAGGGGGGTGTGTGTGTGTAGGTGGCAATAATTATAATGCGTTTATTGGAATTAAGGTAGAGACATGGAATTACTGTTACAGAGTTTAGCAAGTTTGGGGGTTTGATGACAAGGTGTATCAATTTGTGTGTACTTGTATGCTATGGCTATGCCACCACCACATTATGTGTTATATCTAGTCTACATAAATTATAGCCCTGGGTAATGATTTCATTGCCTTTTATGTGGGGCCTGAGACATGTTTTGGTCATAACTACAATGCCTGGTTTGTATATGGTGAGACTGGAGTGAAAGTCATATACATTGCGTAGGATCTTTCTTAGGTTCATACTAAATAATAGTCAATCAGATTTGTTGTGTGTTTTGTTGCTGCTGAAGAGAAGACCTGTGTTGTGTGGTGAAAGGGATATGTTTATCTGAGGTCCTGGATTGGGATGTTTGTCTCCACATAGTTTAAGGTAGCTGGCTTTTATCAGAAATAAATGTATCATTTTGGGCAGTAGTTTGGTAAATTTATAGTGAATGTGATGCTTTGTGTTTAAAACTATATCTGAGTGTGAAGGGATCTATGTGGGAGCTGCTATAGAGATGAGGTGATATGTGTATACTTGCTAGACTAGAGTTAATTGAAGAACTGAATGGGATGGTGGGAAAGTGGATACTTGTGAACTGATATTTATGATAAGAAGTGGAGTGGTAGGTTAAGGTGAGTAGTGATAGTAGAGATATGTGTTGAAATATCATGCTTATTGAGTGTGGATTTTGACTGGGTAAATTTAAGTAATCTGGATAGGTTAATTGGTTAGGGGTGTGTTTAGTGGTTAGGTATAAATTAAGAGATAGTGGGGCTGGGTGGGAAATGGGGGGAGGGGAGGGGAGCGAAGTGAGCCTTAGCATAGCGAAGGCGAACAGAGCAGGTAGACCTTGGTCACTGCTGATCGTTAGGCCACCAAAAAGCATTTAGTGTTTCTCCAATAATAGCTCTACATATATAGTAATACAAAATAAAATAAAAAGCCAAGCTAAGGGAAGAGTGGCTACAGAACAGTAGGGATAAGTCTAGGTAGCTCTGAAAGTTCAGCAAAGATTATGGGAGTGTAAAACTGGTGGGAAGAGGTGGAAGAGAGTAACAGTCAGTCTCAGTGATGTGCTACAGTTAATTATGGGTAGCAGAAAGCTGCTATTTCAATGTTAAACATATAGAAACATACATAAGTTTTAAACAGATGCTGAGCCCTGAGGTTTCCGTATGAGCAAAGTTGTTGCATTGGTTTGGTTTCAGGTTCGGAGACAGAGAAGATGCTTTTCAGAGAGTGCACAATGGGCTTAACCCCTAGGAGTGAAAAGGGAGATCATGGAGATAGGTATAGTTAAATATACTGAAATTGCTATAAATATTAATAACAAAAGAGTAGTGAGAAAAAGGAGTAATAGGCTAAGTAGGGAGGGAAAAGTGCAGTTATAGTACAGAGGATGTGAGCAGGTAGCATAGGAGAAATGAGGCAGAAGATGAGGTGATAAAACACTGAGATTGGATAGGAGTACAGTTGGATATCCGCAAAGAAAGAATACATAAAAATAAGAAGAAAGGATGGTAACAGATAAGGTTAGAGTGTTTAAAACATATATAAATGCAGTTACAAACAGTCTCTTCTTATAGAATGTAACATATTCAGTTAGAAGCAGTCATGTCACTGAGAATGACCAAATGCAGTTAAGCAGTCTTTTTTTGCCGAGTTAAACAAAATTCAGTTAAAACAGTCTTTCCACCAAGAATTAGCCAAGATGCATTCACATTTCGCTAACAATGCTAAGTAGTACCGATAGCCAAAAAATACTTTAAGATAAAGCAATAAGTAATGTGAGGCAAGCAGCACTTATATGCCTAGGTGTGACTCTGTACTAGTGTTATGAGAGTACTTACTAGGCTAACTCCCTATGAACCACAGTTGCATGCTTCCTATAAGAACAACAATATCTTAAGTTTTCTTAGACAGCAACTTTTTGCATTTGTTGTAAAGTTTGTTGACAATGCATATCCACCAGGGTGGCTTGTTTTTACTTGGGGCTCTGACTTTGATTCTCTTTGGAATGGCTGAGTCTATACACTTATACAAGTGACTGTACATGGCTTTAATGTAAGCTTTGGTGCAGTTACCACTTCCAGCTGGGGTGGGGCTTGAAAGGCATTTACACCTTCCCCTAGGAGGGTATAGTTTGCTTTGGTGAAGTTTTTTAGTCTGACTATTATCAGTCAGAGGAGAAGTTGTGGATAGCAATCAATAAAGATCTGAAGGATTTTATCTGGGAGGGAAAGATGGCAAGCGTCAAGTGGGATAAGGTGATTCTTCCAATAGAACAAGGTGGTTTAGGATTACCTGATTTGAAAGGGTTATTTCAGAGCTACACAGTTAAGGCTCCTATACATAGCACAAGAAGAAAGCTTTTATTCAAAGTGAAAAGGGATGCAATGAAACAGGGGGAAGCTCAAGAAACAAGGAGAGACTAGGATTTTGGATGCAGAAAGAAAATTCTGTCCATAGGGATACCTGCAATTAGGAATACAGACAATAGGAAAGAGGGGCTAGAATTTATTGGAGAAAAATGGCAAATAAGCCAAGATACTGGGAGCAAATAAAGTACAGAGGGAAAGCTAATTGAATGGGAAGATGCCAATAATTTATTTGGTCTGCAGGCTAGAGATTGCCTTCCCTATTGAGGATTGATATCAGAGTATACACAATGAGAATGAAATACTGGGATTCTAAGTGAAAGACCAGCACTGGTAGAGTTTTTGGTAGAATCTAGAACAGAAACTGCTGTTAAAAAAGGGATACTTATTAAAACATACCAAATATTGCACGATAAATATAATAATCAATCAGAAGAGGTTAGAAAGGATTAGGAAGAGAGGCTGGATAAACAATTAACAAAAAAAGAATGGGGTGATATATGTATGCCTCCTAAATATGCAACAACATCTAGAAGATTTAGGATATTTGCTTGGAAGTGTCTACATAGATATTTTATACCCTGAGTAGACTCCAAAGAATTTTTCCTCAGCTAGATAACAAACGTTGGAGGTGTGATGGGGAAGAAAGAAGTAATTGGGTAGTTATTTTCTGGGAGTATATAATAAATTGGTAGATTTTAAAAACTCCTAGCAGACTACTCTATCAGAAAAACTGAGTAAGCAAATTGGTATAACTAAGGAAATGATTTTTTGTGCTATAATATAGATTCAGAACTACTTAGACATAGCAAGGCCTTGCAGAGTCTACTTATGGTAGCTGCCAAAAAAGCAATTACTAGAAAACAGAAATCAAAGTCTAAACCATCAGTACTAGAAGTAGTGAATGTGTTAACAGAGATAAAAATACTGGAAATTGAATTTTTAGAAAAGGGTAGGAGGATATTACATAGAAAAAATGGGAATTGTGAGAGCAATACATGCAGAATAACATTTGGAGGAGGAATAAGGTTTAAAAGAAGGCAGGATTTGAATGAGCTATGTAATGTTTGACTGACAATAACTGGATGGATTATAAGTGATGTATAATGTTTGTAAATAAAAATATGTCAATATGGTTTGTTTTCACTTACATAAACGTTATGACTGCCTATGTCATAAGTGATAATTTTATAAAGATGTTTCTTGTTTAAAAAAAAAATCTATCAGGGCCTCTAGAAACCCTTTTTAACCACTGTTTCCAGATGGGCTTTGTCATGGAAAAACTGCAACAGTTATCCCTCTGCACAATGGGGGACCATCAACTGACCCAGGGAACTAGAACCCCATAATCTTGACCAGTCTTACTTGCAAGGCCATGGAGAGAATTACCATGGACCTGATGAGTAATGACATAGAAACACTCCAAACACTGGACCAGACCCTATATGGCTTTGTCAAAGGGAGGTCTTCCCTGCTGAATCTGGTGGACCTCTTTGAGAAAGTCACCAGAGCAAAGAATGAAGGTAAACTAGTATACACTGCTTATCTATACCTGGCCAAAGCTTTCAACACAATCCCCAACTCGGGGATCATAAATAAACTCACTGAGTTAGGCATAAACCCATACACTGTCAGATGGATAGCAAACTGGCTCATTGACATGACACATGTTGCCCAGACAGGCCTGAATCCACTTTCAATTAGAAACCTGTTAATAGTGGTGTCCCACAGGCACAGTGTTTGGAACCCTCCTCTTAGGTATAGACTTCTCTGAAGTGAAGGCCAATGCTGGGGGCCTCTGGTTCACCAAGTTCACTGACAACCGTAAACTGGAAGCAATCACTGAATCCCCAAATGACTGGTGCCAATACCAGCTCTGATACTAAATGCTAAATAAATGTGTAATTATATCCTTTGGTAAATCAGATATCCCTGCAAATTATAATACTGATTGCACACCCCTAAAAGTAGACCCAGTGATGAGGGATTTAAGAACACAGATAGACAGTAATCTAAACTTTGAAAACCAGGTAGCTAAGGTAGTGAGAAATTCCTTCTTTGTGGCTCAGCTTATAAGTAAAGGCATGGCATCAAGATCAAAAGAAATCATACTGCCATTGTAATCAGTCCTCATCAGGACCATAATTGAGTACAATGCTCCCTTCTGCACGCACATAACTAGGCACTAACACCAACTGGATGTGCCCCAGAGGTTTCTCACTAAAAATACACATGTCTTATGCAGACCAACTAAAAGCCCTATCTCTTTACTCCATCTTATATTGTTTATTGAGAGGTGACTTATGCCTGACCGACAAGGCATTCTCTGATGCAGCCCTGATGAAAATGTTACATATTCACAAGAAAAATTGTACAAGGGTTACTCTTTCCATGGACTTGAACCTTATTTGTGACTCTAAAAAAACTTGCTGGAAAGACAGACTCGTATCCTAAAGGCTACCTCTTCTAAGGAATAAACTTCCCATCTTCATAAAACAAAGCCCATCCCTCACGCTGTTCAAAATTTGGATAAATGGATAGGAAACCATAAATTTACTCAGGGTACTGCCCATATGCCTTATAGACAGAGGCCATCTGTAAAAATGACTCAGGGCTCCAACACCCAAAGACTCACTACCCTAATAGTACCCCATAGCATATCTGGGAAATTAAGATACAGTATTTTCATATCCTGGGTATTATTGGCTGGGCTTGTGAAGACTCTTGTGCCATTAGCGTAGTAATCAATTATAAACCTATAAAAGTACAAAATGTCCCCTACAGGAAAATTCATACTGGAGTTTCATGTTTAAATTGTGTACCTGGTAGGTTTGTAGGCAATAAGGTAATGTCTTTGCAAATGCTGTTGTTGTTTATAATGATTATTTTAACAAAAGTTTCAATGTATACCATGTTACTGTTTAATCTCTTTTTAATAACTGAGATCTACTTATTAATAATATTCTCTTTTAACTCTCTGAATAAGAAGTTACGTGATAGACCCTGTAGGAAGCTGGGAGGGAGGTGAAGAATACCACAAACCATATTCTCTCTGGCAGTATTTTACCAACTACCCATATTCTTTACTGAAACAAAAGATGTTTCTCCTTATAAAAAGTCATAATGTTTCAAAACATGCAATTAATCAAAATAAACACAAGCAATGAAATTGATTACTGAATTATGGAAAGTCACAGGTTTACAAATGCTAAATAGGAGGAAACTTTTCTTTCACCTGTTCTTTAAATCTCAAGCTCAGTGTATCTTTATTTAGGACATACAGTTAGAAACTGCTCAATGAGGGAATTTAAACAAGAGATATTGAGCAAAACCTTTGGAAGAAATAATAAGAAGAGCACTAGTGTAGCGATCTTAATTAAAAAAAGCCTTTCCCAGCAAGAATTTTGGAAAGTAAGGCAGACCTTAATGGCAGATGGTATCTATTTAGATGTATAGCTTGCTTTTCAACTTGTATGCACCATGTTAAACTCAAGTGAACTTTTTCAGTCAAAATGTTGACATTTTAAAGGAGTATAAAGGGCATTATTTAATACTAGGGGGATTGGAATACTGTTATAGATCCAATTTATGATAAATCAGCAAAGACTATTATATACAACTATTGTAATTCTATGGCAGTATCAGATCTTTATATTGATTATGACCTGGTGGTCTCTGCCTTAATTAAAAAACCAATAAAAAAGGAATTTACTTATTTCTTACCATGTCACAATACCTGGTCGAAAATAGATGTTTTTCTTAATTTCCAAACACATTATAAACATATTTTACATGACTACTGAACCAAGGTTCTTCTCAGACCATTGCAAGGTCTCAGTAAGTCTGGGAATATCTCACTAGGAAAACAACTACAATATACAGCTGACTCTCAACCCACAGCTGCTAGAAAAAGAAGAAATGAAGGAAGAAATAAGTGCTTTACTTGAAGAATTTTATCAAAATATAAATAAAACTAGTATTAAACAAGATATACAATGGGTGTCTCTCAAAACAGAAGTAAGAGGAATCTTAATAAATAAAATATCCTATCTTAAAAAGACTTGCCAACAAAAGTAACAGTCTATTAAGTACAAACTTAAAGAGTTAGAAAACAAACAACTTTTCAAATACAAAGAGGATGTAGAGGAACACATTAAACAACTTGGAAAAAAGAATTAAATATGCTTCATGCCACAAATAAATAAATTTGAACCTAAAATACTAGCTTCATATGCAGAGTGGATGCAACCTTAATCTAAACTTCCAGCAAACATAATTAATAAAACTAGACCAAATATAGCCAATGAACCAAGGTACTTATACTTCTAGCTTAAATATTCTAAATGTTTTCCAAAATATATCATTCAACCTATACAATACAACAACAAGCAGATACACATATAGTGAGCTTAAAACCGACTTAGGAAAATACTTTCCACAATTATCACTTCCACAGCAAGACTTTTTAACCAGCCAAGTAAGTTCTTTAGAAATTCTAAATGTAATATCAAATTTAAATACCAGAAATCAGCTAGCCCTGAGAGGTTTTCATCAGAATTTTATAAATGCATTGCAAAAACGTTGCTTAAAATTTTTAGTATTCTATTTTGAGAGATCTGTCTGAATGGATTTTCTGACATACATTTAAATATAGCAAACACTATTTTAATACCTAAACAGAACTTAGACTCAACAGACCCACTGAACTATAGATCACTAACTATTATACCTCTCAACTGTCCAGATTTTCGCAGAATGTCCAGATTTTTGGCTCATATTTTTGGGCTGTTACTCATAAAACTTGAGGTTTCCTGGCAAATCACTGAGGAATGAAATCACTAAATAATAACACACATTTGAGTTTCAGACTTCATATCCTTAAGAAAAAGCATGTTAACACAAACCTTTTATTTTAGCAACTTTCTAAGTCTATAAGAGCAATATTTAAAATTTATCTCTATGTTTGGGCATTTATCCTCCCATTATTTTAGGCACTGTCCAGATTTCATGCACAAAGAGGTTGAAAGGTATTCTAACCATCATAAATATTTATTTAAGAATTATCACCTTAGTCTTTGCTAACAGAATAAAGACATTCCTTCCTATTATCCTATTACTACATCAATCGGGCGTCATCAAAAATACACAAATCCATGACCAAACGTTAACATTAGAATCTCCACAAGCAGTACAATTCAAAAAATATAAAGCCTTTATTTTGGCAACTGATGCATCCAAGCACTGGATAGGGTAAATTTTGACTTTTTATTTAAGATGCTCTTTAAATTTGGTTTTCTGGATTCATTTATTCACTCTCTAAAGTCAATATATAAGTGAGATATCACTCAATAATAAATAATTTTGTTCAAAACAAACCTTTCTTATTAAGCAATGTAGTAAGACAGGGATGCCTTCCTTCATCCTGCCTCATATATATATATATATATATATATATATATATATATATACTGAACCTCTATTACTATCTATAAGCCAAAAGTCATGGAGAAATACTCTGCAAATAAATAAAATTAAAATATCACTAACCTGATATGTACATGACTTAAATATTTATTTCACAAACTCCGAGACAGACTTGGATAAAATAATACATCATATACGTCATTCTCCAAATTCTCAAATTATAAAATTAATCTCAACAAATCACTAATCTTTCCTGTGATTTAGAGTTATAAGTTTATCCCATCCTCTAGTCTAAATGGAATGAAATTAAGTACCTTTCTAAAATATTTAGGAGTACAATTTAACAAAAATTATAAAGATATGCTCCAAAACAATATCCTACAAACATGGAGCTATATCAAAAATATTTAGAAAGATTGGATAAACTAACATTTCCACTTCCCTGTAGAGTGGCAATAATCAAGATGACTATATTCCCTAAGCTGCCTTTTTGCCTGACCTCAGCTTTCTGGTCTCCAAATTCTCAGAGAATCAATTACTATAAACTTGTAGTTCCAAAAACACAAGGTAGTCTTGCCCTACCTGGATTAACTTTATACTACTTAATTACTAACTCTATCAGACTGCTAAGAATCACTAATTATAATAATACTAAAAACAAATCTTGCTCCCAGCTTTGGGTTGGCATATAGTCAAAATGATGTAAAAACAATTACAATTCAGTATACAAGTTATTTCTTATTTACATAGTATACTGTTAATTTTTTTAAAGTGCATAAACTAATCACAAATCTTACCATGACTTTTCAAAAACTACTGAAAACTCTTGCATTTTACAACACTGCATTATTTTTTCAACCTTTACCCTTAAATTGTAACATAAAAAAGAAACAATAAAATGCTGGATTATCCCATTTCTCTTTAATTAAAAACTTAGTAACATTGAATATAATCTCTGAAAACTCAACTACAACAGAACAACAAAGAATAAAAATAGATTTATTGAAGGGCTATTTAACAATTCTGAATCAGTTGTTAAATCTCATCTTGAAAAAATACAAGACACAATCTTGTGATTCAGATAAGACAATCAATTAAAAAAAAAAAACTAATCCAAAACCTAAAGGGAAATAAACCTATACTTAATACATGCAGAATGATAATCAAAGAAAACTTTAAGACAACTTACTTTTCACAGATACGGTTCAGACATGATCGCAATAATACAGAAGACTTAGAAACAAAATTAGTGAAGATGAGGTCCTACAATCATAAATTTATACCAGTGAAAAAACTCTTCTACACACAGTTTATGATAATGCACAATGTTTATTTTACCTGTGCAAAAACAAAGCCCAGTTTTATAAAAATGCCTCACCCAGTGTTCTTTATATTTAGAAACAGATGTGGACCTCCTACATATCTTATGGAATTGCCCACCTATAAAACAGTTATGCTTATGTTTACAACAAAGAAAGAACAAAGTGGGATATAAAGAAAATATTTTAACATGGCAATTTGCTATCCTGCATATTTTATCAATTGCACTAGATTAGTCATCAATAAAAATACCAGTGGTGATTTTCATCTCAATAAAATTTTAAACTACAAGAAAATGGTCAAACATTCAATCAATTACATGGAATGACTTCCAAGACACTGCCATTAAACAATTAAAAGCATGCAAGACTCTACCCAAAAATATGAACTCTAAAGGTATTACTAAAAACAGTTGGGCTAAATATTTGAGTTAATTATTTTTTTTTTAATTTGAACAAGTTAATTTCCTCAGGTTATATCTCACATTTAAGCATAAAAATGCTAATGCTAAGTCATCTCTGCTCAATATTCATTTCACTTTTCTTTTAAATGCATAAATTATTGAGAAACATCATTTCCAACATAGTATAGTGGGAATACTTATTAGTATTTGTAAATAGTTAGCTTTGTCTACTTTGTAATTAATGAAAAGAGATCTGAATGTTAAATAAGTTATTAACAGTTTCTTTGAATAAGCAAAATATGTATTTATGCAAAAAAACAGCTGAGAAAGAAGAAATCAGAGTTCATTTTAAAGTATAACACCTTGAGTCCTGTGGGACTAAACCAAGAATGCAATTGGAAATGTTTTTTGTAGTCTTATTATTTTAGTAGTGTTGCAAATTTAAAGATTTTTTTTTGAATTTGTTAATTTATGTAATCAATGTCTTAATGAATTGACTATTTAATGAAGCCATTTTTTTTTTTTTTAGTAACTCATACTCTGTTAAAGGCTCGAAGGAGCCGAGGCACTAGAGCAGTTACTTGGTGTGTTTTTACAATTGTTTTATTAAATTATTTGAAAGTTTCACTGGTCTCTTCTCATGTGTGGTGAAAATAATCCTTTGTTGGATTCGTGGTATTGCTTCATTTGGCTGGTATGGCCAGTGATTCATTTTCACTGTTTCCTCATTATATTGGGAGACCTAGGACTGGGGTCCTCACAAAAATCCTTGGACAGTTACCTTATATCGGCAGGAGAGAATGGACATGCACCTGTCAGGAACGAGTCCCAAGAAAAAGAGCAGGAACAACCAGCCAGTGCGGAAAATACCTCAAGTTTTTTTCATAAATGGGAAGAAGGTAGGAGATTGTCAGATTCAAACCCATTTTCTATAGTGGGCTGAAATGTAAAACTAACTGCAGATACGGACATACAAAAATTGGAAAAACTTATTTTTAAAGAGACCTCTACATTCTTAAATATACAGAACCTCCAAAGATACTTGGAATTAGAAATAACTCCAAGGGGGCTCTGCTCTATTTAGAACCCTTCCTTGCCTTTCGATCTGTCGGTAGAAGAAGAAAAACAATTCCACTCATGTTGGGTGGCAGCCACGCACAAATGCAGCAAGGAATGGGTAAATATTTTAGTAGCGCAAGACCAATTAAAAAGAGTGAAAATTAAGGAGGAAACCAAAACGGTATGCCAGCACATCTTAAGGCATACTAATGTGACTGTGTTTGAACAATTTCTTAAGAACATAAATGAAAAATTGGTCTCTCATGAGAATGAGCTTATCAAGAGAAAGAATAAGATAAATAGAGATATGAGGGACTATGAATGCAATAATGCATTTGAGGTCATTAAACAGCCATGGACACGTCAATGTGTTAGGTTTTAGGAAGAACCGGAAAGAACAGGAAGGTCTGACTTTCATTCCTCTACGGAATACAGAGCGTCTTCAACAGAATACGAAAGCGATGACCAGAGAGAATACCCTCAGTTGCCGAAGCCTGGAAATGGGATATACATGCAGCAACATTTTCATAATGAACTGAATTCAAAGGGTAATCAGAAGAGGTTCTGGAATGAACCAGAACAGCACAGGGGGAATGGACATGATTCCAGATATATTAAACGAGGTAAATGGAACTGAAAATAGACATTATAGTGGAGTTATGAGCTCCAATTATGTGGTTAATCTATCAAAAGTTGATTTATCTGACCTCAAACTCAAAGTATTAAATAAGGGGCTTACATTCATCCTGACTGCATTACCTAGACTGTATGAAATGAAAATAAAAATTTTCAAATTTATACGTAGGCTGTATTTAGTTTATTTTCATAATAGGACAACAGAACATGACATAAATGATTTATCTGTAGAAATAGAAGAAAGCGATAACAGCTTCTACTCGTGTGAATCAGATGCAACAACAAATGCATACTGTAAACTAAATACAGAAAAAAATACCATATAAGAGCAACTATCTCCCCCTTTAAATAATGAGACTTTACAGCAGTTCTCAGCATTTGTGAACTATGTAGTAGAAAAAGAATATGAGATCTTTTGTAAAAGAAAATACATTAAATACAACTTAAGAGAAGAATGGTAACGTTTAAAAGAACTAGGTAAATTATATGATTTAATAAACCAGTAGACAAAGGAGACAAATTAGTAATACAACATTATACACAATATCTTAATATGTGTTACATTTAAATAATAAAGAAATTTATGAAAAAGTGAATATAGAAAAATATCAGCAAGCTGTTCAAAATTATAAAAAGTTGTTGAAAAAAGGGTTGAGGTTGTACTATTTTTCTGAAGAAGATGTATCACATAAATTCACAAGTGAAGGAAGTACTATGGCTAATTTCTTTTGTGTACCTAAAATTCACAAAAATATTCTAAATCCCCCAGGTAGACCAATAGTATCTGTCTGTGGGTACTTCACCCACAATATTTCATGCCTTTTGCATCATTGTTTGATGCCAAAGGCTACAGCCTTATCTTCATATGTTAAAAAATGCATTAGATTTTAAAGATAAAATAAAAGAAATCAAACGGAATAAAGAACATTTTTTGGTAATAGATGTGACTAGCTTGTACGCAACTATATAACATCAGTTTGGAATGGAAGCAGTTTTGTATTTTTTGGGTGATACCCCAGAACACATTTCATAACAGAATTAATACAATACCGCTTGGAAAATAATATTTTTGAATTCAATGGTCAACTGTACAAACAGTTATAAGTTACAGCCATGAGGGCAGCTTTCGCCCCCATGTACGCTAACTTATTTATGGGTCTCTGTGAGGATCTTTATATCTATAGAAATGCATTTTATAATGAATATGTTGAAAAATACTATAGATACATAGATGACTTAATTTTTGTATGCAAGGTGGACAAGGAGATATTCCTGAAGTCTTAAGAGACTTATATAACAACAGATTTGGAATTAAGTTTGATGGGGTTCATCAAGGAAAAAATGTAAATTATTTAGATACAATGGTAGAAGGGATGGAAGATGGAATGATTAGAACAAGAATACATAGGAAATTTGAGGAAAAAGATTATATACTGCATGGTGAAAGTTGTCACCCGGCACATACCACAGAGTCAATACCATTTGGAAAAATGCTCAGAATTAAGAGAATGTGTAGAGATAAAAAAATTTTGAAGAAGAAATGAGTAAAACAGCAGATATGTTTATTCATAGAGGATATAAACCTAATAAAATACAGGAAGCTATAAATAAGATTGATAAAAATATAAAATAAAAAAAGTATGATGTAAAAAATGAAAACGAAAAACAGAGGAGCATAGACTCAAATAATGATCTGTTTTGTGTAACAAAATATACAATCTTTAGTGAAAAGTTAATAGAAGGAATAAAATATGGATGGGATATTCTGAGAAGTGATAAATGTTTAGAACATGTTTATAATAAGAAAATAACATTCTCATATACAAGGGAAAGACATTTAAAAGATTTCCTGGTACATGGAGCATTCAAGCTACCAAATGATGTTAGATATAAAGAAATTAGTCAACAAGGAACTTTTCCCTGTGGGAAATGTAGCACATGTTCACTTATAATAAATAGTTTTTCAGATATTAATGAGATAAAATATCAATAAAAAGGTGTTTATAATTGTACAAGCGAAGGAATAAGATATTGTCTTAAGTGTCCATGTAATAAATATTACATTGGAGAGAGTAAAAGAAGCTTAGCAACCAGAGCAAAGGAACATATATACGTGATATTAAAAAAGGCTGTAATTACAGCTCCATTGCTATGCACTTTCTGGAAAACAAGGAGGGATCCAAGAGGTTGCAAGTATCAGTGTTGTAGCAAATCTCAAGGGACAAGTTCAGTATATTAGACATAAAAAACACCTGAGAAAGAAGGAATCAGTGCTCATATTAAAGTATAACACCTTGAGTTCTGTGGGATTAAACCAAGAATGCAATTGGAAATGTTTTTTGTAGTGTTACATTTTAGTAGTGTTGCATCTTTAAAGATTTTTTTTGAATTTGTTAATTGATGTGATTAATGTCTTAATGAATTGACTATTTAATGAAGCCTTTTTTTTTTTTTTAAAGTAATTCATACTCTGTTAAAGGCTTGAAGTCGAGGCGCTAGAGCAGTTACTTGGTGTATTTTTATAATTGTTTTATTAAATTGAAAGTTTGGTCTCTTCTCGTGTGTAGTGAAAATAAAATATGTATTTACTTAACATTCTCTCGGAATGTATTGTGAAAGTTGTTGATTTTTTTAAGATTGATATATATATATATATATATATATATATATATATATATATCTGGATCTACATTGTTTCATTGAAGCTCATTTCATTGAATTTCATTGCACCCCGACCACTTCGCTGAAAACACAAATTACTGAAAACTCATTTCACTGAATCTCATTTCACTGAACTGAACTTAGTATATATGGCACTGTGTAGAGTACTGTAAGGCAAGTAAAAGGTATATGCCCTTTTTCCCACTGTAGTGCGATCCTGGAGTTAGTATGTATATATATATATATATATATATATATATATATATATATATATATATATATATGTGTATGTATACACACACACACACATATATATATATATATATATATATATATATATATATATATATATATATATATATGTATGTACAGTTGGGAGTGTGGGGGCACTGGGGCATGTGGGAGGACTAGACCCCCACCTTGTTTGTTTTATATTGTATTTTACCAAAAACTTCAAGAAAATACATTTTAAACAATAGACATGCATAGTTGCAACACCAGTGACTAACTCTCTCCAGAAGACTAAAAACTAAGTGGGGGGCTACACCCACCTCACTCCAATGTGGGCGTTGTGCCCCCCACACACCCCTAACTATATAAACTAACTCAAGGATCACACTACAGTGCGGAAAAGGGCATATGCCTTTTACTTGCCTTACGGCACTCTACACAGTGTCATATATACTAACTGCAGTTCAGTGAAATGAGATTCAGTGAAATTCATTTTCAATAATTTAGGTTTCAGCGAAGTGGTCAGGGTGAAATGAGATTCAACGAAACAAAGTAAATCCATATATATATATATATATATATATATATATATATATATATATATATATATATATATATATATATATATATATATATATATCTGCCTACCATGCAAAGCTATGTCAAACACACAGCTGTTGGACATGCTCCATGTAAAGAAATCCCAATCCCTCAGAGCTACACGCTCTAGGGACATAAATCTTGTCACCACAATAAACAGAACATGCTGGAGGGATAGATTCCTGTCCCAGAGACTTCCCATACTCTGGAACAAACTACCTACCTATATCAAACAAAGCTCCTGATTTGCACTCTTCAAGAAAAATCTTGATGATTGGATGGGAGATAGGAAATTCACCTGGGGATCACTTCTGTGGCTCTGCTTGACAGATGCACAGGAAAATAATTTTCTTGGTTGGCAAAAGCCACCGTTTAGCTAGGCATATATAGGCCCAGGGAAAATAGCCTAGTACCTACCTATGAACCTATATATGTTTTTATATATATATATATATATATATATATATATATATATATATATATATATATAAAAACATGTAATAATGTTTTAGTTACACAATCATGTCTAGTTTGAAACTTGTTCTGATGAAGTCCTATTTAAATGAGAGTTGGAAGTAAATGCTAAATAATATGAGAAAGATTTTTCCCATATAACAAACTTTATTCAATAAATTTGACAGTGTACAAAATATTCATCATGACTAAAATATTCCAGTAATTACGTACATATTATCACTGAAGGAAATACATATCTTTTTTATTTAATAAGAGGCATCTTTATTGAAATATCACTTATGACACAGGCAATCATAATTTCTATAAATAAAAACAAACCATACTGACATATTTTAAGTTGCAAGCATTATACATAGCATATAATCTTCTACATAGTAATTGTCAATCAAACATGACATAGCTCATTCATTTCCTGCCTTACCTTACACCTCAGCCCTCCTCCAAAACATTATTCTGCATGTTTTGTTCCCACAATTCCCATTTTTTTCTATTTGCTCCAACCCTTTTCTAAAGATCCCATTTTCACTTCTTTTATCTCTGTTACTATACTCACTACGTCTAGTATGGCTGGTTTAGACTTTGACTTTAATTTTCTACCAATTGCTTTTTTGACAGCCACCTGAATTAAACTCAGCAGGGCCTAACTATGCCTAGGCAATTCCAACTCCACATCACAGCTCAAAAAATGATTTCCTCAGTTACATCAATTTGATCACCCAGTATTTCTCACAGAATAGTCTACAGGGATTTTTTTGAAGTCTGCCAATTCATTACACTGCCAGAATATATGTTCCCCATTACATCTTCCTTCACCATCACACCTCTAACATTTGCAATCTACCTGATGAAAAGTTCTCTGGAGTCTTGTTAGAGTATGTCACTTTTCTTAGTTTATAATTGAAGATGAACAGGCAGGGTAGCTTGTTTATATGCTTTATTACATAGAAACACATCAGGATGGATAGCAGCAGTATCTGATTAACTGACAGACTACACAGATATGCATGCTCACATCTCAAAAGCTTACTACAAAATGGCAGTCAGGCTCACAAGTGCTCAGTATTTATACACGTGCAAGACCATGGAAAGCTTCTTAAAGGTGTACATACATACTGAACTACATCCTCCCTCTTTACTGAATTGTCCAAAATAAACTAACACTTGAATAAGACACACAGTTATACAGACACTAAGAAAAAAGTACAACATTCATGTCCAACTTGCTGTGTATCTGGAACATGGTCTGAAAATGCGACCTGATCTAGTGATATAGCAGTTAGAACTGGGTTTAGCAACAGGGAAAGTCATTAGTGAACAACTTGCTTCACGAGTTTCGGGATTCTTTTCAGGAACAGGGATATTTACTGGAATGTCGTCTGGAAATGGAACACTGGATAGCTCACTCTGAAATCTAGAGTCTTTCTCACAGACAAGATGCTGCAATACAGACTCGAACACTAGTACTAAATGGTTCCAATTCCACCTAAATTCTATTCCTTGTGATTTAACGATGTATGATCTTGGCTCTGGGCAAACACTTTTCATGACTCCAAACCGATCAAAACTTTTTGACGTTTGCATCCTCACCATCTTCTTTTTCGTAATGGATTGAGAGGTTTGCTGGACTTGTCATAATAGGACTTCTGGAATAAGCGCTTCTTTAACAGATGGGCTTTCACTGACTTGTTCTTAACACATGGAATCAATGGAATATTACTGATTGGTAATGTGGTTCTGGTTTGTCTCAAAAGAAGTCTTTGTGCAGGTGAACCAAGGAATATTTCTGAGATTCAAGACATTCAGGAAAACATTGCTATTGCCTTGTTTCAACTTCTCATGTAATTGTTTCTCACCTTGAACTGCATGTTCTGCCAAAACATTTGACTGTGGGTACTCAGGGCTACCTGTAACACGAATAAAGTCCCACTCATCAGCAAATGTTTTGAACTGCTGGCTTGTAAACTTTATACCATTGTCAGAAATAACTTTGTACAGACTGCCATGGACTGCTAAATGATGCTTCATCTTAGTAATGACAGTACTGGGCGCCAGATTAGGAAGTAGGTCAATCTCGAACCAATTTGAATAAGAGCCTATTAACACCAAGTAATGTTGACCACTGCATTCAAAAATGTCTGTAGCTAATATCAACCAAGGTAGTTCAGGAATCTGGTTTAGATGAAGTGGCTCTTTCTGCTGATGCAGCTTAGTACTGTTACATACAAAACAAGATGAAAGTACTCTCTCAATATCCCTTGACATAGAAGGCAAAAATAGTAGTCCTCTCGACCTTTTGGTAGAATCAGTTCCTGGGTGGCCATGATGCAAGATAGTAATGTACTCTTGTTGCAAGTATTTTGGAACAATCACTTTCGGACCTTTCATGATGATACCATTGTCAGACAAAATCTCATCTCTGTAAGGAAAATATGGTTGCACTCCTACTGGTAAACAAGATTGCTTTGATGACCATCCTTGACTGATAAAGTGGTTGAGCTTCTGAAGTATTGGGTCTGTGTGACTTCTAAGCTCATCTAGACGTGTGGAAGAACATTTTCTTACTTCCATGACTTCAAAATCAAGTTTCTCATTCTCATGCTGTTCAGTGGTATTTCTCGGCGATCTAGATACAGTATAAGCAAGATAAAGAAGTTTCCCTTTCGTGTAGATAAGACTGAAATTATACTTTTGCAGTTTCAACATCACGCATTGTAATCTGGCAGGAGCTGTATGCATAGGCTTTCTCATAATAGTGACTAGAGGTTGGTGGTCAGTTTCAATCTGGATGGGTTTGCCACAAATATAATCATGGAACTTTGAACATGCAAACACAATTGCCAAGAGCTCTTCCTCTATCTGAGCATACTGCATTTCAGTTTCGATTAGAGTTCTGGATGCATAGGCTACTGGTCTACCCTCTTGAAGAATGACTGCACCAAGACCAAACTTCGAAGCATCACAAGAAAGAGTAACTGGTGAACATCATAGTATCTGAGAGTTGGTGGACTGGCAATTCTCTGTTTCAGGACATCGAATGCTCTATGGTTTTGTTCTGACCAGGACCAGGATATATCTTTGTGTGTCAACTCTCTGCACAATGCTGAAAGTTGGCTCAAGGCTGGAATGAACTTGCCTAGACAGTTAACCATGCCAAGAAAACATTGTAAAGCCTGAATATTGTCAGGAGGTGGAATCCCAAGAATGCTGTTTGCTTGGAAGGATCTCGTCTTAAGCCTGAACTGGTAAACAAATGACCAACATAAGTAACTTCTCGTAGCTTGAATTTGCACTTCTTAGGATTCAGCTTAAGATTCACTTCATGTGCTCTTTCCAGAACTTTCTTGAGGTTTCTATCATGCTCAGCTTCACCATTACCTACTACTAGATAATCATCTACTACAATAGCACACGGTTACCCAGAAAAAAATTGCTCCATTGCATGCTGGAAGACTTCACTGGCAGAATTTATCCCAAATAGCATTCCCAAAAATCTGTACCTGCCAAAAGGAGTACTGAGTGTGGTTAGCAATGAAGATTTTCTGTCAAACAAAATTTGCCAAAATGAACTCTTTGCATCTAAGACAGAAAAAAATGGCATTTGGCATGACAGCTGCAATTTCTTTCACTGTATGCATTGGATGATGAGGTCTTTTCAGTGCTTTGTTCAAATTTCTTATATCAACTCATATTCTGATATCATCTGAGATTTTTTTATGAGCTACCGCCATGGAAGATACCCATTCAGAAGATTCATCAAATGGGCAAATCACACCTTGCTGCACCATTTTATCTAGCTCGACTTTGACTTTATTCTGCATAGCTACTGGAACCTTCCGGGCTGATGTGACAACTGGGCTGACTTCAGGGTTTAACTTCATATAGTACACAAGTAGGAGTGTGCCTATTTTGTCTTCGAAAAGATCAGCAAAGATAGAGAAAACAGACTGGGCAAAATTAGAACAGTGGTCTTTTAAGCTTACATGGTGGGCTTCCTTATTAAATGAAAGCAGTCCCATTTTCAAACTGTCTGTGAGGCCTAATAATGAATGTATGTGCCTTTTGACTACGTAAAATTGCAAGTCATAGCTGCCATGGCAGAAGGCTTTCGTAGACCAGCTCCACCTTCTGTTTTTTTTTTTTTAAAAAGACATATAAATGAACTATCCTGCCTGTTAGTCTTCAGTTATAAACCTTCAGTTTGAATTTCTTCACCATCATAAGCAACAAGCTTCGCATACTTTGCCAAATTAAGCTTCTCACCAGCACATACTCTAGCAAATGTTTCTGCTGACATAACATTGCACTTTGAACCTGTGTCAGCTTTGAGTTCTATGGGTCTTCCATTTATCTGAACAGTACAAAATACTTCATGCTTTGCCCATAAATCTACTGCATTGACTGTTTCATTAAGCACAAACACACCATCAACATAAAAGGTAGGATCACAGTTTTCTAATTGATCAACTTGTCTCCTGGAATGTTCCCTTTTAATAACAGAACAAGCCTCTTTTGACTTACACAATCTTTAAAAATAATTCCACTTTTTACATCTGTGGCATTACTGACCAAAAGCTAAGCACTTTTCTCTTTTAGACATGATTGCCACCACAGGTGAGGGTACATGCTTTGAGTTTGCTGACTCACACTTGTACTTCACTGAGACTGTGGGTGGTCTGGAATTTGCTAGAAATCTACAGGGTTTCCCAGTGACTGTTATAGGATTCACAGCTGCATACTATCAACACAAGGACTAGAAGATATAGGAAGCATGCATTTCTCGTTTGTAAGCATATTTGTGTGCTTTTATGTGAGCTCATACATCTGACAAATCTCAGTATTCTGCATGGTTATTGTTATTCTCCTTAAGGACATTCATTCAAAATCCGAGTCTCTCTTTACTTCTTGAGCTTCCCCTGGTTTCATCATCCTTTTCCACTTGAATTATATTCTTCTGCTTGTGCTGTTTATAGGTGCCTTAACTCTGTAGCTCTGAAATACCCTTTTAAATCAGGTAATCACAAACCACCTTGTTCATTGGAAGGACTGGGTTATCCTTTTTGACTCTTGTCATCTTTCCCTCCTAGATAAAATCCTTCAACTCTTTACCAATTAATATCCATAACTTCTCTGGTTGTTAAGAATATGCCTGACCTGTATATAAAACTAAAGGGACTAAAAACATTTTCATTGCTTGTATCTTGCTATCCATATCCATAAAACGGAGCATCTAGTTTCTCAGCTTTTGTATTATCTTTTAGTTTCTTCCCAATATCTTTTGCTGCCATAACGGAATCCTTTTTAACCCATATTCCTAAGTACCTCATTTTATCACGTTCCCATAAATATGGGTATTACTGAACCAATTTGTAACTCGTGTGCGCATACAAAGTTTACAGCTATTGCCTTTGTTTTATTTTCATTAATTTTGTATCCCGAAAAGACTTGAAAGTGTCTCAAAGTTCCACAACATTAAAATATCCCTGTGGCTTTACCAGGTACAAAATAATATCATCTTAGGTTCATAGGTAGGTACTAGGCTATCGGCCCTAGGGCCTATACAAGCCCAGCCAAAAAGGTACCCTGGCTTTTGCCACCCTAGAAAATTATTTTCCTGTGCCACTGTCGAGCAGAGATACAGAAGTGATCCCCGGGGTGAATTTCCTATTTCCCATCCAATCATCAAGATTTTTCTTGAAGAGTGCTAATGAGGAGCTATGTTTGATATAGATAGGTAGTTTATTCCAGAGTATGGGAAGTCTCTGGCACAGGAATCTATCCCTCCGGCATGTTCTGTTTATTGTGGTGACAAGGTTTAGGTCCCTACAGTGTGTAGCTCGGAGGGATTGGGATTTCTTTAAGTGCAGAATGTCCAACAGCTCTGGGTTTGACATAGCTTTGTATGTTAGGCAGAGATCACCTCTGAGTAGGCGATATGCGACGGAGTAAAGCTGGAGTTTTTTGAGATGGTCTGCATACGGCATCTGTTTAAGGCCTGTAATCCTCTTTGTGAGGCATTTCTGTGGCTTTTCAAGTTGTTGTAGATGTCTTGTGAGGTACATACCAAAAGGGGCGTTGTTCTCGATAATGGGTCTAATGAGTGATGAGCAGACGGGAACAATGACCTCTTTTTCTCTGGATGAGAAATCTTTTGTGATGAGGTGTGCCACGTAGAAGGATTTCCTGACTACTGTGGCAATGTGATTATCAAAGGAGAGACTACTGCCCACCTGTGTCCCAAGGTCTCTTATCACACTTTCAGTGTTAAGTATACTACCGCCTATGTTGTAGTTCATGGGTACAGAGTTTTTACCAAAGGGGATGACAATGCACTTTTTGGCACTGAGCTTGAGGCCATGGCTTTGACACCAGGCATCTGTCTCACTGAGGCCCTTTTGTAGGATGTCCACATCGTTAGGTGTTTTGATTATGGTTCCTAGTTTGCAGTCATCTGCGAACTTCATTAGCCAAAGACCTACTGTGTTAGCCTGAACTTCAGAGAAGTAGATAACAAACAGGAGAGGACCCGGGACTGAACCCTGTGGTACTCCACTTGTCACTGGTCTTCAGTCGGATTTGGAGTCTACTACTTTCACAGTGTGGGTTCTGTCAGTGAGCCAGATGGCAACCCATCTTGTGACATAGGGATTTATACCGAGTTTAGTGAGTTTATCTATAATTCCAGAGTGGGGGATGGTGTTGAAAGCCTTGGCAAGATCTAGATAGGCTGTGTGAACCACCTTACCCTTGTCTATGGCTTTGGTGACTGCTTCAAAGAAGTCTATCAGGTTTAGGAGACATGATCTGCATTTTACAAACCCAAACTGGGTGGGGTCCAGAGTTTGGAGATTACCAATGTCTTTGTTTATAAGTTCCATGATGATACATTCCATGGCCTTGCAGACCAGGCTCGTCAGGCTAATGGGGCGGTAGTTCCCGGGGTCCATAGTGGCTCCCCCCTTGTGGAGTGGGATAACTGTCGCTGTGCGCCATTCAGTGGGCACAAAGCCTGAGGTGAGGCTATGATTGAACATGGTACTTAGGTGGGGTGCCAGTTCGTTCTGTAGTTCATGTAGAACGTAGCCTGGGATGTTGTCTGGTCCCATGGATGCTGTGTTCTTGGCTTTGAAGAGTGCAGTTTTTATCTGTGCAGCCGTGATTACAGGAACTTTGCATTCTTCCGGTATAAAGATGGGCCCTTTAGGGGGTGAGAGGGGGGTAAAGTTAGCACTGAACCTATCTGCCAGGATGTTGGCAATATCAGTTGGGTCTGTATATTTAGTGCCATTGTGCTGTAACTCAGAGCAGATCTGAGTGTTGCCATTGAGATTCTTGACATAGCTATAGAATGCTTTGTGGTTATCTTTAGAATCAGTGGTGATTTTGTTTTCGTAACTAGCTTTGGAGGATTTTATCAGGGACAGCAGCTTTTTACTGAGGCTGACCAGGGAGCTCCTCCACTCATGGAATTTTACTCTCTTTTGCAACTGTTTCTTCCTTCTGTTGTACAGTTTGTTTATGGCTGGGGGCCGCCAGATTGGCTTCCTTTTTTTGGAGGGTAGCGTCTTGGTTCTGTTTGGGATAGCATGATCCATGCACTTGTCTAAGTGCTTATAAAATGCAATTGTGTAGGATTTAGTAGTCGTACCTGTATTGTCCATCTGCATGGGTGTCATGAAGTTCACCACTTCTGTCTTAAGAAGCATGAAGTTGGCTTTGGAGAAAATTTTTACCGTGGTTTCCTTAATAGGGGCTGGGGGCAGGATGTGGATATCTAGGGTGATTAGCTTATGGTCGGATCGGACCAATGAGGCGTTGACTTCAGGTGTGGAACACCGGTCACTCATGTTGGTAATGACTAAGATTTAGGATACTGTTGCCCCTGGTGGGGGTGTGGATAAGTTGATCCAGGGCATTGGAGTTTATGAATTCCAGAAAGCATTGAGCAAAGGAGTTGGTACATGAGTAGTTTTCCCAGTTAATGGTGGGGTAGTTGAAATCGCCCATTATTAGGGTGTTTGGTTGAAGCCTAATATTTTCCAGTACATCAAGAAAAGAGGAGTGGGCATCCTGGGGCATGGTGGGGGAGCTGTAGCAAGCTACAATTTGGATTGCAGTTTTGCCCAGAGTTATTTGCACTTGGATAACCTCGAATGCATTAAGCTGAGCAACTAGCCTGGAGGTGTGGATATCCTTAATGAATATGGACACACGTCTGCCTTTGGTGTTCCGGTCCAGGTTACATGGCTGAAAAGTGTGGTATGAGTTATAGCCTGGTACTGCAAGGGTTCTCTCTGGAGCCTTGAACCAGGTCTCAGTCACTGCACAGACATCGATTGTTCTCCATTTTAAGGAGTGCCTCGAGTGAGTGCATTTTGAGATTTAGACTTCTAGCATTGAGTAGCATCACCCTCAGTTTTTGCTTGCCTGCTCCTGTTACGGTGGTGAATTTGATCCAGGGCATTGGAGTTTATGAATTCAAGAAAGCATTGAGCAAAGGAGTTGGTACATGAGTAGTTTTCCCAGTTAATGGTGGGGTAGTTGAAATCGCCCATTATTAGGGTGTTTGGTTGAACCCTAATATTTTCCAGTACATCAAGAAAAGAGGAGTGGGAATCCTGGGGCATGGTGGGGGAGCTGTAGCAAGCTACAATTTGGATTGCAGTTTTGCCCAGAGTTATTTGCACTTGGATAACCTCGAATGCATTAAGCTGAGCAACTAGCCTGGAGGTGTGGATATCCTTAATGAATATGGACACACGTCTGCCTTTGGTGTTCCGGTCCAGGTTACATGGCTGAAAAGTGTGGTATGAGTTATAGCCTGGTACTGCAAGGGTGCTCTCTGGAGCCTTGAACCAGGTCTCAGTCACTGCACAGATATCGATTGTTCTCCATTTTAAGGAGTGCCTCGAGTGAGTGCATTTTGAGATTTAGACTTCTAGCATTGAGTAGCATCACCCTCAGTTTTTGCTTGCCTGCTCCTGTTACGGTGATGAATTTGTCATTTGAACCTTGCCTAAAAGGGCACTATAGGGGTGGCAAGAACCTTAGCCAGTATCCGGAATCCCAGGGTTGACAGGTGCAGGCCATCTCTGGCAAAGCATCGTGGTCTGTTGACCATGTCATCCCAGGCAGACAGATACTGGATCCCATTAGAATGACACCAGAAGCTTAGCCAATTGTTGAAGTCAATCATTTTGTCCTTGTACTGCGGTATTCTGGGTGATGGCAGAATGCTACTCAGGGCTAGGGTCATCCCTGCCTGGGTTACAAGATCGGACAGCTCTTCCATGTCTCTTTTCATGTAGTCCAGGGAGGTACGTCTCAGGTCGTTCACACCAACATGGACAATGACAGAGTCATATTTGTACTTGCTGTGGAGTGACCTGAGTGCGTGGGTTATGTCGCAGATCCTGGCACCTGACAGGCAGCTGACAGTAACCTTCTCCTTGTTTAGCCTGGTGAATGGGACATCAGTGTGCCTGACTATAGAGTCACCTATGACTAGTGTGTTGGGTGCGTTGTTTTGCCTTATTGGCTATGGTTGAGTGACACACTGAGTCTGTGGGCTATGTGTCATTTGGGTTGTGTTGTGGGGTTGAGGTTGCTTGCATTTCTGCTTTGGAGGTCTCTGTTGCTTGAGCAGATTATTATTGAGAACCTCCGCAAATGTTTTTGTGTTTCTATGTGTGGATTTTGGTGGTGTAGATTTAGTAACACTACGTGATGAGTGTGGTGTGGTGCAAGTGTTAACCTTCTCCTCTTAACTGTCAAGTTCAGTCTTGGTTGGAGAGAGCTTTGTCTCCAGTTTGGCTAGATAAGTGCACCTCTCACAGGTTGTAGTGTTGGGTGGTAGGAGGAGAGGGTTGTCTGTGTACATGAGGCAATTTCTACATTGCCCCAAGATGCCCAGATTCTTCAGATAGACAGGAGAGAACTAAAATAAAGCCAACTTTTCTTGATTACAATACGAATTATACCCTTGAATTTCAGAGTCCCTTATTTTCTTTGCCAAATGGTTTTAAATATAATGCAAATAACTAAGGGGAAAGAGGACACTACTGTCTGGTTCCTCAGCTCAGGCAGAGCTTATCAGATCCCTCCTATAGCCTCCCAATTAACCATATTATTGTGTGAGGGAATGCAGATGCTTCCATTGCCCTACACATAAAATCCCAGATTCCTCTGCTGATTGCTTTCTCAGCATCAAGACCCACCAGCAACAGTGGTATTTTGTTAAATTCTGCTTCCCTCTGGGTCATCATTGTTCTCTTAATGTTGTCAAATGTTTGCTTCCCTTCCACAAAACCACAATGATCCATATCTATCAGTGTTGGCATCACCTTTGCCATTATTTTGGCCCTTATAGTCATAAACACTTTATAATCTTGGTTTAGAATCAAAACAGGCCTACATGAAGCTGGATCAGATAGATTTTTACCAGCTTTAGGTACCACAGCCACCACAGCTTTCTTCCGGGATGTTGTTGCTTCTCCTCCTTTTAAAATACTGTTAACCAAAATCTTTATCAATTTCTTCCTTCCTAGCATCCAAACTTCCACAGGGATACCATCTATTCCTGGAGAATTTGCTGTAGATTTGTTATACATCACCATTTTTATCTCATCTCCTCTTATTCTATTAGTAATGAACCTCATCTACCTTTAACCTTGGCATATTCAATTCTTCCATATACATTTCAATTTGTACTTTTTATTGATTTCCACATTTCTTACTTTCTACATATTTTCATAAAATTTCCAAAACAGTTCTAATGCCACTACTGGATCTTTGGTTATTTTCCTTGTTATAGGCTCCCTAAGCTTGGCAACAACTGTTTCTACTTTCTGTTGCTTGAAGAGTTGTGCTAAAAGCTTTTATATTCTGGAGTTATCATCAAAAAACAGTTGCTTAAAAGCAATCTTTCTGAACTAATGCATATTATCGAGGTAGTCCCTTATTTCCTCTTTAGTACTCTGCAATTGTGCCTCTTCTTGTTCTGTGAGATTACCCTTGTTCTGCAATACTTTAACCTTTGTCAGTCTCTGTAAATAATTATTGTTACTTCTTAACAATATTTCTTTTTCTTCTATTCCTACTCTAGTTTTAAACTCCATTTTCATTTTATCCCACTCCCTAGCTATATTTTCTGAAGAAATACTGTTAACCAAAATCTTTATCAATTTCTTCCTTCCTAGCATCCAAACTTCCACAGGGATACCATCTATTCCTGGAGAATTTGCTGTAGATTTGTTATACATCACCATTTTTATCTCATCTCCTCTTATTCTATTAGTAATGAGCCTCATCTACCTTTAACCTTGGCATATTCAATTCTTCCATATACATTTCAATTTGTACTTTTTATTGATTTCCACATTTCTTACTTTCTACATATTTTCATAAAATTTCCAAAACAGTTCTAATGCCACTACTGGATCTTTGGTTGGGAGGGTGGCCTAATGGTTAAGGTGTTTGCCTTACAAACACAAGGTGCAGGGTTTGAGTCTCACAAGGGATAATTGGCTAGGCTTAAAATGGCTCGCAAGGGCAGGTAGCTTAGTACTAATCTATGAACCTATGAACCTATCTTCCCAAATAACTGATGAATAATTTCCACTACTCATTCCTTAAATTCCTCTCTGTTTAACACACAGGTGAGGAACTACCAGTGTCTCATTTTTATTTCATTACCCTGCATTTTTATTTTAGTTATTATTGGTGCATGATGCAGTGGTGCAGCGGTAGCACTTTCACCTCACAGCAAGAGGTTCTCGCATTCGATTCTCGGCTGGAGTGCCTTCTGTGTGGAGTCTGCATGTCCTTCCCGCGGTTGAGTGGCATTCGAAAGACATGAGTGAAATTGGCGTGCCTTCACTGAAGGTTGGGCATCGAGCTCGCACCTCAGCACCGCAAAAATCTACTGCCAATCATTAGCAGACCGGAGTTCCGCTGTGGCGACCCCTAACCGGGAAAAGCTGAAAGAGAAACAACATTGGTGCATGATGTGAAATAATTACAGAATGCGTATCAAAACTTTCAAGTAAATGCACATGTTCCTATGTTCCTGTGAAATATACTTTCTGTCCAGCCTAGCCCATTTGTTTGCCTTGGGGAATAATATGTAAATTCTCTCTGAGCTCCTATTACTGAATTCACATTTTTCATATCAAATATTTTCATAAATGTCTTCAAAAAATCTATACTTTTTTGTTACATTTTCTCCCCCCCAAGAAATGTCCTAAATGTTGCAAATCAAATTTCAGTCACACCTATAGGTAATACTCCCTATTGAAAGCTGATAATTTCTCCTAGAATTTTCTTAAGCGCCACTGTAGCAGTTTTAGGTGGAATATAAACATATGCCAGCATAATCCTCCTCCCTTGCCAGTAGCTCCTTACTTGTACACATCTACCATAATTATCTTTTCTTTTTTCCTCTTCTATCACTATTGGAGTTCCTCTAGCAATCAATATAAGTACTCACCTTTACCTTTGTCCCAGATATTCTGCTGAATAACCACCCTGAAATCCTTTCTTTATCAAATTCACATGCTCAGTTCTTTACAAACCTCCTATAGCCTATCTATTTACACGCTGCATTTTTAATATAGTTCACTATTATTTCTTTTTTATATATAAATGTGGGACCATTCACATTCAAACATATTACGGAAAGTGTTGCCATTATGATAAGACATTATAATTCCCACTTGTTATGTATAACAACTTTTTTAAATGTCTAGTTTCAGCTTTTGTGTTACATGCATACAGTAATATTTGGCAGTTTCTTGTCATATCCATTTGAAACTATGTCACATCTTACATGCTTTTTTGTTTTAATGAAAACCTTCAGACAAACCAAAAAAAAAAAAAACCCTCCCCAGAACACCCCATAACTTATTAATACAAATACACACACCTATGTGTATCTTCAAATAATGAAGTTTAATCCTCCTAATAGGAACAGTTGTCCCAGATTGACAGCTACACTCACAGGTTATAACTGACCTACAATGAAGGTTATCCATGCTAAGACACACGATACAGCCTGTTCTTTTACTTACACTAAATGCGTTCTGTTTTTGAGTTATCTTTAATCCTCCCCTATTTGTAGAAAACAAATTGAAAACTTTCAGAAAACATTACCTTTTAGCCACAAAAAGAAAAAAGTATTTTATTTTTATTGCCCTTTTTCGCTTGTCTTCATAGAAACATGAGAACCAGATACACAGCTGCCTCAACTACGTTTCTCGCAGTAACACTGTGAACATTTACTCCGTTACAGGAAAAACTTCTTTCATTACATCTAATGTTCTTTTATTTACCTGTTTCCACTTAAAACTTGTTATATCAACTCAAGATCCTGAATCTAGTCATTCCTCTATGCAAAAGTAAGAAAGCATACCAGTTTTTACTTATGTCATGCTCTTTGTCCAGACTTTTCTCGTTTTATACATTGCACTACTCCATTTCTTAAAACTGAACAAGAAAGAAAGAATGGAAAAAGGTCAACTGTTTACTTTTTTTAGTATCCAATATTACACACACAGATAACTTCTTAAAAGCTTTACTATAGAATACATGTAGCATATGTCATGTAAGTTATATAAAAATACTGTTAAGAACAAAAACGTTCAATCCTACTTATCTCAATTCTCTTTCCCCTTGTCTTAATGTTCTTCACAACATTAATAACATGAAGAAGGTCAAGTGGCTGAAGTCCAGTGCAAGTCTAACAAAGTCAAAAGTCCACTATTTCCAGGTTTTCTTGTTCCTCCATATTTTGCCAAAATGTGACTGACACTTTGTAATCCCACACATTCATTAATTTCCATTACTTGTTGGTTTTCTTCATGTCGCATCTGCATCTCCTAACTCTAGTCTCTGGTTCATTTTTAGTTAGAATTTTGGTTCTTCGAGTCATCCCCTGTGCTTTTTTTCTTGGTCTCTCAGGCATTCTCCTTTGGAACACTGTGAAAAAGATTTCACTGGCATAGTCTCTTTATGAAGAGTCCTATCAGAATCATAACAAAAGCAGAATCCCCTTCTGTTTGCCAGCTCATTTTTGTTGGACAAAGTTTTGTATTTCTCCTAATTAGCATTTGTGCAGAGTCTGCATGTCCCTCCTGCAGTCATGTGGGTTTCCTCCTCGGTGCTCCAGTTTCCCTCCCCACATTCCAAAGACATGCAGTTGGTAGATTGACACATCACCAGTCAGCAGGTGAGTAAAAAGTGAGTGAGTAGTATGAATGAACTACCACGCAGGGCTGCTAGCCTCTGGCACTGTAAACCTTACTGAGATGATCATGCTAGAAGCAACATCCTGAACCCATATGCAAAATGGAAAAGGGGCTAAAGATGGATGGATGGATGTTCTAAGCATCAATATGACTTCTTTGACCCTCCAGCAAAAAAAATATTCTGAAGATAGCTGGATACAGCAGCTTGAATCTCATAACTGCTTTTTGATGTTTCCTGATTGCTGGAATAAATGTATCTCCTTTTCTACCAGTGGGTAATCATTTTCACAAACACTCTACTGGTTTCAATCAACTTTTTAGTAATTTTGTCCTTTTCTAACAGTTTCTGTCAGAATCAACTGTTTCTGCTGATAAGATTGCAACTTTACTATTAGAGTTCTTGGCTGCTTTTTGTTATATGAATAACCTTGGCAGTTTCTGTCATATCCATTTGAAACTATGTCACATCTTACATGCTTTTTGTTTTAATGAAAACCTTCAGACAAACCCAAAAAAAAAACCTCCCCAGAACACCCCATAACTTATTAATACAAATACACACACCTATGTGTATCTTCAAATAATGAAGTTTAATCCTCCTAATAGGAACAGTTGTCCCAGATTGACAGCTACACTCACAGGTTATAACTGACCTACAATGAAGGTTATCCATGCTAAGACACACGATACAGCCTGTTCTTTTACTTATAAAATACAACAAAAACCAGGCTTAAATAGTGGGAAGTATACTTGCTGTGTTCAATTCAAGTCAGTCACAAAAGGTAACCAAATGTTCCACAAAAAGAAACAAAGCTGTAACCTACAAACCGCTTTTACTTTAACTCTTAATCCAATAAAAGAGTCAAAATCACCATAGAGTGTTCATTTGAACCTACTCATCCAGCACGGCTGGGCAATAGCTTGTAGAAAACACGCAGCCAGCATGTAAAAATAAATCCAAGCCCAGTAGAAACCACGCTATTAAAATAATTAAAACACAGGGCTAGCACTTTCAACGAATCTTCATCAGGCCACTAACAAACAGACATACTAGCATCCCTTTTATAGCAAAATGCTAGAGTCAACTACTGATGTCACATCCTGTTTGGACATACTGAAGTCAACTCTGATGTCACATCCTGTTATACATAAAATATTTAAACTGACATCACTTTTGTAGTAAAACGCTACAAACAACTCTGATGCCACATCCTACTAAATATAAAATCTTATAAAATGTTTTAAATTATTTAAAATATTTAAAATATATATGCAGACATTTTGTAAACAGTGTACAATAGAAATGTTCTAAAATAACATTTCACCCTACTTTAACTGCTGCTGCATGTAACATTCAAAATGTTTTAAAATATTTTAAATATCTATGTAACCATCTCATAGACAGTATGCAGCAAATAAAGTGTTTCACAATTACATACTATCTTCCTATAAATACTGCATTTATATGCATACTAATAACAAAAATGGCACGCATGTTTGGTATTTAATAATAAGTGATATAATCCCATTTGAAATACTTGTATGTATAAATACATGTTTAAAATAGGGATCAAATTAATAAAGATATTAATATCTACACATGAGCTATTTAGCATAATTATAACTGTACAAAAATAATCATTCAAAAGACTACATCTAAAATTTGTACAGCGTGTGCTTCTAAATATCATAATATCTGTAACAGCATAAATCATTCAAAACAGATATGTGCACACGCAAAGATGTTAATAACAGCTGATATTATAAACATAAAAATATATAAGACTAAATGTGTGCTGGATGAAAGAGGAATACATGGTATATCAGCATCTTTCAATTGGCCCCTAATAAGCCTGCAGAGTAAAATACAGAGACAACGATGGAGACAGAAATGGAAAAATGTGAGGTATGAAAATGTTATAAATATAAAAGTAAAACCAGCCAGAAGTTAATAAAGGGTGGCAAAGGGGTGAAAAGCTTCAATGAAATTTCCTAGCTTTAAGTATAGGTTGATGCTACTTTAGGTATCATAGGTGATTATTAACATCTTTGCGTGTGCACATATCTGTTTTGAATGATTTATTAATTTGATCCCTATTTTAAACATGTATTTATACATACAAGTATTTCAAATGGGATTATATCGCTTATTATTAAATACCAAACATGCGTGCCATTTTTGTTATTAGTATGCATATAAATGCAGTATTTATAGGAAGATAGTATGTAATTGTGAAACACTTTATTTGCTGCATACTGTCTATGAGATGGTTACATAGATATTTAAAATATTTTAAAACATTTTGAATGTTACATGCAGCAGCAGTTAAAGTAGGGTGAAATGTTATTTTAGAACATTTCTATTGTACACTGTTTACAAAATGTCTCAGATATATATTTTAAATATTTTAAATAATTTAAAACATTTTATAAGATTTTATATTTAGTAGGATGTGGCATCAGAGTTGTTTGTAGCGCTTTACCACAAAAAGTGATGTCAGTTTAAATATTTTATATAACAGGATGACATCAGAGTTGACTTCAGTATGTCCAAACAGGATGTGACATCAGTAGTTGACTCTAGCATTTTGCTATAAAAGGGATGCTAGTATGTCTGTTTGTTAGTGGCCTGATGAAGATTCGTTGAAAGTGCTAGCCCTGTGTTTTAATTATTTTAATAAACGTGGTTTCTACTGGACGCTTGGATTTATTTTACATGCTGGCCAAGTGTTTTTTCTACAAGCTATTGCCCAGTGGATGAGTAGGTTCGAATGAACACTCTATGGTGATTTTGACTCTTTTTTATTGGATTAAGAGTTTGCAAAGTAAAGCGGTTTGTAGGTTACAGCTTTGTTTCTTTTTGTGGAACATTTGGTTACCTTTTGTGACTGACTTGAATTGAACACAGCAAGTATACTTCCCACTATTTAAGCCTGGTTTTTGTTGTATTTTATAAGTCTTGTTTATTATCAGGCGAACAGAGTGTAGTGAGCATTATTCTTTGTTTTTAAACTACTGTTCTTTTACTTACACTAAATGCGTTCTGTTTTTGAGTTATCTTTAATCCTCCCCTAGTTGTAGAAAACAACTTGAAAACTTTCAGAAAACATTACCTTTTAGCCACAAAAAGAAAAAAGTATTTTATTTTTATTGCCCTTTTTCGCTTGTCTTCATAGAAACATGAGAACCAGATACACAGCTGCCTTCAACTACAAGCTTCTCGTGTAACACTGTGAACATTTACCTGCTACAGGAAAACTTTTCATTACATTCAATGTTCTTTTATTTACCTGTTTCCACTTAAAACTTGTTATATCAACCCAAGATCCTGAATCTAGTCATTCCTCTATGCAAAAGTAAGAAAAAGCATACCAGTTTTACTTATGTCATGCTCTTTTGTCCAGACTTTCTTCTCGTTTTATATTGCACTACCTCCATTTCTTAAAACTGAACAAGAAAGAAAGAATGGAAAAAAGGTCAACTGTTTACTTTAGTATCCAATATTACACACACAGATAACTTTAAAAAGCTTTACTATAGAATATGTAGCATATGTCATGTGTTGTATAAAAATACTGTTAAGAACAAAAAACGTTCAACTTACTTATCTCACTCCTTTCTCTTCCCCTTGTCTTAATGTTCTTCAACATTAATAACATGAAGAAGGTCAAGTGCTTTGAAGTCCAGTGCAAGTCTAACAAAGTCAAAAAGTCCACTATTTCCAGGTTTTCTTGTTCCTCCATATTTTACAAATGTGACTGACACTTTGTAATCCCACACATTCATTAATTTCCATTACTTGCTGGTTTTCTTCATGTCGATCTGCATCTCCTAACTCTAGTCTCTGGTTCATTTCTAATGTACTCCTGGTTCTTCGAGTCATCCCCTGTGCTTTTTTCTGTCTCTCAGGCATTCTCCTTTGGAACACTGGAAAAGATTTCACTGGCATAGTCTCTTTATGAACTTTATTATCAGAATTATAACAAAAGCAGAATCCCCTTCTGTTTGCTAGCTCATTTTTTTGTTGGACAAAGTTTTGTATTTCCTACTTAGCATCTGTGCAGAGTCTGCATGTCCTCCCTGCAGTCATGTGGGTTTCCTCCGGGTGCTCCAGTTTCCTCCCACATTCCAAAGACATGCAGTTGGTAGATTGGACACACTAAATTGGCCATAGGTGAGTGTGCGAGTGAGTAGTATGAATGAACTACCACGGCAGGGCTAGCCTTCTGGCACTGTAAACCTTGGCTCGAGATGACTGTTGCTGGTGAAGCAACATCCTGAACCCATATGCAAAAATGGGAAAAGGGGTTGAGGATGGATGGATGGATGTTCCACATCAAATATGACTTTGACCCTCCAGCAAAAAAAATATTCTGAAGATAGCTGGATACAGCAGCTTGAATCTCATAACTGCTTTTTGATGTTTCCTGATTGCTGGAATAAATGTACTCCTTTTCTGCCCAAAGTACAGTGGGTAATCATTTTCTACAAACACTCTACTGTCTCCAACTTTTAGTACTTTGTCCTTCTACCACAGTTTGTCAGAATCAACTGTTTCTGCTGATAAGATTGCAACTTTACTATTAGAGTTCTTGGCTGCTTTCTCATGGCCAGGTTTGGAGGATATGTACAATATGCCCTTTCAAATAAAAACTCCTGCTGTGGAATGCCAGTCCAGCTGCCTATTTGAGCTTTCATAAAATCAATACAGTATGTTCCTTCTAGTTTCTCTGGTACAGCAGAAAATCTCAAGGTGTCCCTACATGCTCAGTCTTCTAATTCTACCATTTTTTGAATCATCTCTTCTTGAGCAGTGTTGTACCCAGCCAGCCTTTTCTTCATTTCAACCTCTAATTTTTGCGGTTTTATCAGTTCTTCTGAGTAGATGTTTAAAGCTTCTTCCATTTTTTCCAGCCTTGTGTTATTTAAATTAATATACTCCTTTTGAGTTTCATTTATTTTATTCAGCTCTGAGCACATTTGACTTATTTTTTTCCTCTGGGTTACTGGAAGTCACGTTTTCCACCAAAGATGGAGCTAGAACTGCTTTTTGCTGGACAGCTGCAGGATTCTTCCCAGCCAGTGTTTTCTCCTTAACTTTTACATTTGATTTTCTTTCAGGTTCTCTAAATTTCTTCTTCGCTGGCATTTAGGGCAGTGCACTTACTAGCCAGCAACTGAAATTTACCAAAAAAACAAACTCACTAACCGTCTTTTCTGGCTTCCGCGGTGGTATGGCGGTAGCGTTGTTACCTCACAGCAAGAGGTTCTCCTGTTTGATTCTTGGCTTGGCTAGGGAGTGCCTTCTGTGTGGAGTCTGCATGTCCTCCCCACGGTTGGGTAGCGTTCGAAAGACATGCGTATGCAATGGGCTCCTTCATGAAGGTTAAGGGCTGCCGAGCTGGCACCTTGGCGCTTCATAAAAAATCTACTGCCAATCATTAGCAGACCGAGTTCCACTGTGGCGAATTCTCACCGAAAAGTTTAAAGACAAACAACAACTGTCTTTTCTGAGTTTCTGTTTTTAACTGGAAGAGATGAAATTAAGCTGTTACTTAGGGAACAACCATTTTGGAAATTGAAATACATTTCTTCTTAGTCTCATTTTAAAACTTTTGTCTGATATTAGGGTAATCTATACAAACATTTCTGATCACTAATACTTAATTGAATTATTAATATTTGATGTAATATGAATACTATACAGAATTTCTTTTACACCACTTATATCTTTTAGTCTAAAGAGGGGCAGTTATAAATTTTTCTCATTGGGATCACTTTTCTTTTTGCTTTTATCCCAGTCTTTACATTTTCTGAGTTTACTTTCAAAGCCATCAGCTCATCTAAAATGTTATACATGTTGTTAAGCACTTGCGGTTAGTCATCTTCCTCTTTGTTATACACTTCTTTGCTGCTAGTAAAATGGTATTAAGCAGACTAATGTCCCCTATGCCCAGATCTGCATGGGAAGTGAGCCTCAGGAGAAATCATTCTTTGTAATGATAATTGGGGTAGACCACATTTTCTGGCATATGTTCAGTACTTCAGTTAGAAAGTCCCTCAGCTTTACACAACGTCAAAATGTATGCTCCCAGTCCCCCAGCACCCATGTATTGCATCTCCTGCAAAGTGTAAAAGTTCCTGGGAATATTTGCCCAAGTCTACCTGGTGTACGGAAGTACTTGAACTAACACTGCCATTTGGAAAACCTAAAGTTTCAGGACCTCTGTGCGTATCTAAGGAACAGTATGTACTGTTACCAATATTGAAGATGAAAAATGGCAACTAAATACCTAGCCCACATTAACCTACACTTAATGGTTAGGCCTGATCTTGTCCCAATAAGGATTTTGTAGATATATGAAATATTACCTCTTAATGAGTCGTTCACAGAATGTATCTGTACTATTCATGCCACCCATAAAGCCACTGTGCGTTTTCAGTTGTAATCAGTTTACTGCTCAAATTTAATCCTACTAATCTATTAAAAGATGTCAGGAATATTTCCTCCAATGAGTACTTGCTAAAGT
The DNA here is from genome assembly GCF_019279795.1 of Protopterus annectens. Taxonomy (NCBI): domain Eukaryota; kingdom Metazoa; phylum Chordata; order Ceratodontiformes; family Protopteridae; genus Protopterus; species Protopterus annectens. Next base: position 1,443,286,558 of record NC_056733.1, read on the forward strand.
ACTCCCAGTCCCTCAGCCTGCAGTGTGCCCTTAGCTGTTCCCAGTAAATTAAATCCTGGGAATTTTTTCAACATTCTCTTAATTGAAGTCACCCAGATGCCCCGATTTATTACTGAGTCCAGTGGTAAGACGTCTGTAATTGAAGCACTTTGTGTTTGTCCTTTCAAGTGCTTTATGAGCTGCCTGGATTAATGAGGTTATTGTTTTTAATTGAGTGTTGAAGGTTTCTTCTTGTTTTTGACAAAGGATGTTGAAAAGACCAGTAGTCCCCCCCACCCCCTACATTTCTTGGCCAAGATAATCCAATCAGCTTGCTTATTTGGGTTCAAGAGCTCCCCTCATTTATTTTAGCTCCGGAGGTTAGAGCATACACTTCCATGTCTGGCATACTCACCCTCTTAAACTTGGATGGTAGGGTAAGGTGTTCCCCACTGATTTTGGATCTTTTGTTGGACCAATAAAGTCTCTTAAGAGAGACCTCAGTTTACTCCAAGTATTAGGAGGGGAAAGGAGAATAATTTGTGCAGAATAAAGTATTAGTGGCAGAACATACCAACTAACTGCTTGAATCCTCTACAGCATATCAATATAAAGGAAATCAGTAGACCTTTGTCTTACTCAACACATCTGCAAATGTACTGGCATCGTTTCTTTAAAACTATTTCTTAATTTGAGGCCTAAATATGTCATCTCATTCTTGCCCTTTAAAAAGGTGTAATTTCTTTTGAGAGAATCTAGAAGGATAAAAGTTAATGCAAATCTTTTCTGATTTAGTGGGGTTAAGTTTATATAGAATTGCCCAAACCTCTCTAAACACTCAAATAATGTAGCTAGATCCTGTTCCAGCCTAGTAAGGTATACCAGAAGATCGTCTATGAAGAGTGCCAGTTGATTCTGGTGCCCTAACTGATACCCACACTGATCTCTAGGGACTGAAGTTTCAGGGCCAGGGGCTCTAGATACAGCACAAAGAGGAGAGGGGAGAGCAAGCATCCTTGCTTGGTATCTCTCCATAGCTGGATGGTTTGGGATAAATGCACACTGATCATTAATATTACAAATGAGCCCCTGTATAAGCAAGTTACAGTGGATATAAAAAGTGTACACACCCCTGTTAAAATGCCAGGTTTTTGTGATATAAAAAAATGAGACCACAATAAATTATTTCGAAACTTTTCCCATCTTTAATGTGACATATAACCTGTACAATTCAATTGAAAAACAAATCGGTTATGGGATAAAATATAAAAAAAAATAAAAAATGTACAATAAGCTGGTTGCATAAGTGTGAACACCCTTAAACTAATGCTTTGTTGAAGCACCTTTTGATTTAATTACAGCATTCAGTCTTCTTGAGTACACACACACCTGCCATCAATTAAAGAGACTCTGACTAACCCCAAATAAAGTTCAGCTGTCCTAGTAGGACTTTCCTGACATTTACTCACTTGCCTGCTACAGCAAAAGCCATGGTTCGTAGTGAGCTTACAAAGCATCAAAGGGATCTCATTGTTGAAAGGTATCAGGGATCTCATTGTTGAAAGGTATCAGTTAGGAGAAGGGTACAAAAAATATCCACAGCATTGGATATACCATGGAACACAGTGAAGACAGTCATCAAAAAGTGGAGAAAATATGGGACAACAGTGAAGTTGCAAAGAATTGGAGAAAAGACTAGATGAAAACTGGTCAGGGAGGCTGTCAGAAGACCTACAGCAACACTGAAGGAGCTGCAGGAATTTCTGGCAAATACTAGTTGTGTACTACATGTGACAACAATCTCCTGTATTCTCCATATGTTTGGACTATGGGGTATGGTTGCAAAACGGAAGCCTTTTCTTACACAGAGAAACATCCAGGCCTGGCTAAAATTTGCAAAACAATACATCAAATCTCCCAAAAGCATTTGGGAAAATGTGTTATGGTTTGATGAGACCAAGGATGAACTTTTTGGCCACAATTCCCAAGGGTACGTTTGGCGCAAAAACAACACTTCACATCACCAAAAGTACACCATCCCCATGGTGAAGCATGGTGGTGGCAGTATCATGCTTTGGGGTTGCTTTTCTTTAGCTGGAACTGGGGCTTTAGTCAAGATGGATGGAATTATGAACAGTTCCAAACACCAGTCACTTTTGGCCCAAAACCTTCAGATGTCTGCTAGAAAGATGAAGATGAAGAGGAATTTCACCTTTCGACATGACAATGACCCCAAGCATACATCCAAATCAACAAAAGAATGGCTTCACGAGATGAAAATTAAAGTTTTGGAATGGCCCAGCTAGAGCCCAGACCTACATCCAATAGAAAATCTGTGGGGTGACCTGAAGAAGGCTGTGCATAAGAGATGCCCTCGCAATCTAACAGATTTGGAGCACTTTTGCAAGGAAGAGTGTGCAAATATTGCCAATTCAAGATGTGCCATGCTGACAGACTCTTACCCAAGACAACTCATCATCATCATCATCATCTTCTTTCAGCTGTTCCCATTAGGGGTCGCCACAGCGGATCATCTGTTTCCATTTTTCCTGTCCTCTGCATCATGCTCTTTCACACCAACCGCCTGCATGTCCTCTCTCAACACATCCATAAACCTTATCTTAGGCCTTCCTCTTTTCCTCTTACCTGGCAGCTCCATCCTTTTCCCAATATACCCAGCATCCCTCCTCTGCACATGTCCAAACCAACGCAATCTCGCCTCTTTTGCTTTGTCTCCAAACTGTCCAACCTGAGCTGACCCTCTAATATATGGATTCCTAATCCTGTCCATCCTAGTCACACCCAGTGCAAATCTTAATATCTTTAACTCTGCCACATCCAGCTCTGACTCCTGCCTTTTCGTCAATGCTACCGTCTCCAACCCATATAACATAGCTGGTCTCACTACCCTCTTGTACACCTTCCCTTTCACCACTCTTTTTGGTACCCGTCTATCAGAAATCACTCCTGACACTCTTCTCCACCCATTCCACCCTGCCTGTACTCTCTTCTTCACCTCTCTTCCACACTCACCATTACTCTGAACTGTTGATCCCAAGTACTTAAACTCATCCACCTTTACCAACTCTACTCCCTGCATCCTCACCATTCCTCTACCGTCCCTCTTATTTACACACATATAATTCTGTTTTAGCCCTGCTGACCTTCATTCCTCTCCTCTCTAAAGCATATCTCCACCTATCCAGGGTCTCCTCAACCTGGTCCCTAGTCTCACTACATATCATAATGTCATCTGCAAACATCATAGTCCACGGGGCCTCCTGTCTAATCTCATCTGTCAACCTGTCCATCACCACTGCAAATAAGAAAGGGCTCAGAGTTGATCATTGACGTAATCCCACCTCCACCTTAAACGTATCTGTCACTCCCACCGCAGTCCTCACCAATGTCACACTACCCTTGTACATATCCTGTACCACTCTTACATACTTCTCTGCCACTCCTGACTTCCTCATACAATACCACAACTCCTCTCTAGTCACCCTGTCATATGCTTTCTCTAAGTCCACAAAGACACAATGCAACTCCTTCTGACCTTCTCTATATTTTTCCAACAACACCCTCAGAGCAATAATTGCATCTGTAGTGCTCTTTCCTGGCATGAAACCATACTGCTGACCACTAATCATCACCTCCCTTCTTAACCTAGCTTTCACTGCTCTTTCCCATAACTTCAAGCTGTGACTGATCAATTTTATCCCTCTGAAATTACTGCAGCTCTGCACATCACCCTTATTCTTAAAGATAGGTACCAAAAGACTTTTTCTCAACTCCTCAGGCATCCTCTGACTTTCCAAAATTTCATTAAACAATCTGGTTAAAAATTCCACTGCCATTTCTCCTAAGCACCTCCATGCTTCCACTGGTATGTCATCTGGGCCAACAGCCTTTCCATTCTTCATCCTCTTCATAGCTGTCCATTTCCTCCTTGCTAATCTGCTTCACTTCCTGATTCACTATCCCCACATCATCCAACCTTCTCTCTCTCATTCTCTTCATTCATCAGCCCTTCAAAGTACTCTTTCCATCTACTCAACACACTCTCCTCACTTGTGAGCACGCTTCCTCACAGACATTTATCACCCTTACCTGCTGCACATCTTTCCCAGCTCTGTCTCTCTGTCTAGCCAATCGGTACAGGTCCTTTTCTCCCTCTTTAGTGTCCAATCTCTCATACAACTCTCTATATGCCTTATCCTTAGCCTCACACCTCTATCTTTGCCATGCGCCTCATCTCCTTATACTCATGTCTACTTTCTTCATCTCTTTGACAATCCTACTTCTTCTTCACCTGCCTCTTCCTCTCTATATTCTCCTGTACTTCCTCATTCCACCACCATGTTTCCTTCTCTTCCTTCCTCTGTCCAGATGTCACACCAAGCACCTTCCTAGCAGTCTCCCTTACTAGCTCTGCTGTAGTTACCCAGCTATTCGGTAACTCTTCATTGCCTCCCAGTGCCTGTCTTAACTCTTCCCTGAACTCCACCTCACAATCACCCTTTTTAAACTTCCACCATTTAATCCTTGGCACTACTTTCACACTCTTCCTCCGCTTCTTGATCACCAACATCATCCTGCAGACCACCATTCTATGCTGCTTAACTACACTTTCCCCAGTCACCACTTTACAGTTTCCAATCTCCTTCAGACTGGCCCTCCTACATAGACATAATCCACCTGTGTGCATCTTTCCTGCACTCTTGTACGCCACCCCATGCTCCTCCCTCTTCTTAAAATACGATTCACCACAGCCATGTCCACTTTTTTCGCAAAATCCACAATCATCTGACCTTCTGCATTCATCTCCTTAACACCATACCTACTCATCACTTCCTCATCCCCTCTGTTAACTTCACCAACATGCCCATTGAAGTCTGCTCCAATCACTAGTCTCTTACTCTTGGGTACACTCACCACCACTTCATCCAACTCACTCCAAAATTTTTCTTTCTCATCCATCGTACACCCAACTTGTGGAGCATATGCACTAACAACATTCATCATTACACCATCAATTTCAAGCTTCATAAACATCACTCTATCAGACACTCTCGTCACCTCCAAAACACTCTTGGCATACTGTTCCGTTAGGATAACCCCTACCCCATTTCTTCTGCCATCCACACCATGATAGAACAATTTGAATCCACCTCCTATACACTTGGCCTTACTTCCCTTCCATCTGGTCTCTTGCACGCACAATATATCAACCTTCCATATCTCCATCATATCAGCTAGCTCTCTCCCTATACCAGTCATACTGCCAACATTCAAAGTTCCTACCCTCAGTACTACACTCCTAACCTTCCTTCTCTCTTCCTGCCTTTGGGCATGCCTTCCCCCTCCTCTTCTTCGGCCAACAGTAGCCCAATTTCCGACAGCACCCTGTTGGCTAACAGTACTGGTGGCGGTCATTGTTAACCCAAGACGACTGAATGCTGTAATTAAATCAAAAGATGCTTCAATAAAGTATTAGTTTAAGGGTGAGCACACTTATGCAACCAGCTTATTGTATGTTTTTTTTATTTTTTATATTTTTCCCCTAACAGATTTGTTTGTTTTTCAATTGAATTGTACAGGTTATAGGTCACATTAAAGTTGGGAAATGTTTTGAAATGCTGTGGTGCTCTGCTACAGCCCTGGGGTTGAATGTGGCACAAAGGTCACACTCAACCTCCAGGTGTGGAGACCCCAAGCAATACTCCTGGTGCATATCAGAATATGGCATTTTACCAAATGATTTACCTGCACTTTTCCTCTAATCATACCTTCTAGCCTACCTTCTCCAGACTTTACCTCCCATGTCTCATCTCCCCTCCCCTTCACATCTATCTTCTCCAACTTCTCCTTCTCATCTACTGATTTCATACCATACAAAACAAGCTCTATTTAGTTGATTCTTGCTCTAATACTAATCTCCAGATACTCTCTCACCTCTTCTTTTTTGCCAGCATAAACTTGGAGCAAACAGTATATAACCTTTCACCATACCTCAGACTGTTGCATTCTATCTTATATTACCTACTGTTTTTTTTAATCCATCTTAGACATCTATTTTGTTCTTTTTGAAAATATCAGTCTGACAGAGAAGGATTACTGTCCTCATTACCACTTTACTACCACTGTAAACTATATACTAATATAATGAAACTTTTAAATTTACATCAGATTTTTTATCCAATGCTTATGTTATGTAATCTTGAATGCATTTTTGTTTCTGCATATGCTGTTTAAATTGTAACTCACTGAGGAGCTTTTCTCCTCGGTCTCCACTGAAAATGAGCTACTAGCTCAGCCTTGACTAACAGGGTCAACAAATGTAAAATAAATGTAAAATAAATAAATAAATAAATTTTCCAACTGTACGAGGGAGCACGCCTTAAAACCACCACGCCCATCAGAAATGCTACCCATTAAACTCACTAACGCAACCATGAGAAAGCCCTAACAGCTAACTAAAGAAAAAGGGTGCCAAAGCCACACACACACATACACAAAACTAAACTAACTCTCTAAGAAACAAACGGGAGGGGAGGATCTAAACTATAAAAAGAATAACAACAAAACTACTTACACTAAACACTAAAACTACCCAAAAGTATGAGAGAAAAATAGAAAGTTTTCACTTATCTAGCCAGAGCCTGAAGGAACGACTGGAAGTCTGCACCACATGGAGCATGGCACATGAGATCTGGGGGTTTGAGATCAGCAGGGCATTATGGGAGAGGAGGGGCCAGAGCCTTGGAGCCATCTGTTGTATTTTCACCGGCTTGGATCCTGATGTCTGATCCAAGACCTTGTGGTGATGAATGGAGACATGGATAACATCAGATCAATTCTTTCTGAAGGTTAATTAGCCTTGCCTTCTTGCAAGTCAAAGTCTCTATGTGAAATTTCAGAATGTCCGCTATGGGTATTGAGGTCATCACATTTAGTCCCTAAATCTTAATCTAGGTCTTCCACACACGTCTTCAACTTAGTGAAGGTATTGGCAAGACATCTTGTAATATCCAAGTCCTCACAAAGAGCCAGGTTTACTCTCCAAACTTTTTCACCCTCCTGTCTGGCAACAGGAAGGCTACTATAATTGGGGAATGGTCCAATGTTATTATTGAAGCTACATCCACAGTCACAGCCAAATAACTCTTCTCCTCTGACATATATATATTTTCTATTCTAGAGTAGTTGGTGTATATAGGTGTGTAATAAGTGTATATGTCCCAGACAATCCTAGTAAATCACGTATGTTCACCATTCCAAATATTTTAACATACTTGCAGATAATGTTCCCTAGGGGTAACAAGGTATTTCTATGTGGTCCAGCTGACACATCAAATATCAATGTTGTTAAATTCCAGTCTCTTCTCCACTTTCTACAAGTCCCCCCGATTTATTACCCAAGTTGTTATTAAGTCTGCTAATATTTCTGGTAACATGCCCGGAGGGGGATACAAGTTAACAATAGTTATATGAGTCCCTCAATACCAATCCTTGACTAAGACAATGTCTATTCCATTTCTCTAGTCAACTATGTAGGCAATACCTCATTTCTAGAAAGTCTCTATGGATTACTCACAAATTACATCATAGTTGAACCTCCCAACTTACTTATAGTAAGTTAATGACTGTGCCCATTAATTGATTGGAGCATGCCTACTGTTAAATAAAGTTCTCTGCTATAGAACATTTCCATAAAGTCTTGTCCCACTGGGACCAAAGATTTAACAAAATAATAGCATTCTTACTGCCATAGTCTAGACAAAATAATAAAGAAAAAGATATAGGCAAGATATTGACAATTGAAACAAATTACTTTATGGGAGGTTTCCCCTGCATTACTAGGTCCACCTTCTTCCTGTTGACCATTAGTTGCCTGAATAACGGAAAGGTTCTATATAATTTTTAGTTTGTCCAGGATTTCACCGCGTGGCACACTCAAGTCCTGCACCCTCTCTTGATACTTCCGCCAGCACTCTGCTGAAATAGTTAATTATGTGAGCCTTGTTTTAGCATCTTCTATTGAGAGAAAAGTAACTGCATCCCCTTGAAGTAACTTTAATGGCTCATGAGGACATAGAAGCTTAAACCTCCACCTGTTGGTTGCTTAGTGAAAGTCTCATGGCTTGCCTGAATTCCTGCTTTATTATGATTCTGGCTGCTATGGGAGAAGTCCTGCTCAATATAAATTCTGCTACCATTTAGAGATATCTGCTTACCAGGGAAAAGCAACTTTTTAATGTCAGCTCCATTGTAATGTAATTATAGAATCAATGCTATAATAGGCCTGGGAGGGAAGGTTCTGTGTTGGTCTGCACTCATTCCCATGAGCTCTCTCAAAATGGATTTCCTCTAATGGTATGCCTGTCCATTCTGAACATTTGGAAGTCATGAACAGCACACAGGTAATTTCCCCCTCTTCTCACTTCTCTGGTACCTCCAATTAGCCTCAAATTCCTCCTATGGCTCCTGTCCTCCAGGGTTCTATCAATTTATCCCTCCATTTGTTCCATTTTCACCTATGAAAGCTGGAGCCTCTGGGTTGTAGTTCCTGTACATATTGATCAGTGGTTGAGTTAGTTGACCCAAGTGCTCTGAAAGTACTGATTATAACTCTGTGACCGTTAAAATCTTTTTTAATGTGGTCTAACAGGATTTTATTAATTTTGTTTATTTCCTCTAGAAAGTGTCAAGTTTTTGATTTTGCTTGCATGTTCAAACTACTTTTCTTGTGCCTTGTAGCTTCCATTGTGCAAATTTGAAATATCCCAAGGACTGGTCTAGTGTGCATGTTTGACAAGTTGTTGTCCTTTTATATTTTGTTTGTTTATTTAACATTTGTTTACCAGGAAAGTCCAACTGGGAGATAGCCCATTTTCAGAATAGGCCTGGGAGAAATGCTCCAGATACATGTCTTGGAATGTGGGAGGAAAGCAGAGAAACCCAGAAGTAACTCCACACCTAATGCAGAGAGGACACATACAGACTCCTACACAGAAGGGCACTACAGCTGAGAATCTAACCGAGATCCTCTTGCTGTGAGGTGACAATGCTAACTGCTGCACCACTGTGCCCCCTAAATTCTAGATCATCAAGACAAACAGAACAGACTACCTTTAGCATTTCTACACCTTTTAAATATGATCGCAGTTAATATTAACTCAAGTAGAAGGTGGTAATAATTCCTTGTGGAGGCCCTTTTAATGTGGAGAGTGGTTTTGTGATAATAAAGGTGCATGCTAGTTTAGCAGTCCAGGGAAATGGTCAGGAGCTACCTCAGAAACAATGTTCACATGTTCCAAATTACTTGGTCACAAGCACCAGAGATTTCACTTGGTCGCTATAAAAATTTTACACAAGCAGAAAAAGTGAACTTGCCATCAAAAGACAGCAGTCTCCCCATTGACTTCTATGGTAGTACTCATGGTGCAGGTAAGCATAGTGAAGCCATGGGGGGTGGAGGTCAGCTTGTGTATATGCATGTAGAAGGTGTGCCATGTCTGAAGGGGTATGACTGAGGTTGGAATGTGTGTGTGTGTGTGTGTGTGTGTGTGTGTGTGTGTAGGTGTATATATATATATATATATATATATATATGTGTGTGTGTGTGTGTGTGTACTGTGCAGCATCTCTGTGCTATACAGTGTTCTAAATTAAATTTCTGTCTGTCTACTGACTGACTAACCCAGGTTGGGTAATTAGTGTGGGCAGATAGAAATTCTCTAAATCCCAGAGGGTTTACCTTTTTTTTTTGATTTTATAGCCTACTCATGTGCTGAAACTATTTTTGTGCTAAAGCCTATAGTAAGACACATAATTACAGTCTTGTTTCTATATTACTACTTTTAATTATAATGTGTATATGGAGCAGCAGTGAGCAAGTAGTACTTTCTAAATATGGTAAAGACAGAACATCTGCATCCCTTCATTTACTGCATGTCTGTTATTCTCCAGTGTACTGGAGTATAAAGTGTAAATGTATTTGCTTTTATGTATTGATTCATGAAAAAGTATAAAATAAGTATTAACACTCTAAAGGAAAGAAGGCAGACAGAAAAAAAAATACTTAAGGACTAATATGGAGTCTCAAACTCAAGCCGACCATGAGTGACGGATGTGGGACTAGCACATTCAATCAACGCTGACAGTCTCCAAAACAGAGAAGAAAGCAGGGTAGCCAATGCAGCTAGAAATGTAGTGTAATAGCTTTCTTTGTCTAGACTTTATGCTGGTTTAGGGGCTGCTTTGAAGTCTGAGGGCCATGAGAGTTTAGATCCCTGGATGGTGTACTATTGCATTACTGGGTACTGTCACATTGAATAGCAAGAATCTAGTATGGCTGCACTGGACACAGCCAGCAACATCATGTCCACAATGGTGAAAAAACCTCAAATACCAGAACTCCCTAAGATACAGACACAAGAAAGAGCACTATCATGGGTGGTGCTGCAGGAGTGTGGGGAGGTGAGGAGAAGTCCATCAGATTGATAATACCACTGCAGAAATTGATGTTGTTGCTTATTACTACAGTCAGCTCAGGATGGTTGCTCTGATAATGACTGCATGTTAACAATTCAGTTGCTGAAATTAAGCTTCAGTTCTGTTAAAATTCTAGTGTAGAACTTTCAAAAGTATATGAAAAATGATGTATTCTATAGGAGGATCATAGGAGGTTACTAGCTAATGGCCCTGAGTGCCCCATACAAGCCTAGCCAAGAGTTTATCCCCCTGAAAAAATTCAATCATCACCTATTGCCTCTGTCAAAAAGGGACACAGGTGGAAGCCCTGTCACTGAGAGGGCATAGGTGGAACCCCTCTGGCGATAAATCATCTGGTTTCCCTATCCACTCATCCAGGCTGTTCCTAAAGAGGCTCAGTGAGGTAAATTGGTTGACGATGTGGGAAGTCCATTCGTCAGCAGATGTGGGCAGCCTCTTGGGAGACAAACCCATCATCTCCAGCAGGTATTGTTGATGATGCATTATTAGATGTAGGCCTCTGAGCAGGTAATGCACAAGGAGTTAGACTTACTTGATATGGAGCATCTCTAGTAACGGCAGAGTGCAAAATTGCCTTGCAGGCAAGCACACAGATCACCTCTCTGGAGCAATCTTCTTCAATACCAAGTACAGTGATAGTGATAGCGAGCCTGTCCACGAGGACAAGGTGTTGGAGGTCATGGAACTTCTAGGCTGGCTAGAACTTCAAAACCTTCTGTTAATCCCTCAACTCACTATTGCCCATAAAATTCTATACCAACCCAATAATACCCTATACTCTCGAAACTTTTAATCCCTTATAACAACCTAAACTCCCTTCGCTCTTCCAGTAAACTTATGGCTACTATTACAAAGACTAATAATTCTTCTGGTGACTCTCTATTCAATAATACTGTAGGAAGGAACTGGAATCTGCTCCCAGTGATATAACACTTACCACATCTCTACCTCTCTTTAAACATAAAATCAAGATTACTTCCAAAGCCACTGGCTCTGTTCCTGTACAAAACCTGACTAATCTTTTACCTCTTCTGTGCTTTTCTAATACTCTGAGCTTTCCTACTACTTTATTTTCTTTCTCTCTTTTGTGAGTCTGCTTCAATCTATCTCCCTAGAGATTTTTTTGTCTGTTTCCTCTTTCCCCTTTGTTAATCTCTCTCTTCCATTCTTTTTACTTTTCCTTCACTTTTCTTAAACTGCTTCCCTTCCTCCTCTCATACGATAGAGTTTCTCTTTCTCCTTTTGGTACTAAGATTAGTTCTATAAATTATTATAAATCAATTTTTTGCTCTCTGCTTTATGCCTTGTTCTTGATGTTATTACAGCTAATCCTGTTATCCTTAGAAATGTGATTTTTTTATGTGTATACCTGTAATTGGGTTCTATTTTTTTTTTTTTTTATTGTCTCGCCATTTATGATGATTTGTCAATTTGATTGTCTATTTTTGACCTTTAGTTAAAATTTATGTGGAGCTTTTCTCCCCGGGCCTCTACTGAAAATGGAAATATATCCAGCTAGACTAGCCCGGTCAACAAATGTAAAATAAATAAATAAATAATTATCCTTAGCCTTCGCCACCTCTCTCTTTGCCATGCGCCTCATCTCCTTATACTCATGTCTACTTTCTTCATCTCTTTGACAATCCTACTTCTTCTTCACCTGCCTCTTCCTCTCTATATTCTCCTGTACTTCCTCATTCCACCACCATGTTTCCTTGTCCTCCTTCCTCTGTCCAGATGTCACACCAAGCACCTTCCTAGCAGTCTCCCTTACTAGCTCTGCTGTAGTTACCCAGCTATTCGGTAACTCTTCATTGCCTCCCAGTGCCTGTCTTAACTCTTCCCTGAACTCCACCTCACAATCACCCTTTTTAAACTTCCACCATTTAATCCTTGGCACTACTTTCACACTCCTCCTCCGCTTCTTGATCACCAGCATCATCCTGCAGACCACCATTCTATGCTGCTTAACTACACTTTCCCCAGTCACCACTTTACAGTTTCCAATCTCCTTCAGACTGGCCCTCCTACATAGGACATAATCCACCTGTGTGCATCTTCCTGCACTCTTGTACGTCACCCTATGCTCCTCCCTCTTCTTAAAATACGTATTCACCACAGCCATGTCCACCCTTTTCGCAAAATCCACAATCATCTGACCTTCTGCATTCATCTCCTTAACAACATACCTACTCATCACTTCCTCATCCCCTCTGTTAACTTCCCCAACATGCCCATTGAAGTCTGCTCCAATCACTGGTCTCTTACCCTTGGGTACACTCACCACCACTTCATCCAACTCACTCCAAAATTTTTCTTTCTCATCCATCGTACACCCAACTTGTGGAGCATATGCACTAACAACATTCATCATTACACCATCAATTTCAAGCTTCATAAACATCACTCTATCAGACACTCTCGTCACTTCCAAAACACTCTTGGCATACTGTTCCGTTAGGATAACCCCTACCCCATTTCTTCTGCCATCCACACCATGATAGAACAATTTGAATCCACCTCCTATACACTTGGCCTTACTTCCCTTCCATCTGGTCTCTTGCACGCACAATATATCAACCTTCCATATCTCCATCATATCAGCTAGCTCTCTCCCTATACCAGTCATACTGCCAACATTCAAAGTTCCTACCCTCAGTACTACACTCCTAACCTTCCTTCTCTCTTCCTGCCTTCGGGCATGCCTTCCCCCTCCTCTTCTTCTTCGGCCAACAGTAGCCCAATTTCCGACAGCACCCTGTTGGCTAACAGTACTGGTGGCGGTCATTGTTAACCCAAGACGACTGAATGCTGTAATTAAATCAAAAGATGCTTCAATAAAGTATTAGTTTAAGGGTGAGCAAACTTATGCAACCAGCTTATTGTATGTTTTTTTTATTTTTTATATTTTTCCCCTAACAGATTTGTTTGTTTTTCAATTGAATTGTACAGGTTATAGGTCACATTAAAGGTGGGAAAAGTTTTGAAATGCTGTGGTGCTCTGCTACAGCCCTGGGGTTGAATGTGGCACAAAGGTCACACTCAACCTCCAGGTGTGGAGACCCCAAGCAATACTCCTGGTGCATATCAGAATATGGCATTTTACCAAATGATTTACCTGCACTTTTCCTCTAATCATACCTTCTAGCCTACCTTCTCCAGACTTTACCTCCCATGTCTCATCTCCCCTCCACATCTATCTTCTCCAACTTCTCCTTCTCATCTACTGATTTCATACCATACAAAACAAGCTCTATTTAGTTGATTCTTGCTCTAATACTAATCTCCAGATACTCTCTCTCACCTCTTCTTTTTTGCCAGCATAAACTTAGAGCAAACAGTATATAACCTTTCACCATACCTCAGACTGTTGCATTCTATATTACCTACTGTTTTTTTTAATCCATCTTAGACATCTATTTTGTTCTTTTTGAAAATATCAGTCTGACAGAGAAGGATTACTGTCCTCATTACCACTTTACTACCACTGTAAACTATATACTAATATAATGAAACTTTTAAATTTACATCAGATTTTTTATCCAGTGCTTATGTTATGTAATCTTGAATGCATTTTTGTTTCTGCATATGCTGTTTAAATTGTAACTCACTGAGGAGCTTTTCTCCCCGGGTCTCCACTGAAAATGAGCTACTAGCTCAGTCGGACTAACAGGGTCAACAAATGTAAAATAAATGTAAAATAAATAAATAAATAAATTTTCCAACTGTACGAGGAGCACGTCTTAAAACCACCACGTCTATCAGACATGCTACCCGTTAAACTCACTAACGCAACCATGAGAAAGCCCTAACAGCTAACTAAAGAAAAAGGGTGCCAAAGCCACACACACACATACACAAAACTAAACTAACTCTCTAAGAAACAAACGGGAGGGGAGGATCTAAACTATAAAAAGAATAACAACAAAACTACTTACACTAAACACTAAAACTACCCAAAAGTATGAGAGAAAAATAGAAAGTTTTCACTTATCTAGCCAGAGCCTGAAGGAACGAGTCTGCACCATGAGCATGGCACATGAGATCTGGGGGTTTGAGATCAGCAGGGCATTATGGGAGAGGGAGGGGCCAGAGCCTTGGAGCCATCTGTTGTATTTTACCGGCTTGGATCCGATGTCTGATCCAAGACCTTGTGGTGATGAATGGAGACATGGATAACATCAGATCAATTCTTTCTGAAGGTTAATTAGCCTTGCCTTCTTGCAAGTCAAAGTCTCTATGTGAAATTTCAGAATGTCCGCTAAGTGGGTATTGAGGTCATCACATTTAGTCCCTAAATCTTAATCTAGGTCTTCCACACACGTCTTCAACTTAGTGAAGGTATTGGCAAGACATCTTGTAATATCCAAGTCCTCACAAAGAGCCAGGTTTACTCTCCAAACTTTTTCACCCTCCTGTCTGGCAACAGGAAGGCTACTATAATTGGGGAATGGTCCAATGTTATTACTGAAGCTACATCCACAGTCACAGCCAAATAACTCTTCTCCTCTGACATATATATATTTTCTATTCTAGAGTAGTTGGTGTATATAGGTGTGTAATAAGTGTATATGTCCTGTGACAATCCTAGTAAATCACGTATGTTCACCATTCCAAATATTTTAACATACTTGCAGATAATGTTCCCTAGGGGTAACAAGGTATTTCTATGTGGTCCAGCTGACACATCAAATATCAATGTTGTTAAATTCCAGTCTCTTCTCCACTTTCTACTAGTCCCCCCGATTTATTACCCAAGTTGTTATTAAGTCTGCTAATATTTCTGGCAACATGCCCGGAGGGGGATACAAGTTAACAATAGTTATATGAGTCCCTCAATACCAATCCTTGACTAAGACAATGTCTATTCCATTTCTCTAGTCGAACTATGTAGGCAATACCTCCATTTCTAGAAAGTCTCTATGGATTACTCACAAATTACATCATTGCTGAACCTCCCCAACTTACTTATAGTAAGTTAATGACTGTGCCCATTAATTGATTGAGCATGCCTACTGTTAAATAAAGTTCTCTGCTATAGAACATTTCCATAAAGTCTTGTCCCACTGACCAAAGATTTAACAAAATAATAGCATTCTTACTGCCATAGTCTAGACAAAATAATAAAGAAAAAAGATATAGGCAAGATATTGACAATTGAAACAAATTACTTTATGGGAGGTTTCCCTGCATTACTAGGTCCACCTTCTTCCTGTCGACCATTAGTTGCCTGAATAACGGGAAAGGTTCTATATAATTTTTTAGTTTGTCCAGATTACCGTGGCACACTCAAGTCCTGCACCCTCTCTGATACTTCTCCAGCACTTGCTGAAATAGTTAATTATGTGAGCCTTGTTTTAGCATCTTCTATTGAGAGAAAAGTAACCTATTCCCTTGGAAGTGCAACTTTTAATGTCACAGGACATAGAAGCTTAAACCTCCAACTGTTAAGCTCGCAAAGTCTCATGGCTTGCCTGAATTCTGCTTTATGGATTCTGGCTGCCATGGGAGAAGTCCTGCTCAATATAAATTCTGCTACCATTTAGAGATATCTGCTTACCAGGGAAAAGCAACTTTTTTAATGTCAGCTCCATTGTAATGTAATTATAGAATCACGTTATAATAGCCTGGGAGGAAGGTTCTGTGTTGGGGTCTGGGTACTCATTCTATGAGCCCTCTCAAAATGGATTTCCTCTAATGGTATGCCTGTCCATTCTGAACATTTGGAAGTCATGAACAGCACACAGGTAATTTCCTCTTCACTTTCCGGTACTCCAATTAGCCTCAAATTCCTCCTATGGCTCCTGTCCTCCAGGTCTATCAATTTATCCTCCATTTGTTCCATTTTCACCTATGAAAGCTGGAGCCTCTGCTGTAGTTCCTGTACATATTGATCGTGTTGAGTTAGTTGACCAGCGTGCTCTGAAAGTACTGATTATAACTCTGTGACCGCAAAATCTTTTTTAATGTGGTCTAACAGGATTTTATTAATTTTGTTTATTTCCTCTAGAAAGTGTCAAGTTTTTGATTTTGCTTGCATGTTCAAACTACTCTTTCTTGTGCCTTGTAGCTTCCATTGTGCAAATTTGAAATATCCCAAGGGACTGGTCTAGTGTGCATGTTTGACAAGCTGTTGTCCTTTTATATTTTGTTTGTTTATTTAACATTTGTTTACCAGGAAAGTCCAACTGGGAGATAGCCCATTTTCAGAATAGGCCTGGGAGAAATGCTCCAGATACATGTCTTTGGAATGTGGGAGGAAAGCAGAGCACCCAGAAGTAACCCACACGAATGCAGAGAGGACATACAGACTCTACACAGAAGGCACTACAGCTGAGAATCGAACCGGAGATCCTCTTGCTGTGAGGTGACAATGCTAACTGCTGCACCACTGTGCCCCCCTAAATTTAGATCATCAAGACAAACAGAACAGACTACCTTAGCATTTCTACACCTTAAATATGATCTAGTTAATATTAACTCAAGTAGAAGGTGGTAATACCTTGTGGAGGCCTTAATGTGGAGAGTGGTTTTGCATACAAAGGTGCATGCTAGCGCAGCAGTCCAGGGAAATGGTCAGGAGCTATCTCAGGGAAATGTTCACATGTTCCAAATTACTTGGTCAAGCAATTCAGAGATTTACTTGGTCAAGTAAAATTTTACACAAGCAGAAAAAGTGAACGCCATCAAAAGACAACAGTCTCCCATTCACTTCTGTGGTAGTACTCATGGTGCAGGTAAGCATAGTGAAGCCATGGGGGTGGAGTGTCAGCTTGTGTATATGCATGTAGAAGTGTGTGCCATGTCTGAAGGGGTATGACTGAGGTTGAATGTGTGTGTGTGTGTGTGTGTGTGTGTGTGTGTGTGTGTGTGTGTGTGTGTGTGTGTACGTGCGCACACTTGTGCTATACAGTGTCTCTAAATTGGAATTTCTGTCTGTCGCACTGACTGACTAACCCAGGTTGGGTAATTAGTGTGGGCAGATAGAAATTCTCTAAATCCCAGGGTTTACCTTTTTTTTTTTGATTTTTATAGCCTACCCATGTGCTGAAAACTATTTTTGTGCTGTAAGCCTATAGTAAGACACATAATTACAGTCTTGTTTCTATATTACTTTTAATTATAATGTGTATATGAGCAGCAGTGAGCAAGTAGTACTCTAAATATGTAGAGACAGAACATCTGCATCCCTTCATTTACTGCATGTCTGTTATTCTCAGTGTACTGGAGTAAAAGTGTAAATGTATTTGCTTATGTATTGATTCATGAAAAAAGTATAAAATAAGTATTAACACTTTAAAGGAAAGAAGGCAGACAGAAAAAAAAAATACTTAAGGACTAATATGGAGTCTCAAACTCAAATGACCAAGAGTGACGGATGTGGACTAGCACATTCAATCAACGTTGACAGTCTCCAAAACAGAGAAGAAAGGTAGCCAATGCAGCTAGAAATGTAGTGTAATAGCTTTCTTTGTCTAGACTTATGCTGGTTTAGGGGCTGCTTGAAGTCTGAGGGCCATGAGTTTAGATCCCTGGATGGTGTACTATTGCATTACTGGGTACTGTCACATTGAATAGCAAGAATCTAGTATGGCTGCACTGACAGCCAGCAACATCATGTCCACAATGGTGAAAAACCTCAAATACCAGAACTCCCTAAGGATACAGACACAAGAAAGAGCACTATCATGGGTGTTGCAGGAGGGAGGAGGAGAAGTCCATCAGATTGATACCGTAGAAATTGATGTTGCTGTTTATTACTCCAGTCAGCTCAGGACATTGCTCTGATACCACGATGCTTAACAATTCAGTTGCTGAAATTAAGCTTCAGTTCTGTTAAAATTTAGTGTAGAACTTTCAAAAGTATATGAAAATGATGTATTCATAGGAGGATCATAGGAGGTTACTAGGCTAATGGCCCTGTGGCCCTTACAAGCCTAGCCAAGAGTTTATCCTCCCAAAAAAACACCTCAATCATCACCTATTGCCTCTGTCAAAGAGGGACACAGGTGGAAGCCCTGTCAATGGAGGGCATAGGTGGAACCTCTGGGATAAATATCTGGTTTCCTATCCACTCATCCAGGTTGTTCTTAAAGAGGCTCAGTGAGGTACTCTGGTTGACGTATGTGGGAAGTCTATTCCAGAGATGGGGCAGCCTCTGGGAGACAAACCTATCTCTCCAGCAGGTATTGTTGATGATGCATATTAGATGTAGGCCTTCTGAGCAGGTAATGCACAAGGAGTTAGACTTACGGATATGGAGCATCTCTAGTACGGCAGAGTGCAAAATTGCCTTGCAGGCAAGACACAGATCACCTCTGAGCAATCTTCTTCAATACCAAGTACAGTGATAGTGATTTGAGCCTGTCCACGTAGGACAGGTGTTGGAGGTCATGGATTCTTTTTGTGAGGTATTCCTGTGACCTTTCCGGTTGGCGCAGGTGTTTGGAAATGTACATACCAAACGGGGCATTATACTCAATTACTGGCCTAAAGAAAGAGGAGTACAGAGAGGCAATACCCTCTATTTTTTCTAGATGCAATCCCTTTACTTATGAGATGAACTAAGTAAAAGGCTTTTCTGACCACTGCCGCCACATGATGGTCAAATATGAGATTGTTGTCAACCTGAGCACCCAGGTCTCTCACCACAGGTTGTGTGCTTAGGGGGTTGCTGTTGATGTGGTAATCAGTAGGGGGCCATGTTTTTGCTGAATGGTATGATAATACATTTTTTTGCATTTATCATAAGGCCATGACTCTCTTGCAGTATGTTAACATAATTTAGGGAGTCAATGACAGCACCCACCTTACAGTTGTCTGCAAACTTGGTCAGCCACAGGCCTTTTGTCTTTGCCTGGACCTCTGAGAAGTAGATGCCAAACAGTAGAGTTCCCAGGACAGATCCCTGGGAACACCACTAGTGACAGGTCTGTTGATGGCGGTGGAGGCACCTATTTTGACCTTGTGGGTCCTATCAGTGAGTCAGTTGGCCACCCACCTGATGGGATAGGTTTTTATGCCAAGTTGTGCTAGCTTTTCGATGATGCCCAGTTGGGGGATTGTGTCAAAGGCCTTGGTCAAGTCAAGGTAACTTGTCAGAAGCAAAACACAGCAGCAATGTGCTGAGCTGACTATGTTAGCTAAACTGAGGCTAAAGATATAGTGAACCTACTGGCCGAGTTTAAATTTAGTTAGAGCATTACTCCTCTCTCGTCCTTCCACGATGGCTGCACATTACGTAGGAGCTTGACTCTGGCTCTTTCAGTGTGAAAACAGAAACTCAACAAAGAAGGCCAGTAGACTTTTGTGTTTATGGGTAAATTTCATGACTGGCTAGTAGGAGTACTGCCTGGATGCCAGAAAAAAAGAAACACAGATCACCTGGAAAAAATAGGCAACAAAGAGTGAGGAAGAGGCACTGACTGGGGAGGGTTCTGCAGGTTCTGCAGCTGTTCAGCAAAAAGCAATGCAACCTCCAGACATGACTTCTAGTAACCTGAAGGAAGATAGAAGAAAACCACACACAGACCTGGTTAAAATAAATGAAACACTGATGGAATATATCAACACAAACAAAAGGCTGGAAACAATGGAAAAAACTTTAAACAGATATTCAGATGAGGTGATAGTATTATTGCTTGCTTCACAAAGAACCAGGTTTGAGAAAGATTGTTTAAAAGCTTATTTAAGTATCTATCTAATCACTTGTGTTGCTATTGCAATAATCTCAGCCGTACTTTTATTTAACAATAGACTTTTTTGTTCTATCCCACCACTGCTAACTTCAGGCCTCTGTGCTTGACTCACCACTACAGATGTCCTTCCATATCACGGTTGCAGTATTCCTTACAGAAGAGATCCCCTGCCAAGGGTAGCCTGACATCCGCCCAGTATACTAAAACCTTAGGTTGTGATAGGGACGTCATACATTACATGTATGCTCCCCATGACACAGCATAGGACATAAAGGTGACATACAGATGTACCATCCTCAGAACTTCTTTGCTGCCATTCCAAAAGCCATTTTTGATCGCCAGTCTAAATGCTCACTCATCTGCTGGTTGCCAAGCTGTTTATCAGATGACTGCCCTGTTGGGGTTTTTCATCTTATCGTCCTTTATTTGTAGTTGTTGGTTTCATGTCATCTAGAAAGGAGAAATGCCAATGTATCATATATCAAGGACATATATCAAGGATTCTGAAGTTCTACCTCCAAATTACTCCTGTCTTAGGAATGACAGACTCCACAAAAAAGGTGGAGGTGTCGCCTTAATATTCCCAAGCATCTACACAGTTATTCCATACTCTAAACCAATTCCCTCTTTCTCATCTGCTGAACTACTGGTTACTTTTCCTCAAACTTAACAACCACAAAAGCCTTTGCATCATAGTAATATACATTCCCCCAGGAAACAATAGTCCTATTCTAGAAGAAATTCTAGCCTGGACAAGCCTTAACATACAAAATGAAACTATCATTTTAAGCGACGTTAATATCAATTGGTTATATACCTCCAATAATAATCCCTCCACAAATATTAACCTACACATATATTCTCAACCAATTTCTGATATCACCAAACCAAGCAAGAACACAAACAAAGGCTCAACCTTAGATTGGGTCCTAGTTTCAGACCCTGATAAAATCTCTTCCTCAGGCATTCTCCCTGAAAGTATCAGTGATCACTCTCCAGCATTCATTATACGTACGCCCACCTCTACAACTAACCCTCACCAATATAAATATCCCAGAGATCTGTCTCATTTCTCCCAAAACACCCTCAATGACATCCTGCAGAATATGAATTGGAACCCACTCAAAATCCTTCCACTCAGCAATGCTGTCAAATTCTTTAATTCCACATTGCTCTCAACCTTAAACTCTCTTGCCCCCCTAAGACTAAAGAGAGTCAAATTAAAACATGCCTGCTGGCTGACAAAGGTCACTAAGCAAGTTATGTCCTCTAGGGACAAAGCATGGAAAACCTGGCAAAAAAACAAAACTCCTTCCAACCTCATGCAATACAAACAGCTTCATAATCAGGCTAAACGTTTAGTGGTCAAAAACAAAAACAGTACATACAATTTATTCAAAATCAGTGCAAACAAAATCCAAAGAAGTTCTGGGGAGCAATTAATTCCTTACTCCACCCATGTTCTAACAACACCCCATGCCCAAACCCAGATAAACCCCCCTCTGAATTAGTCTCACTCTTAAATACATACTTTACTGACATCATCACCAACCTAACTACTACCTTCCCACCCATCAACCCTGACACATTGGGCCCAGCATCAGCCCATAATACCTCAAATTCCACACCCATCTTCTCATTATCACCCATTACCACATCCACCATCCAAAAACTACTTTATAAACTAAAACCTTGTACAAACACTCCTGATAATCTACCTGCAGAATACCTCCAACTAGCAGCCCCTTCCATAGCTTACCCTATCAGCATACTCCTTACCAAGTCCATTCAAGAATCCTACATACCAGATATCTGGAAAACATCATTTGTCATTCCTCTACATAAAGGCGGCAACAACTCTGACATCTCAAACTTCCATCCTATTGCCATTTTCCCCTATCTTTAAAATATTAGAGAAGTGCATCCACACACAGCTCATAAATCATCAAGTTAAATACCAATTGCTGTCTCCCACTCAGCATGGCTTCAGGCCGGGATATAGCACCATCAATATAGCACCATCACTGCCCTCATCTCCTTCTTAGAAATAGTAAATAGAGCTCGTGACTCTGGCTCCTTAGTTTCAGCTCTCTTTCTCAGTCTATCAAAGGCATTTGAGACCATCTTTCACTCCCTACTACTCAGCAAACTCTCCAACCTCAATCTTCCTCCCCCCACCCTACAATGGTTTACAAACTACCTCAAAAACTGGCAGCAATCCTCTAAATGGCAAAACTCTTCTTCCCCTTTCATCATTGCCAATACAGGTGTTCCCCAAAGATCAATTCTAGGTCCCCTCCTCTTTAGTATATTTGTCAACAACTTTCATGAAACCCTTACTCATAGCTCTGTCATCCAATATGCTGATGATTCAACTATCATCTCCTCCTCAAAGTCTCTCACCAAATTACAGCAACTTACCCAAGAAGCATTCACATCTACCGAGAAATGGATGTCCCAGAATCACCTCGCCCTTAACCCCAACAAAACAAAACTTTTATTATTTGCTCCCACAAAAACTACCCCATTGATAAATCCCTTTTTACAATTACTTTGTGTGACAATGCCATGCTAGAAGTCGTCCCTAGTACCAAACTGCTAGGTGTCATCATTGATGACAAACTAACCTTTGACCTTCATATCCACAACTATATAAAAAAAAAACATCAAAAGCTAGGCGCCCTATATCGACATAACTATTTCCTCAGTCTCACTGCCAAAAAGGCCCTAGCCTCATCCTTCCTACTTCCTACTCTGCTTTATGGTGCTCCCATCCTTACCAACCTACAATCTACCCTAAAAAGTAAGCTTGATTCCTGTTACAATAAAATTGCCAAATTTGCTACAAACTCTAAATACTCTACCCACCACTGCTCCTTGTTGCACACATTGAACTGGCTGGAATCCCACCATCATCTCACTTACCTTCAACTAACCACAACCCACAAAATAATCTATCAACCTGAACATTGCCCTTCCCTTTCATCCATACTGACCATGTACCAGCCCAATCGCCACCTCAGGTCAGAAAACAAAATGTTGCTGTCTATAGACAAACCCAAACTATCAGCTGGCCAAATGCTGTACTCCCATGCTGTCTCAAAGTTATGGAATAATCTTCCTCCTCCTCTCAGATCAACCTATAAGTCTGCTTCTTTTAAAAAATCCCTAAAATTACATTTAGTGTCTAAGTGGCGATGCTCCTGTACCCCACTAAAAAATCCCAACACCTAACTTCCCACTATGGAACTCTGTTTCTATTCTCTATTCTCTCCCACTCTTTTCTCTGTACCTTCTCACCTCTCCACTCTCCAGCTTTTCATCCAGATGCAGTCTGCTCACCGGCTTCACCCTGTAATCTACATCCCTCTACTTTGAATCCTATATACTCACATTTAGATACTAAAGTCATTTTCTACTCACA
Source organism: Protopterus annectens (assembly GCF_019279795.1). NCBI lineage: Eukaryota > Metazoa > Chordata > Ceratodontiformes > Protopteridae > Protopterus > Protopterus annectens. Next base: position 1,443,310,177 of record NC_056733.1, read on the forward strand.
TATACTGTTAAGTGACTTTCTTCTTCTACTCTAACTTTCATACTTCTGTTTCCATTTATGCTGTCACTTATAAAATGCTGTCTTTTCTAGGTATTATTGAAATGTCATCTCTGCCAAATGTCTTATCCTTTCTACTCTTTGTACATTTTTATACATTAACAATTGATCTAACTAATTGTATATAGTACTACATCTGTTTTATTCATGTATGTACAATGTTTTATTTTGCTAATTGTATGTGATAATGTGGAGCTTTTCTCCCCGGGCCTCCACTGAAATTGGGCTCCTCCAGGCTCAGTGGACTTTCCAGGTCAACAAATACAATAAATAAATAAATGAGACAGATTCTCCATAAGGACTGTCATGAGCAGAGTTTGTTTTGCTTAGGTGCTTCTCATGACTATACGTCTTGTCCTATCTGTCAGGCATTTGTTCCAAAGACTTTGCATGGTCGTCTATCCTCTTTAGCCATTTACCTTGAGAAACAATGTTTTAAATAACTAGCTCAGGGTACTGTGGGGGAATTGTCCCAACCTGAAGGCCAGCCATCCGCAAAGCAGAAGACCAAGAAATATCTGTCAGATTATTTGGCTGGTGAAAGCCCGCAGGATCACCCATTTTTTTTTCAGTTGGATTCCTCTGCTGCAAACATTTCAGACTCCGGAGGCCTTGCAGATATCTGTTTCAAATGTTCAGGGGGAACCGCCGCTGATTATTTCTGAAGGGCCTACGGATGTTCCACAAATCCTTGTTAGGGAGGGGATTCCTACTACACTTACTGAATAAGAAAAGAAGCAGAAAACTAAGCATATCTCTCCTGCTTCTAAGGACCTTCAATGTGGATGGCAGTATTTCACACAGACTTTGTTTAATGCCATTATGGCTTTAAAACCCTCTAAGGTGGTCTCGGTTCCCACTCCCCCTTGGTTTTCTATGTCTCTTAAGAGGCTTAGGGAGCAGGTCTCATCTGATGAGAATGTTGATTCTGATGAAGAATCTTTGGCCTTTTCTTCCCAGATTCCCTTTCCTTAAGATGACTCTATTAGTCCTGATTCTCCCTTTGAGGAGATTTCCTTTGGAAGTACAGTTTCCCATATGATGGAGTTTTTTAACAGGGACTGTACTCAAGTCTCAGATGTCCAGTAGAGTTATTATGAAGTTCTTCAAATGGAGTCTTCCAAGCCCACTGCTGTCACTCCTATTCTTACTGCCTTGTTGGACACTTTTTCTGCAGCTTCTCAGGCCCCTGATTCTCAACCCCCCCTAAGGTGCCTGATGATTGCAATTTCCTTTAAAAGTGACCCTCTGCTGACACTTCTGTTACTTCTGATAAACCATCTAAGCTTTCACCTTCTACAAAGCTACTCCCAAATGACAAGGAAAGTAGAACCATGGAGAGAGAGACATTGGGCAAGAAAAGTGTATACTGTTGCTACCCTGGCCTTTCGGGCTGTGACTTATCTGGCCCACATAACAAGGTATGTTTTGGCTCTTCTTTCTCAGGCTTTTCAGGTTATTTCAGACCTGCATGACTCTGAGGGGAAGAATTAGGCTCTTTCGTTATTAGGGTGCTGCTCTCAAGTAGCTTGCCATTCCATTAAATGCAGTTATGATGCAGCTGATGCCTCTTCTTGGGCTGAAGCCTTTGGTTCTGTGTTGAAAAGGTATTTCTGCCTTTGTCTTCACCCTTTGCCTGATGATATTAAGGCCGAGCTAATGGAAGCGCCTCTAGATAATAAAAATCTCTTTGGTTCTGCAGCTGCTGAGCTGTTTAAGTCTCTTCAGGAAAAGGATAAGGCTATGTAGGAATTGAAACATATTTTTGTTTCCCCTGTTCCAAAATTTCAAAGGAACTTTCCTAATAAGCCTGCCTTTGTCTGTAGGCAGTCTCGCCCTCTCCCAAGAGTAAAATTGGTGGTAGGAAGACTTCTCCTGCCAAGTCTACACAAACTCCTGCAGCTCAGAAGCCTCCTTTTCCAGACAAGCCAGACTCTGTCTGACTATCTTCTTTCCCTACTCCTCAGCTACATTCCTGTTTCTCTTCGTCTTTCCCTGTCCCTTACAAGTTGCTTAAGGATCACTCAAGATTCTTGGGTTCTGTCCATCATTCGTCAGGGGTATGACATGGTTTGGAAATTCCTTCCCCCCATTTGTGGGCATTCGTCAACTTCCTCAGGAACAGTTGCCCTTTTTTCCAGATGTTCTTCAGAGCGTTTTGTCTCAATGAACTATTTAAGCAGCTTCGGCTCCTCAAAAGAGGAAGGGATTTTACTCCAGAATGTTTCTGGTTGCCAGGAATGAAAGCTTCTAGAGACTTGTGCTGGATCTTTCTCAGCTTAACACCTTTTTGAAGGTTCCGTCCTTTTTAATGTTATCCCTTCAAACTTTGTTTCTTCTTCTGCTTCCTCAGGCTTTCTTAGTTTCTCTGGATCTCAGGGATGCATATCTCAATATCCGTATTCATCCCCTTTTCAAGAATTTTTACATTCCTCTGTTGCCTCCTTACATTTTCAGTTCTCAGTTTTGCCCTATGGCCTCTCGACTGCCCCAAGGGTCTTCAACAAATGCCTCACTCCTGTGATTGCTTTTTGCAGGATGAGGGGAATACAGATACTTCCTTACCTACACAACCTGCTCATTCAGGCTTCCTCTCCATAGATTTTACTTCAGCATCTTCACTATGCTATTTGTCTCCTGCAAAGCCTAGAGTTTACAGTGAATTTCCAAAAATCATGCCTAACTCCTTTTCAGGATCATTTTTTGCTTGGGTGCAGGCTCCAGACTAGTCCAATGCTGGCATCCATGCCTACTCCCAAGGATTTAACTCTGACTGCTTTCTTTTAATCCCTTCTTCCATTACAGCCAGGGAGTTTCTAAGGGCTATGGGGTACATGGTTTTTACCACTCTTATGCTTCTTCTGGTCAAGCTTCACATGAAAAAGCTCCAGTGGTTCCTAAAGTCAGTCTGGCTTCAACATTCTCATTCTTTACATTTTCCAATTCCCTTCTCCCATGCCTTAAGCTGGAGTATCACTGGTGGGTTCATCAACTGTCCTTAAATCCCAGGGCTTTCTTTTCAACCTCCCTGTTCAGGAGCTATTTTCAGATGTCTCAGACATGAGGTGGAGAACCTCCTTTGGTCCTCTGAAAGTTCAGGGCCTTTGGTCTCCTTGTCTAAAGAAGGGCCAGGTTTTTCATTCTCTTTTCCTTCCAGGGCCCCTCAAAATCTCCACAGACAATACTACAGTGATGTGATACATCAACAAGCAAGGGGGGAAGATATCTTACTTCTTGTGCAGACTAGCTCTTCAGGTTTGAGATCTAGCTGTCTAGTATCAGGTGACTCTTCAGGCTGTTTATATTCTTCTAGAACAGAACACTGAGACAGATTCTCTAAGCAGGTCCACAACACAAAATCATGAGTGGATGCTTCACAGAGATGTGCTTCTGAACATTGTCCATCAGTGGGGTACTCCTCAAGTAGATCTTTTGCCTCCCCTCTGAACAGACAACTTCCTATCTTCTCCATGGAAGGGGATGTTTCTTTATGCTTTCACTCCTCTTCCTCTCATACTGTGGGTCCTGTTCAGCACAGAACAGGATGCTCACAAGATCTTATTTGTGACTCCCTTTTGGCCCATACAGCATTGGTTCCCTCTTCTTCTATATTTAGCCAAGGACAATCAACACAGGTTATCTCACAGGGTGGACCTACTCACACAAGACAAGGGATCTCTTGTCCATCCCCACATGTCCACTCAATTGACACTGTGACTAACAGGGTCTTGATCCCTTTTCAGCACCTTTTTTCTGAAGACATGCTTAGGGGTCTGCAGGAGGCTATGAAACCCACTTCCGGAAAATCATATTTATCCAACTGGAAGAGATTTTCTGTTTGGTACCTTACTCGTAACCTGGATCCATTTTCTGGGGAAGTTCCTTTGATTCTTTCTTATTTGTGTGAACTGCTCAGTGCTGGGTTGGCATACTCTTGGCCCATCTGTCAGCCATTTCTGCTTGTCTGCCTTTGACTCCCCCTTTTGCTTCTAGATTCTTGGTCAAACAATTCCTTAAAGGTGTCCTTCATATTAGGCTTCCAGGGAAGCCTGTTCCTCCTTCCTGGGACCTTAATTTTCTCCTGGAAAAATTGACTCAGGCTCCTTTTGAATTGCAACTTCAGCTTCCTTTCAGCACTTTTGGCCCTTACTACAGCCAGGTGGGTGTCTGAGCTGTAGGTCCTTATGGCTGTTCCCCACTTTTTGGTTTTTCGTAAGGATAGGGTGTCTCTTTGTACTAATCCTTCTTTTATGCCCAAGGTCGTTAATGAGTTGTCTCATAATCAGTCGATTAATTTGCCCACTTTATTCCCGTCACCGCAGTCTGCTAGTGAGAAGGTTAGGTTCTTCACACCTTGGATTTGCACAGACAACTCAGATATTACTTGGATAAGACTAAAGTCTTTTGTAAATCTGAGTAGCCTTTTGTTTCCTTTCATCTTGCATCCTTAGGTTTGGCTGTTTCTAAGAAAACTATCTCTTCTTGGATATCTAAAGCCATTTCCTTTTGTTATTCCATTCATGGGAAAAGCCTTCCTGCTTCTGTTAGGGCTCATTCTACCAGGGCTGTGGATTCTTCTGGTGCTTTTTTAAAGGGTGTGGATATGAATTCCATTTCTGAGGCAGCTACTTGGACTTCTGTGCATACTTTTATCAAGCAGTATAAGCTAGATGTTTTTAGGGCTAGAGCCAGATTTGCCAGGGCAATCCTGCATGTTTTTTTTTTTTTTTGAGGGCTATGCTGGGCCTTTCTCCTCCCAACGTACTTCCTAAGCTTTTGTACTCTCCCCTTTTGTAAGGAATACTGCAACAATGACATGGACAGACATAGTACAAGTGTGTAAAATCTCACCATAACAGTAGATGTTCTTCCCTTCATTGCTGCAGTATTCACTCCCTCCCCCTGTTTCTTTCTGGATGCACATGTTACTCCTTTTTCCTTGGACTGTTGTTCCTCCTGCGGCTCTCCAGTTCTGAGGATGGTATGTCTGCATGTCACATGCATGTCCTACGCTGTGAGCAGGGAGTGTATGTGTGACATACAATGTCCTTATTACAACCTAAGGCTTTGGTATACTGGCTGGACATTGGGCTACCCTTGGCAGGGGGTCCCTTCTGTAAGGCATACTGCAACAGTGAAGAGAAGGGCATCTACTGTTTTGTGTCTTTCGGCTTTTCCCGGTTAGGGGTCGCCACAGCGGAACTCCGGTCTGCTAATGATTGGCAGTAGATTTTTATGTGCTGGCTTGCCAGGCCTAACGCACAACCTTCAATGAAGGAACACCCATTCACGCATGTCGACGCACAGAAAACGCTCTAACTGAGAATCGAACAGGCAATGTTTAACTGTGAGGCGACAACGCTACCGCAGCACCACCACCGCAGCCAGAAGGGCATCTACTGTTATGGTAAGATTTTACACAACTGTACTTTCTTTGTATATCCACCAGGATCTCTGGTGTGACCCACACTGGAAGGTTCTCCTGGCTAGGTGTGCACCCTGTACACGAAGCCCCCAAGCTTACTCCATCACAGTGCCCTGGGAGGGGTACACCTGCCAACAACACTGTGGAGCAGGACATGCCAAGTGATTTAGTCATACTGTTGTTGGTGTGGATTTTTTCATGGCCTAATATTTCACTCTCTGTGAAGACTCTAACTGTGGGTTGACTACAAAAGGGTGTGCCTGTCCCCTGGTCATAGGGTGGTCACACCTTCTCAGACCTCTATGCCCCCAGCCCAGCACCTAAATCCTTTGAGTCCTGGCCTCTACCAAGGCTTGTTGGAGACTGCCAAGCACAGTCTCTCCCCTACAGGATACACACGGACATCTTCCCTATCAATCCATCAGATGCCAGAGCCACTAATCAAATTCGGGTCTCCTATACCTTAGGACTTTATCCATCCCTACCACCCATGGCCAATAAAATACAGCACCTGAAGGTTAAGTGAATTCTACCATGCAGATGCTCACAAGTAAAAAAAAATGATCAGAGAAGTATGACACTGAATTTACAGTGGCAAAACTTGTCAGTTCTCAGAGATCGGACTTACCTTCTGCAAAGGGTATCAGTATGCAGGACCAGATAGGCCACTATTTGGCACCAAATAGAAAAGGGAAAGTACATTCATTATAAAGCAGTCAGACAGATGGAGATGTGAAAGATAAAAGCATAAATATCTCCAGGAAAGGCACACAACATTTGCACAAACATCAAATACATGTGTATCAATGAAAAATTATAAGTGATTACTTTCTGCATGGGTATTCATTTTTCCTGTACCAAATATTGTGTAATTAACTTCAAAATCAAGCTGCTCTTAATGAGCAAGCACTTAATGTGTAGCAAAACAAGCTATCAGTTCACATAAAACAACAGTGTAATCTAACAGCACTGATTCAGACTTTCATTTTCATCTCTTTGCTAACACTCGGCAGTTCTGAATGCAATATAACAGACTTTCATTTTTTTCTGAGCATTTTCTTTAAAGTATTAGATATTAGAAAAAAAAATGAATGATGTAATAACCTGTCTCTTTCAGCAAAGATTTAATTGGCTCATTTTAAAGTTTTTTTTTTTTTTTTGTATTTCTACATATAACTTTTCCCCATTAGGTCTAACAAAATGTAAGGCTGATGTAGTTTACTGTGCGTAACATGTTGTTTCACAAACCACTCCTACCCCACCACTATTACCCCATCAAATCATCACATCTTAATACAGAACTACTACTGTACTGCAAGTCAGCCTTCAGCATTACCATATGCTTGTTCTTTCCAAATTTGTGCATGTAAGAAGTAGTACACCTGCTTTAAATGTACTTTATAATGAAGTCTAAGAAGCAACATATAGTATTATTTAGTTCATGCAGCTGAAAAATAGATGCATTATAACTCAGAAAAATGTACACATTGATAGGAAATGGAAGTATAAACATACTTTTTATAGCATGGTGAACCTTTTTCCCGGAAGTGACTATTTCGATCCTCGTTCAGCTGAGCCAAGCACATCCAGCAGAAGAAACTTCCACAACGACTACAGGTCATTATATTGCACCCACCATCTTTCTGCAAAAAGAAAAAAACATATATATATTTGGTTACAAATATAGCTACATAACTTAATAAAAAAATGTTAAACTGTGCACTTTTGGTAGTTTGAAAAGACTGCAGCAGAATGGAGACTCAGGATTTCCAGTAATACTTTAGAAATACAGTCTTAGCAGACACTGCAACTTTTCATAAATCGTAACAGCACTGATTCAAGCTTTCATTTTCATCTCAGTTCAGATTCACATATCATGCAGTTAAATGTAGCTAGTTAAGTTTAATTAGTTACAGTCACAACATTATGCATGTTATTTCAGTTCATCTGGTTTCTGCAGCAAAGGCTACATTCACCTTATTTAGATACTTTAGATTTGTTTTACTTAAAAAATCATCTTTGCTGATCATTACACACATAGTATAAAACATATTTACAGACAGTCATGGCAGAACCTACTTAGCGCAACAGCAAAAGCAGAACAATCCTTTTACATCATTTTACTCTAACAGTCTATGTACCAAATCGTTATGCCTTTATCTTTTACACTGTGATCTTAGTAATTATCTATATCAAGTAAGTTACAAAATGACCATCCCACTTACAGCTTTTTCTACAAGCTATGATACCATTATCATAAGCAAATATCAGAGCATGTCATCTATGTAGCATATCTAAATTTATAACACATCAAGCACTTGTTTACCTAATGTTTATTTCTATCTACACCACCTATTTCTCAGCCTTCATACTTTGTCTCAAAAAGCCATTTGGATTTTTCCCCATAACCATCATACATATTAAGTCCATTCTCACATTTGAGGGAAACTGGCTAGGCTTAAAATGGCCCATAAGGGCATCTAGCCTAGTACTTACATATGAACTAGTTTTCTATCAGATACTCATTAAGATTTGTTTTTCTTAAATAAATAGTTGATGCTCACATTAAAAATTTAAATATCTTTCTGCTCTGTATTATATTTTGGTGCTTCCTGACATCTATCCTAAGAGTTCCCCATCAGCATATTGGCAATCATGTCTGAGCTACTGCACTAAAACAATATATTACTAAACCCCAAAAAAAAAACACTATTACTTTCCTTGTTGTTCCCTCCAGTAGTCTTAATTGTTTATAAAGCTACTCCATTATTCAGTACTCCTTGTCAGAATTTTCTTATGATCAAAATACCTTCCCTTTCATTATGTCCACCTTTAAAATTGTTCAAAACAAAATTTGCTACAAATAATGCCGTTACTCTAGACTAGACCTTGTTGCCCCCATCTAAGGAGACCGTGTCAATACATCATTTATTTACACCAATCATAATACATAGCACCGACATCTTCTAAACAAACATTCCTCATACCGCCAGTCCATAGTCCGTATTATGCTTGTGCTTCAGTCTCATACCTTTTGGAAGATCCACAGCATCACAACATAGTCCAATATTAGCTGTAACTGCCTTTATTAAATGCAAACATTAGAAGTACATGTAGCATGATTGTTCAAAAGCATACCCCAGCTTCATATTTATCGCCCAAACAAGCCATCAAACTTAATCAAATTTAACATGTTTTAAAGTTCCTTTGTCACTCTGGGCAACCAGGGACTATTCATAATACATGTTCAAAGTAAGTCCTATATGATTAGCCATTCCTATATTACCCAGATAAAACATCCCAAGGCTACATATAATTCAAAATATTTTTTCAATAAACATTAATAAGCATCATCTTGATAATATATTATCTAACCATCTATATCTTATGATCTATCAAAAAATAACTTTAGGGTCAACAAACTCATAGGTCATAGCCAACTATAATCAAACCATAATAAGATTGCTTTATTGTATGTTAATTGTACAGTGGGCTACTTAACCAAGAAGTACAATAATACATACAATATGATAATCCAGGCTGCTCATTAAAAATATGTAAATAACAGACCTAATTGTCAGTTGTCTCAGACTGAAATCTGTTATGCTATATAAACCCAAATAATTACAGTGAAGCATAATTCTGTCACAGAAAATAAAACAAAAAATCACACATATTGGGCTATGACCACATAACGACTCTTCAATCTACTTAGTTAGTAGCCCATCTTAAACTTACAGCTGCTAAAAACACATCTACCTGTGCATATTATCTGCTGTCCCAATTAGATTTATCAGTGTACTTACATAAAACATTAACTTAATAGCAGTTATATACTACAATATTGTCTTTCTTTCATCTTTTAAAATTAGTCTGTATAACATAAACATTTCTATTGATTTTAATTTACTCCTTTGTTAAATGGTTATCATGGACTCTTTTCTACCTCAAACCAGGCCACAGGACAAGGGTAAATGCCAGCTTGTTTTTGGGATGTGGGAGAAATCTGGATTATCCACAGGGAAACACGCAAACTAAACACAGCCGGAGATTATGGATCAGGATTGAGTACTAGATCCTGGGACTATGAGGTTGAACTTCTGGTAGACATGTTAATTACCCACATTAAAACAACATTCCTGTATCTAATCAAGTTACAGATTCATAAACAGTCCAAGGCCACTAATTCTCATGACCAGTCATGCCTTGACAGTACTTTACTCAAGCAGCACTCTCTTTCTGCAGTACAGACACACCAGTCATTCTCAGGGTAAATCTCCGGGCAGCCATCCAGTCATCTAGTGTATTTTAAAGGAAAGCAATGAATTGCACCGCGTAGCATGCAGGACAAGTTTATTCTAGAGGCTTGGTTATAATATATGTTTGTAAACAATGCAATGAACTGTACCAAGTAATATGATAATACTACCTGACATATAAAATTATAACACAAGCTGTTCAATCCAAAAATTAAAAAGCAAAGACTTAGTTCAGTTACTAATCCCAAAATGAAATTTGTTGAGATATTTCTACCTGAACAATTAAACCGAGGCATTAATCTGCAAAATAAAGTAAACATAAATCACACTTATTGGGTTGTAGCCATAAAAACATACTTTACCTAACTAATAACCATCCCAATCTCAAAGTTACTAAAATGTACATATGCCCTGCATACTTGACTTAGCCTCTACCATTTTTATCCAAGGACTAAAATAAAACATCATCCAGCTAATAACTGTGAATACTACAGTATTTTCTTTACTCTATCTAATGAGCATATTTTCTTTGCACTATTCCTATCACATACCAGTACACAGGTTATTATCTGTTTTGGTATATTGGCAAGCTATAAGGGCATTAATGCCCGTGCTTGAAATATTTGTATGTATATATGTTTGTATGTGGGTCTACTTCAGTAGACTGAAAATTCACTTACCCGACTTTCATACTGCTGAGACGAAAAAGCCGACAATCACACAACACTGACATCCTGGAACACTAACTTTCCACTCCAGGTAAGTAACTGCTTGGCCATCCTGAAAAGAAAGTAAAACAAAAGGAAAGTAAACACACCTATGTGGGGTGCTGTCCCCCAGCCCCCTAACTAAATATACCACCTCCAAGACTGCTCTACCATGGGGGTAAGGGGAAAGGTTGAACAGGGTGGGCAAGTGGTTACTTACCTGGCGTGGAAAGTCAGTATTCCAGGACGTCAGTGTTATGCGGTTGTCGGCTTTTTCATCTCGGCAATATGAAAATCGGATAAGTGAATATTCGGTCTACTGAAGTAGACCCATGTATGTATATGCATCTGGATTAAAACAACATACATTCAATTAATTCAAATATATATAAAGCTAATAAATATGCTATAGCTTTAATTTGCAGGCTTCACATGCAAGCCACAATTAAATATACATGTATATAACATATTCATCATATCTTTCTTATCTAGAAAACAAAACATGCTTTCTACTTTTCATATTTTTCTATATATTAAGAACATTCCTCTACGGTATACATAGTGATATATACCTGAAACTGACAAACTAGTTGGGGACAGTCATGTGTAATGAAACCTGTCCTTGTTTCAACCATACAAAAGAAAAAAGGGAAAACTGTTCCCTTCTACATCTATGTAATACTATCATGAAAGCATCTGAAGTTTACATTACCATCATACCTGTCTATATCGGGTAGAAATGGCATTTTGAGTGCCTTTCATATATACATTAGTATAAATATCCATGATAAACTTGCCCAGTGTGAAAAAAGCTATTGAAACATGTCTTGCAAAGCATATAAACACAAATAAGTTACCCAGTCCATAGAACTTCAAGTAGCTATGTTCACTCTTTCAAACCACGATGCTTTAGTTGTACACCACATAAGCTCACGGTCTTTTTTCATTTGACACTTAATTTTCCTCCTCTTTAACTTCCACTTCAACAAGATATATAGAGTCCCCCTGTTTAGCATTTCCACACTAGATCATTTTACCTCTTCCACTGGGTACTTGGCATTTGTGTTTTCTTTAACTTGGCCATCATTTTCCATGACCTTGTGAATATCAACATTTCACCAATTCAAAACACCATGAGAATAGCAGGAAAAGTCAGTTTTTATTTCAGTTTTTTCTATTTATGCTGCACAACAGCCAGTAATCACCACAGAGTAATCATGTCCCACATAAATGGTCATCCAAATACAGTAACATTTTACCTGGTTGCCATAACTGCTACCGTACTTGCTGTTTTTTGTAAAATGATACACAGTCAAACAAGTGGTGACGCCACTGTAGGTAGTAGCGTCACTGAATATTCCCACAGAATTATGTATTAAAAGTTAGTTTGGTTCTTTGAAAGGGAAATAATTTTGCCTTGGTGAAGTGAGTAAGTCAGAGATAGTCTCCAAGACTTATCCCACCAAGAAAATAAGAAAGAAGCCTAAAAAATAACCGATTTCTCCTAGAAGACTGGATATGGTTGCCAATCACATGGCACTAAACAAGGAAACGGATATGGCTGATACCCCCAGAAATATTGGTGAAGATGGGTCAGCTTTAACTGAAGTTGCACATGGATGGATTTAAAGACCTTAATGAAAAAAGCTGGGCATTTTTACAACATTACAGAACAACAGGGTTGGTGGTGCTGCGGTAGCGTTGTCGCCTCACACTAAGATGTTGTCCTGTTCGATTCTTAGCTAGAGCGTCTTCTGTGTGGAGACATGCGTGAATGGGCGTACCTTCGTTGAAGGTTGTGCGTCAGGGCCGGCAACTCGGCACGTAATCTACTGCCAATCATTAGCAGACCGGTGTTCCGCTGTGGCGACCCCTAACCGGGAAAAGCCGAAAGACATAACAACAACAACAGAACAACAGGGTTGCAGAAAATAGTAGAAACAATAAACATTCACACTACAGTCTTTGAGCAACTGCAGTCTTTGGGAGGATCTTAATGATAAAAATGTTACTTTAAGATCACAGCCTCATAGGAAAAGCAATTGAGTCAGAAAACTATTACCATCCTGCCAACACCCACCCTCATACTGTACCCTGTTCTCAAGAATATTTATTTATTTATTTAAGAAGAAAAAGAGTACAAAGGATTAGTCCAGATAAAATCACTTGAGCTAGTAGAACTGGAATTCTACCTACCCTTAGAACAAGAAGACACATCCATCTACCTGCTTAACTGAATAAACTACTTGAAACTTCAACAAGGCGTTTTTATTACAGGGAGGGTATCAGAGAGGCAGAGAGAGTGTCTCCTAGATCTGCTAGCTAAAGTGATTTTATCTGGACTAATCCTTTGTATTCTGTTTCTTGTTAGTCCTGTCACCCTCTGGGTCATAGGTGGGATACCAGACTTCACTTGAGTCCTCTGGATTACCTCTGTTTTCAGTTCTCAAGAAGGGCTATGCAGATTAGTCCTAGACTATATTTATAGGTACCTATCCAATCATCTAGGTTTGATATGAAGGATTAACAACTGCAATCCAAAAACCATGAAATGCTAACACTTTTATTATAATGTGAAACCCAAAGTACATGCACATACAATATGAAATCCAAAAGATACACACAAAACGACACAAGTGCTTTCACCCTATTGGAGTGCTTTTTTCAAGTGATTAAAACCTTAAACAGGAAACATTCTTTAAAGAAGACTAAATAAAAATGTCACAGTCACATGACATAAACAAATAATGCCCACACTGCTTATTTTTAAGCACTGATTTTAAATTACATGCATCATAATCACTGACATTCTGCAACTTCCATCAATATCTCTCCGATTAGGAAGTATCACTTGTAGCATTATAAACTTAAATCAATGTTCATTTTCTTGTTTTATTCATGGGTACTGAGGAAGCCCAAGTTGAGCCTCCAGATGCTGTTGTTGATATTTGAGCACCAATATAGTATTGATAGGTCAACAAGCACCAATGCCCTTGCAAGACATGTCATAACATTTCCGGAGCATAGATTTAGGTTCATTGTCTTGCAAATTAGACCCTAGTATTAGGGGAGGGGCATGGCAACTTAGGCTTGAGGAGGCGGAATTGGAGTGGCAGATTCGTACTACAGCATATTTGTGCCCTGGGCTTAATGAACAAATATCTATAAAATGTCTTCTTAAAAAGAAAGCCCTGAATAGATGAACATTATGAAGGGATTAACACTAACACCAACAAACAAAGGGTATAAAAGCCTTTAGCTGAATTGAGTAGGTTTTGGTTTGGGGTTATTAATAATATTTAGAGCTTTCAATACATAATGGTTTTATTTTGTCTTCTTGGAAGACATACCAGGTACAATGGTGTAGTATTTTGGATGGAGCTCACTTTGTTACCCTTTTTACCTTTGTTAAGCCTGCTTGGATTGATGTAAATGTATAGATTCAATTCAGCTTAGGTTTAGGATTTTTGAATATATCTTTTTACCCCTTTTTTATATATTTTTTTATGTATTTTCTTTTTCTTTTATTTTAATATTTGGTAATATATGGTTTTGTAAGTTTGCACTTTAAATAGTTGAACGCAAACTCTTGGTTCAGCAGTAGGTTTATGTTTATGTAATTATAAGTTGATCACATGGTCACAAGCATTTAAGCAATTAACATATTAATTAAGTTGTTTTAAACGTATTTAAAAGGACTGGTTGAATATTTAAACTGTGTTTCAATTTTAAACGTTGGTCTGAGGAAGCTGGAGTATTTTAGCCGGTGAAAGGGCTTACCATTTTGGATTAAAGGAGTCTTGTCTGTGAAGTTCGCTTGTTTGTGTTTTGGTTTAGTAGTATAAACCTGCTCCTTGTAATTATGTTCATACACACACCAAGTCCTTGAAAAATATTCAACTGCACAACAATATCTTTGAAATAACTATATTCTATGAAATAACTATACTGTAATACTGCATAGACTTGTCAGCACTTTGCACACCTTGAATATTTTGAATAGCTTCAGTTAATACGAAAAAGAAGTACATAGTGAAAAAATTCAGTGGTTTCCCTTTTTTTATACATTTTATGCGATTCAAAAGTTATTTTAAGCATTTTTTAAGTATTGCAAGCACTTTTATCAGTATGTTGCAGTTTTGAACATTTTGTTTAATTAGAAATTAATTTTTTTATATTCTTTGAGTAAATAAAATCATTTACACGAGTTTTAGGGAATGGAATTATCTTTCTGACCTGTCTGAGAGTCGTTTGAGCTTCAGATGATTCACTTGTGTATATTCCTCCATTACTGACAGTATGCCTCATGGTTTTGACTTCAGATCCTATTCTGACACCATGTCACTCGTCTTGTGTATTCAAATAAGGCAATGAGGATTGGGTGTCCTTTTAAGTAGTTTATTACACACAAGCACATCAGGATGGAGGACTGGAACATTAAACTTAAACAAACTAACTGACTGACTGCTACACACATACATACTTTCATTATGGCTGGTTACTCAAAATGCACTCTTGCTTGCTCGTGGTCAGTACTTATATGCACATGCCCACTGACTGTAATTTATTTTATTTTACATTTGTTGACCGGGCTAATCTAACTGGATACATGTCCATTTTCAGTAGAGGCCTGGGGAGATAAGCTCCAAACACACACAATTACAGAAAATGTTAGTACAGTACAATAATATAACAGATGATCTTAGTAAAATACCATACTTTTTAACAATCTTAACACGACACTAAAAAAATATTATGCATTAGAGTGATGTTTCTATATACATTAGCTTAAATTACAAGATCATAGTCTCTTTGGTTATTTAAGGAGAAGGCTGGAGTTGGTACAGAAGAGTAAAAGGAAAGCAGTAACTAGTAATAAAAATATGTTGAGCTAGTCATGGTTAGTACAGGGGTATAACCAATGTGTTCTAAGGTACAATTTCAGTTTATATTTGAAAAGTGATATTGAAGACAGTGATAAAAGTTCAGTGGGAAGTAGGTTCCAGTTTTTCCCAACAATGTTAGAGAACAGAGAGTCTCCTGCCAAGTTGTTGGATTTACTTGTACAAACAAGTAGTTTATTTGATGAGCGTAAGTTTTTAAGATTTTTGTAAGGGGTAATAAGGCTAGAGAGTATTGGAGTATTGGTAGGTTGGTAAAGGGTCTTATGGGCAATAGTAAGCTGGTAAAATTGAAGCTGATGTTGTAGCTCTAGCCATCCTAGCTGCTTTAGATTAAGACAATGGTGGGGTCTAAATGGAGTGCCAGTGACAAATCTAGCAATATTATTGTAGGCGATTGCCAGTTTGTTGAGGTTGTTTTTTGACAGATTAGTGTGTATATAAGTGAACATAGAGGAGTGTGGAGATTAAATGAGTGCGGGCTATAGTGGTTCTAGCTAATGGTGTAAGGTAGGGTTTGATTCTGTAGAGGGACCCCAGTTTCTTATTGACTGTTTTTATTGTGTTGTTAATATCAGTATCAATGTTAAGGTTACTATCTGTTGTTATTCCAAAGACTTTGGTGGTTGGGTCAGGAGATATGAGAGTGCCATTATTAGATATAACTGTAAAATATACTGGGATGGACTTCCGGGTAGGAGTGAAAAGCAAAAGTTTTGTTTTTTTGGGGTTCAAGAGGAGGCAGTGCTGTAGAAAACATTTTCCAACTGTATTAAATGCTTTTTGGGTTAGGGATTGTAGCTCAGATGGAGAAGTGGCTGAGCATATTATTGTGGAATCATCTGCGTATTATATACAGGTAGCTTGAGGAATTGCTGAGAGTAGGTCATTAATAAAAATGGATAATAGAAGTGGGCTTAATATGGAGCCTCGAGAGACACCAAGGGTAACGGGGAGGTGGGTAGATAGATTATTATCCCATAGCACAGCCTGCTGTCTATTGTCTAAGTATGATTGGAACCATTTTATAGTCAGTGCATCAAATGAAAGGGATTTCTTCTTAAAGATGCTTATTTAATGTTTCTTAAAGATACAATACACACTCTGATCTACACCAAGGACCAAAAATGGTTGAGAGAGTTTTGTGCCTTGATCAGGACAAGCATCTCCAGGATATTTATGTGCTTGCATCTGTCCTTAGTTACCCAAAACCCCTGTGATTTTATTCCTCTTAAACTGCTCCCTAAGCAAAGTCCACGGTCTCTGTGGTAAATTACTGCTTTGGAGCAAGGAAACAGAAGAGGTGACCTGGATTTAAGAATATTTGTTGTCTCCACCAAAAGATTTCTCTTTTGATAACCCCCTGCACTGGGATTTGAAAAGATAAACAGCGTTGATGCTGGGACCAAACAGATTTTAGATTCCACTGAATCTTTCTCATGTGAAGTCTTGCCAGGGATATCATGAGAATCATAGATGCCAGAAGACTCAAAATCCTGAGGTATTCCCTCCCAGTGACAGAAGTCTGAGTGGAAAACTTAGAAACAGATCTCATAGAAGAAACTGAACTGAGGTGTCTAGTTGAAATCACAAGAACAAAATCATGCATGAAGGTGTCAAGAAAGTCTTTTGAATATACTCTTGGAATTCTGGCTTGTGTAAGAGATCTCTCACCCAAGAGTGGGATTTCTGACACTTTGAAAAAGACTCTACAAAGATAAGCAAATTGTGTAAATATGGAAAAATGTGGATATCCTTTAACATGCAACGAGCTGTAACTAGAACTAGACACTGTGAGCATTCTTGGTACAGTGGACAATCCACAGGGTAAGGCAGAGAACTGATAATGTGATCCAGATGCACAAAACCTTAAGAAACATCTGAAGTCTGGATGAATAGAGATGTGATGATAAAGATCTTTTGAGTCTAGGAAACTTGAAAGAGAAAGAAGAGGTAACAAATTGTGAAGTGACATAATTTTGAATTTGGGCACTATCACAAACAGGTTTAGGAAGGAAAGATCCAAAACTGGTGTCCAAGAATTTTTTTCCTTAGGACTAGGAACATCCTAGAATAAAAACCCTTCACCACCTAGGAAGGAAGAACTGGTTTTCTCATTCATTGGTTCAGCATGTGATGAACAACCAGTGGAAACAAAAGAGACTGATCTGGAGGATGAGGAATGACCCCCTGGAAAGGAAGAAGTTCATCACACTGCCACCTGTAAACTTGAATGATTTTCAGAACCCCATTTGTCTAAAACTATCTGTTGCCAAAGAGAAAAATGGAGATTCAGACTTTCTGGAAGAAAGAAGGGGTCAGGGTGGGAAGGGTTCTCAAGGTTTCTTAAATAGTCGTACAGACTCGTTAGACTATCCTTGGTTCTGAGAGATTTCAGACTTCTTTTTGGAACTTCTTTACCATTTTTCTTCTCAAACATCTGTTTACTTGCATTTTATTGAAACTGTTTATTCTGCCTTTTGCCAAAACTGGATAAGGAGATAGAAAATACCTTGCAAATTATGGAAACATTAACCCAATTTGACCTTTTAGGATCACTGGATAATTCTCATTTCTAAGAATATATAAAACATTTGTCATCACTATCTCAGACATTTTACAAACGCATGCAGAAGACCCTTGGTTAAAAAATACTTTGACATAAAGTGATACTGTCTCGTAATTTAGAACAGCTACAGTTATTCCCCTCCACAAAGGTGGCCTAGCAACAGACCTGGGGAATTACAGACCCATAAGCCTGACCAGCCTCATCTGTAAGGCCATGAAACATAGCATTATGGACCTCATAAATAAAGACATAGGTGCCATAAATAAAGATATAGGTGACCTCCAAACCCTGGACCCTACCCAATTCGGCTTTGTGAAGGGTAGATCCTGCCTGTTGAATCTGGTGGATTTTTTTGAAAGTTAGACCAAGGCCATTGATGAGGACACATCTGTGCACACAGCATTCCTTGACTTGCCAGAGTCTTTCGACACAATCACACATTCAAGCATTACAGACAAACTTAGCAAACTGAATGTAAACCCCTTTGTTGTAAAATGGGTTGCCAACTGGCTCACAAACCGGACACAGACTAGCAAAGTGGGTGACTCCACAACAACCAGCAGATCAGTTACCAGCAGATGCCACGTGGGTCAGTGCTGGGTCCCCTACTCTTTGGTATATACTTCTTAGAAGTTCAGGTCAAAACTAAAGGGTTGTGGCTGACCAAGTCTGCATATGACTGCAAACTAGGTGGAATCATTGAATCCCCAAATGATGTTAGTATACTCCAGGATGGTCTCACACAGACCAACGACTGATGTATTAGTCACAGTATAAACGCACCACAAACAAAGTCCATACAGTTAAAACAACACAGATCCAGGCTCCAAAGATGATACCACTCTGTTTATTTCAAATAAACACTTTCATTTTAAACTATGTTAAAACTTCTTCAGACCGTCTGAAAAAGTTTTAACATAGTTTAAAATGAAAGTGCTTATTTGAAATAAATGGAGTGACATCATCTTTTGAAGCCTGGGTTTCTGTTGTTTTAACTGTCAGGTATTAGTCACGGTCTCAAACTGAACGCAAACAAATGCATCATCATTCCCTTCAGCACAAACATTGTCCCTTCACACTATGAAATCAATAACAATACCCTAAGTACCCATGAAGTGGTAAGGGACCTGGAATCACAGGTTGACCGCAACCCTAACTTTGACCACGTGTCTACCATTGTAAGGAAAGCTTTCCACGTAGCTCACTTGATTAATAAAGGCATCACCTCGAGAGGAAAAGAAGTTATAACCCCCCCTATACTTGGCACTTATGCAGCCCATAACTGAGTATAACACTCCATTCAGTATGTACTGTACAAAGCATCTACAGCAATTAGAGAGACCTCAGAGTTTTCTAACAAAGAAGATCAAGGGCCTCCAGTATTTGCCTTACACGGATCGACTAAAATCCCTGTCACTATACTCCATATCGTATAGACTTCTTAAGACAGGCTTATGCCTGGCTTACAGAGAAACTCAAGACCTAAAGCTAATGAACTTACTGCATATCCATAAATCAAATGGGTCTAGGGCTACATGTTACAGGGACTTAAATATGGCCTGTAACTTAAATAGGACATGTGGAGGGACAGATTTACCTCACAGTGACTGCCACATCTTTGGAACTTGCTACCAATTCATGTGAAACGCAGCACCTCTATGACACTGTTGAAGATGACCTGGATGAGTGGATGGGTCACCGTAACTTCTTACCGGGGATAGTGCCTACAACCTTCCTTGACATGGGCAGTCATCACTAAATGCAATCTTGGGTATTGACTAGTACCTCTACAGTATTACATTGGGTTGAACTGGCTAAGCTTAAAATGGCCTACAGGTCGATAGCCTAGTAATCTCCTATGATCCTATGAACTCTGAACATAAATCTGTATGGATGATCACTCAAAGGACAGCAGTCAACACTCTCTTAAACAGGCTAAGACTCAATTTAGAAATTAAACAATTTAACAAAACTGACAACTGTTCCAAAGGAGTAAGCAGGATGTGGGCTACTTCGATAAACTGGTTTTCAGCCAAATGAGGACTAATGATGCAGTTCAGACAAATAGGTGCCATTAACACTTTTTCTACATAGGGTGAGGCAAGGGCTTCAAACACTTAACCAGCTTTGAGGGTGCACAACCTTTGGGTAATTTACAAATTATGTTAGTTGTTACTCGTTTGACTGAATGGGTTCTCTAGTCCATGCTTCACTGAAAGGCACAGTAAAAACATAACTGAAAATCAGTAAGCAGGTTGATGGTGGCTTTCTGTCTTGTAATAATGTGTTATGTGTTGATTTGTTCAACTAATTATGAAGATGTAAGAAGACATAGTTACTTTAGGACCTCTGTTTTCATCATGGACTCCCTTTCAGACCTAAATACATTCGACTCATTTCCCAAGAAAGGATAGTAGCCAATGGAAAATTCGGTACTTACGTATTATTGCAACCAGATTTTTGCGATAATATGGCTTGCTTCCCGGTGTGTGACTGTAACCATAAATGTATGCAGAATCACACAGGGAATGTTATCTGTAAAAAAAACACTTTGTTGAGGTAGGAATAGTGTAGTACTTGAAAAATGACTGCTTGTTTGAACCTATGCTGTTTCGCAACATCATGTCAGTCATAGTACTTTTCCAAGTCCTGTTATGTGTGCACACAACACAGCAGAGCCGCGTCTGCAGCATATATTCCCTTCCCCAGAACTAGCAGCCCAAAAGGGGTAAAAAGCAACTGACAGTTCACACACAATCCAAAAAGGGGGAGAAAGGTAACACCTACAGACGTGATTCATTTATTATTAAACACACACATCACAGAAAGCATGACACTCCAGGGGTGTGAAATTTTCAGGTGAAAAAGCAGAAATGTGAAAGACTGTTTCAGAAAAGTAAAACCTTACAACCTGCACGTTTACTATGGGGGACAATAACACTGAGATAGCTGGTCAAAATCTTTCAGATGACTAAAATAAAATTTGAGTACTGGCCATGAACATAAGGATGGTATATTCCCGATTAACTTAGCCTATGTTGCGCTTGTAATCAGGAAGGCAGGATCTGCTATGCGCTGCATGCAGCAGTATGTAGTTCACTAGCAAAGTGAGACATGCCAGTCAGGACTCCAAAATTTGGCAGTTAATCCTCTCCCTGCCTCACACCATGTGTGCCACAATTTTACTTACTTACTTACACTCCCTTTTCCAGCTTAATAGACCTGTTGTCTCAGACACGGGACTAAATTCGCAACCGTGAAAATCTGGTTGCGATAATACGTAAGTACTGAAAATTCAGACATTTCTGTCAGTCAGCCCTCCAGTGTTTACTTTCATTCCTGTATGTTAATCAGCACACTGCATGTAACTTTCAGTACAGACTGGCCCTCATACTACTTTTATTATAAATAGCTCTTCTCCTGTTCAAACTCTTGCTAGCATTTGCAATCAGTGCTTTAATATCAAGAACATGTCTGACAAGATTGGATCAAAACCTCTTATGAATGCCCATGGGAAAGCCTTCACCTTGAACCAACTTCAGCATTACACTTTATTAAAATGTTATAAAGAAAAAAACTAAAATAATATAGAAAGTAATGTAAAATAAAAGAAACAGTATGAAATAAAGTTACACATTTAAACTGCGAACCACAGAACTAAGAGGTGGAGCTGGTGAATGTTCTTGGATAACTAAAGAATGGAAACAAACTAAGCTGTAAAAAAGGTTAAAATAATAAAAATGGAGATAATAATCACAAACAGATGTAAACAGTCTGTTGACATATTAAGATCCCGTTGGAGTTAAGATATCCCAACATGGCAAAAGATATCACAGGGACAGATCTCCACAGCAGTAATGGCAGCAAAGATGTTGAAACTGCTGGAAACAGGCAAACAGCTTTGCACTTTGGTTTTCATACTGAACCCATAGGACACATTGTACAAGTACGTTCAGAGCACTTGCTGCCATAGACAAGGACATGGATCGGTCTATGTTGCACTATATAAAGAACTGAAAGACACAGGCTAAGACCCGAGATGTCCTTGCAGCATTCAGTACAAATTCATCTTACCAAGATCATCTGAGAGATCTTCAACAATTCTCCTTGGCAGGGACAACTGAAAGTCGACACATTTGCAGCCTAATTCTAAGAACAATAAAACCATCAAGGCTCAATTGTTTAAGAAGCGTACTGTCCAGAAAGCTTGTTACGACAGATTGAGCAAATTACTTCGTCCATTAAGGGAAGGAGAGACGGTATGAATTCAAACAACAAAAGGTTTTGATCGAATAGGACAGATTACAGGCAACTGTCCCAAGCCGAGATCCTACTTGGTAAACTCGGAATGTGTGGAGTTTAGGAGGAATCGCAGAAATTTTCTTCCTGTACCAGAATCATAATCATTATCACTGCATTCACAACATTGTTTCTGTGATGCAAACCCTAAACCTGAGAATGAATCAGACACTGTTTCCAGAGCAGAAAGTTTTCCAAATTCTGATTCCATTCTGGTATCTGATTCGAACATTCCACAGGTGAACCATTTTGAAGAAACTGTCCCAACTGCTAATTATAACTCCCCAGTTTTATGTCACACGTTACGGTAAATATCTAAGCCGAGTGTGAAATACGCAGCAACGTGGACTTGACTGTATTTACCTGTATAGATATATATATATATATATATATATATATATATATATATATATATATATATATATATATAGTGCTGCTATGGATTTTTGTGATTTCTGCATTTCGAACAGTCTCACAACAACTGTTGATCTAATTCTCAAAGAGGGAGAATGTAGATCATAGCATAAGAGTGTACATGCTCTGTCTTTATGAGGCATGCAATGCTGTAAGTGCACATATATAAATCTCCTGACACGTGTATTCTATAGTGCCATTTTGAAGTACCAGGCAGAAAGAGAACATACATTACCATAGTTACTGATTTGTACACAAGTTACTTAGTAAGTCTTTATAGTGATGTGTTTGTACAAAATAAAGCTGCTTTAACAGAACCCACGAAGATTCTTTTTTCATGTCTCATACATGAAAGCGACACTATCCTTCCACATAGTCGGCCTGATTCTAAAAGACTTGCTCTCAGTGTAAGACTGACCACTTACACAGCAGGTCTTTTGAAATTTGGTCCCCAGTGTAAGCCTGTTTATAGATAGGTCTTACACCAAAGTAAGTCACTTAAACTGACAGCAGGTGTTTTGGAATCAAGGCAGACTTACACTGAGAGCAACACTTTTGGAATATAGTACAGTATTATTATATATTAAGGTTTCCTTCACTTTACCCATGGACCCTATACTGAAATATTATGTCTACAGCATCTTTTTCTATCATCCTTTCTTCCTAGACCATTTACTTTCCTCTCCCGTTTCCTTGTCACTTCCTATTTTTTTCTCACACTGCCTCCCCCTTTATTTTATTACAACCTGATATTTCCCTTCAATATTTCCTGACTCATTAACTTTTTTTTTCCTCGCCTCTTTTCTTTCACTACCTTTTAATTCACATCCCCTCTGTATCTCCCTCTGTGATGGGTTCCTATTCTGGCCCAGCAATCAAGGAGACTCAGTCCTCACCACTGATTCTGATGAGGGTCAGTCACTAACAGCAAATATTGATTCACACAGTATTTTTAGATGCAGCTCCCTGCACCAAGCATATTTACCCTTAAGAGCACACAGGGAGTATGCTCCAGACCTGGGGCTGGACCCTCTTTTTCTCTCTCCAGGCCTACACAAAACTCCACACTGACCACTTTGGAGCTCTGTGACTCTGTTCCCAGAGCTGACACACTTCTACATTTGAGTTTCACACACACACATATACATCTGGGAAAACCTGGCACAGATTTACTAGCTATGCTCCTTTCTGCCCATGCTCAGACTCTGAGGTAATCATGCTGCAACCAGTCAGCTACCCTAAGGCTCTTATAAAGGATTACTAATTATACTGCATAGAATTAATATTAATAAAAATGGTAGGGTGTGACCAAAGCAGCAAGGCTTTCAGGAACAGCCACAGTGTCACTAACACAAGCATAAGTACTCTGAAGATGTTAAAAGTATTCTCTAAATGACCAGCCACAATGAAAGGTATTGCAATATTTAATGATACATAATAAAACAGAAAACAAGAGCATACTGAATACAATAAACAACAGAGTTTCAACCACAGAGATATAAAAATAATACAGCTGAATAGTTTCTCACAGAAGCAGAAAACAATACTAAACTATTTTCACTAAATGTCCCTGACTGACTAAAGAATTATTGTTCCATGATTACTTACTAAAGCAAGGCAAGCTGATGTGTGCTGAGTGTCTTACCACAGCAAAAGCCAGATGATGTTTGTCTTTGTCTGTGTGGATGTGTGAGATATATATCCAGTCAGAAATCTTTCCTGTTGGGTTCCAAAGTGCTGCTGCGAGAGTTCCAAAGAAACCAGATGCTGGTTAGAGGATGACATCACCTCCACACACAGAATTTTGCTAAGATCTGGTGGCAGCATCTGAAAGCTATAACACAATTTTAAACTTTCCCCCCTTCCAGGGTTCTCTGATAGACATACACATTTGATCACTTACAACAATACATCCTAATATACATGCATATATTCTTTCTGTCAAGCAGGATCTACTCGATGCTTTTTTAACACAAGTAACTTTACAAATATATTTTAACTCAAACATCTGTACAAATCAGTGTGATAGTCAAGTAACATAAAATGCTTTACAAAACTCCAGCCAGCTATGCTGGCATATGTACACATGTGCTGCCCTACTCTCCCTGGCACAGACGGCACTACCTCATAACATCACACCCTCTGCCCAGCACAATCCATGCACTAACACCTTACAACTTCTCTTCAAGACCATAATCCTATATCGTCTTACTCAGCCTTCCCTAAACTATATACTAATCATCTATTTCAACCTTTACCACATCCAATGCATGGTACAAATACTTTCTGTGCTGGGATCTCTACCTATTTCCCTGATGTTGCTTCTCAAAATTGTCTTTTTATCTTTCTCATTCTGCACACTGTTGTATAACTATCACTTCGACTAACACATTACTTAAATATTTTTTCACAAAACTAGCATGCTTTCACAGATAAATTTTATTTTATTTCCTTATACTTTCTTTGCTTCAAATCACTGTTATAATTATATGTTAGATTTTATTCATGACCCACGTAAATTTTCATCAATTGATATGTGCTACTGCCTTATGTAAAACACTGTTTATGTTTTACTGTGTGTTTCATTTGCATTAATTCTGTTTTATTTATTTTTATTTATTTAAATTTGTTGACCGGGAGTGTCCGACTGGACGTAGGTCAATTTTCAGCGGAGGCCCAGGGAGAAAAGCTCCACAGTTAAAATAAACAGACAGTATATACATTGGATTACATAGTGAATAACAATTTACATAGCAATTACTTACAACATATTTATAGATGAAGAACATAGTACATCAGTAGACAACTAGAATCTTTATCTGTCTACTGATGTACTATGTTCTTACCAGACATTAACAAATGTTACAAGAAGAAGAAGTTTGTGCTTTATAATAAGTACTGGCTTATGAGCATCTGAGCTTGCTATAATCAAGGTAGTTAGTGGAGTGGAAAGAAAGGTAGTGGTTGGATGGGGTGGATGATATTAGAGTGGGAGTTGCAAGGGCATAGCCAGCATGTTTTTAGTTGCGCTTTTAGTAAAGTTTTGAAGTGGGTGCATGATGGTATGGAGGTAATTGAGGGTGGGAGTGAGTTCCATAATTTGGCTATGGCGCAAGAGAATAGTACAATCTGCTTAAAGTTGTTGTTGTTTGTCTTTCGGCTTTTTCCCGGTAAGAGGTCGCCACAGCAGAACTCCGGTCTGCTAATGATTGGCAGTAGATTTTTTACAAAATGCCGAGGTGCCAGCTCGACGCCCAACCTTCAACGAAGGCACGCCCATTTACGCACGTCATTCGAACGCTACCCAACCACGGGGAGGACATGCAGACTCCACACAGAAGGCACTCCCAGGCCAAGCCGAGAATCGAACGGGAGAACCTCTTGCTGTGAGGTAACAACGCTACCACCGTACCACCACGGCATAATTATAATTTTTCTTATCTGTTTTTAAACCTTTTCTAAATGTATTCTTGGAGCTTTTTTTATCCAGGCCTCTGCTGAAAAGGGGCAACTTATGCCCAGATGAGCAATTCTGATAAACAAATAGTAATAAATAAATAAATAAATAGTTGTAAGATTTGTAAAATTCCATAAAATCTCTAAACACAGGCTTGGGTCAGTAACCCATAATAACATAATACTGTGAAAAATAAAATATACAGAGGTGAAAATGTAGCACTAATATCCCAGATACAAGAACACTAGGGACAACTTTAATACTCAGTATTCTCAGGTTAAACCATCCTAGGAAATGTTTAAATGAAAATGTTCTTCATTAAATTACTGTTGCAGTAACATTATACATGGGACATATTTGGCGAAGGATTCCAAGCAATTCAACTAGTCTACAAAGCTTCAGGCTCCTTCCTCTCATGTCAAATGTTTGCCCTTAGCATGAGAGAATTGCTACTGTAAGTCATTTGTATGGATGCACAAACACTCAGAACCTTCTTGAAATTAGTGCATGCATGAAGCTTCTTGTTAGATTCGTGTCTGGCGTGCTCTGAAGAATTTTTCTTATATTTGTCATCAGAAAAAGAAACTGCAGTTGTATGCAGCAAATACCGTATAATTACCCTCAATCTAGCTGTGTCTTTTGTTTGTGCTCTGAACACCAGATTAGGTTATGTTCAATTTGCTAAGCATTTATCGCTTAGACCATGAGAAGTATACTAAACTCCCTTTGTATCTCCTTCTTTGAGAGCAGATATCTTCATTACCTAGTGTAACTGGCCAAGTCATCATCTTCACATGCGATGAACCTACCCCCTCAGGTAAGAAAAAAGAAAAAGGTGACATGAGAGGTGAATTAAAAGTCCACCTGAAATGTGGTCTGTGACTGATGACTCCGAGGTGCATTTGCAGCCCCAAATCTCTATTTCTCCTGGACCTTCTACTGTATCCTCTTTGGAGGCCACTATGGCCCAGGACACTCACAAGTCTGAACAGAAATGTTGTCCGACAAGTCAGCTAGGAAGTGAGAACTGAGGATGTCCTTATCTGTGTGTAAAGTTCTCTACCAGGTTCTTGTGAGGGAAGAAGTTGAAAGATTCTTTACAGAGGTCCCTGAAGACCATACAAACTGGATACTCTCAAAAAGCAAAACCAATATCCCCTCCTTTTACCCTTCCTCTCAGAAAGGGGACAAGGATGATTGGTATAATTTTGCCCAAGAGCTGTTTAAATCCATTTAGTCTTTTCAACCTTCTTCCCTTCTTAACCAAATTCCACTACTATTAAGAGGAAGAAAGTTCCCTCCTCTTCTGAGGAAGATTATTTTTTCTGACTCAGACAAAGAAATATTTGATTATGCTTCCCAAATTCCTTCACATACTAGAAGTGAATCTGAGGCAGAGGACATTTTATCCTCTAACTCCATTAATGAGGAAATATGCTTTGGTAATGCAATATCAAAGATGAAAATAATTTGTTTTCATATGGGAGGGTAAAGATGTTAATGACTCCAAGGAAAGGTATTATGAATTTCTGGATATGGACACCCTAAGTATCTTGCTATACCTCCATTCTTGGGATCTTTGGAAGATGACTTTTCTCAACTGATTCTGTGTCCCCAGGTTCTCAGTCTTCTGCACCTACAAAAACTGGACAGGTTTATAGAGGTCCCAGATTCACACAAGTACTTCTAAAAAATCCCTCTGCTGATCCTGTTATTCTTTCTTTGGATGCAGATAAGGATGCTAGTCCTTTCTCATCTAATCCAGTCTCTAATGATAAAGATAGCAGGGCACTTGACAGGTATGGGAAAATAATAATACTTCATCCACTTTAGCCTTTAAAGCCACTAATTGTCAAACACAATGTCTAAGATTATTTTATTTATATCTGGTTTAAAATCTAACTTTATGAACGTGAATAAGTCAGCATTTTAGCAAAGCATACAATTAAATGTGGCTATTATACAGTGAGTGCTGTCTCCAGAATGGGTAAAATTGGGATTGTTATGAAAAGATATACTTGTATGAGGGTTCAAACCTTTTCTGAGGATGCCAAATCTCAACTTATAAATGCCTCTCTGGATAAGGGCTTCTTATTTGACTTCTTTTCTGCTGAAGTTCTTAAAAAAGATACAACAGAGAGAGAAAGTTATGGACAAAGTTAAGCAGTTATTCTTGTTTTCCCATCTCCAGTTCCCAAGTTCCACAGGAGGTATCCTTCTAATTTAGGTCCATTTTTCATAAACCATAATCAAAACTAGTCAGCATAAATCAGAGAAGCAACAGTTCAAAAACAAATGGCACAATGATGTCAAAAAGAAAGCTCATGTTCATAAGGATCCACCTTCCAAAGGAAAAATGCTTGATTATCCTTGCTGCCTTTCTCATCCCTCCTTCCCTCCATCCATCCCTTCTATACCCCGGTCTTCCTCTGAAAATTCCAAGGCATCTTTATCTATGCCATCCTGCGCAGAAATAAAGAACCATAGACTCTTTGGGGGTAAACATAAAAAGCAGAATCTAATGGGTTCCTCCCATTCCATCTGGGATCTGCCAAGCCTCCTCAGGACCAGGTTTGTCTCATGCCTCAAATCATTGCATAGTTACTTTGTGTGTGTGTGTGTGTGGGGGGGGGGTCATAGAATCTGTCCTTTCAGCTCAATTAAGACAAGATTTTTATTCAGGACTTTTCCTGGTTCCTACAAAAAAAGAGCTTGGAGGAAAATTCCAGATCAGTCTAGGCTAAACACCTTTCTGTTCATAACAAAATTCAGAATACTCGCCCTTTAAACTTAAAAAAAAAGATATTTTTTAAGGTATTGTAACTTGGGACTGCATTACCAATTTACTTATTTGTCTTTTGGTGTTTCTACTGCCCCAAGAGTCTTTATTAAATGCCTTTCTCTACTGACAGCATTGCAGGCTACAAGGTATACACATTTTTCCCCTATCTTGATGACTGCCTGATATTAACCCCAACCAGTCAAGACTCTTAACAGCCTTGCAGTATACAATGCATCTTTTCAGCAATCTAGGATTCACTCTGAATGTAAAGAAGCCATCCTTTGTTCCAACTCACAGTTTAATATTTCTGGTATGCCTTTTACATACCTTTTTGATAACAGCATTTCTTCCTTCAGAGAAAACGCAAACTTATCATCAGCTCTCTCTCTTCAGACAAGGTCCACTGCCAGAGAATTTCTAAGAATTCTTGGTTTAATGGCCTTTTCTGTTCTCATGATCCCACTTACCAAACATGATAAAACATTTATAGTATATCAAATCTGTTTGGGTCCAACACTTTCATCCTCTTTCCTTTCTAAATCCAATTCTTAATTTTGTAAAGAAAGAACTACTTTGGTTGGCAAATCAAATCCAGTTCAACCCAGGGTCCCTTTCTCTCTTCCCAGCCCCCTTTCAGACACGGGCCACAAATGCCATGGACTTTGCTTGGGGTTTTATTTCTTAGGGTATCAATGTGCAGGGAATCTGAGAGTCATGGCACCACCACCATAATCAAATCATTATGAAGGAAATTATGGTCCTAATAAATGTCCTGAAGGCTCATAATCAACTTTGGTCTTCAAGAACTCCATTTGTGGTGATAGACTACACCACTGTAATGTGGTACATAAACAAACAAGGAATAACACAATCGTACCCCATTTGCAGACTAGCCATGACTGCCTGGGGAAGAGCAATTCAGCACAATTTAATTCTTCAAGCTACTTACATATTATTAGAGCAGGACACAGTAGCAGTTTCTTTCAGCAGAGCTAAGATAGACTTTCATGAGTAGATGCTGCATCAAGAGGTTTTCCTATAGATAGTCCACTGATGGGGAATCCCCCAAATAGATCTATTTCCTGCCAGTCTAAACAGGGAGCTGAAACTCTCCCACTCCAGGACACCTTGCAAAGAGGCCTGGAAGACAGATGCAATCTCAGTTTCTTGGTTGGGAATGTTTCTTTATGCCTTGTCTCTCATTTCCAAAGTCCTTCAAAAGATCAAAAAGGACTTACCAATGATGCTAGTGGTGACTCTCTTTTGGCTCAGACAACACTGGTTCTCCCTTCATATGCAGCTGGCCAGGGGCAATTACTAAAAGTTTCCTCACATAGTAGACTTGCTCACACTGGACAAAGGATCTTTGATTCATCCCAGTATTCAAAATCTCAGTCCACCTGTATGGGTTGTAGGCTTTTGATCCCTTTTAGGCAACTTTTTTCCTCTGAGGATGTACAGCAGATGTTGAAGTAGGCCACAAAACCTGTTACTAGGAAACATCATTTGTCTAAATGGAAAAGAATTTCTCTCTAACATCAAAGTAGAGGACAGAACCCATCTCAAGTGGGGTCACCCCAGTTCTTCATTACCTGTGCGAATTGCTCATTCTTGGCCTTATGTACACTTCAATGAATATACATATCAGTCACTGGATCCCCTTCCTTCCTCTTTTTCTCAAGTCAAACAATTTTTAGAGCAAGTTTTGCTTATTGGACCACAAATAGTAGTCTCCTTCTTGAGACCTGAATTCTGTTTTGTAGAAGTTAGCTCATCTTCCCTCTAAGCCTGTGGCTAGCACTTCTCTAAGAATTCTAACTTGGAAAATAGCCTTGTTGGTAGTTTTAACCTGTACTAGACATGTTTCTCAGTTACAGGCCCTTATGTACATTCAGCCTTTTTTGATATGTCATAAGCATAGGGTGAGTCTTAGAACCAATTCTTCCTTTATAATTAAAGTTGTCTCTTGAGTTTTCTCTTAACCACTTTATACTGCTTCTTGTTTTCTATAATGACCCTCAAAACAAAGGTTAAAGGATTCTTCATGGCCTAGATTTTTACAGTTAAGTGAGATTTTATCTGGTCAAAACTAATAACTTCAGTAAATCTAATCAACACTGTCATCCCTTTGCACAAAGGTGGAGCATCCACCGATCCAGGAATTATAGACCCATTAGCCTAACTAAAGTAAAAAAACACAAACCAGTGACCACCAAAATCTTTTTATTGCTCCTGACGTCTCGGCTATGTAGCTTTCAAGGAAGACAAAAACGTGAGAAACTTCCCATGTATATATATTATAACTCATCAATCAATAAAACAATTAATGAAACAATTAAAGCATACTGAGACCCTTAAAGCAAAAAAGAGTTGCTTTTCAGAGCAAAATTTCCCAATTTAGCTCTGAATTCATACCTTTAGGGCCTAGAGTGTCAAACATAAGAATGTAAAGAGCTTCTTTGTGAAGCAACTTGTTTTTCATACAAAAATCTACGGGAACTTTATCAATTCTTTCCAAAACTATACCCTGTAAACCTGTTGCAGAACTTTGATGTGCATTCTGAAAATGCACCGCCACTGAACTAGATTCTTCAACATTAATTATATCTCTGATATGTTCCAACAGTCTTACTTTAAAAGCTCTTTTTGTTTGTCCAATATAAAACTTGCCACAAGGGCACTTCAAGGCATAAATAATGTCTTCTATATTGCATTTAAAACTGCCTTTAACATTAAATTTCCTTCCATTAATATATTCAAAACTATTTGTAACATATTTACAAGCTTTCCACTTTCCACACACCCGAGTACCCACATAGGGAATGATAAGATCTAAATTAACTGGGGGCATAATAAATTTACCTTTAACTAACATATTTTTGAAACTTCTCCCCACCTTATACAACACTTGTTGCCTGGGGAGCCATGAATGTATTTCTTTTTTAGACTGCAGAAAATTCCAATAATATTTTACTAAATTAATCAAAATATCACTAAAACAATTATATACAGTTGTAAAATATATATCCGTTTCAAAATTTGCTAAGTTATGTTCATATTTATATAACCTAACTGAATTCCCACTCCATTTATTATTAGCTTTAAACACTGCCTTAGAAATGGCCTGTTTACTATATCCTCTGCACTGAAACATACTGCTAGTTTTCATAATTTCCTCCTTAAGTTCAGATTCAATATTACACAATCTATGTATCCTATTATCTCACCAAAAGGTAAAGCTTCTACTGTGTGTGGTGGATGACAACTCATAGCTTTTAGATAATAAATATTACCCTCAAATTTTCTATATACTCGAGTGTGTAATCCTATAGGACTAGAAATATCTAAATCCACATCTAAAAAAAGAAACCATTTTGCCCTTCTGTATACCATCAAATTTCAACTCAAATATGTTTATCTGCAGGCTGTCGATAAAATTATCTACTTCATCCTCTCCCCCCTCATATAAAAAAATGAGGTCATCAATGAATCAAGCATAATATTTGACAAATTTACTATAAAACAAAGCTTTATATATGTATTCATACTCAAACAGACCCATGCTCAGACTGGCATAAGAGGGGGCAAAAGCTGCCCCCATAGCTGTACCTCGTTGTTGTCGAAATATCTCACCATTAAATTCAAAAAAATTATTGGACAAACAAAAATATAACAATTCTAAAATTAATTTAGTGGCAGGGCATTCTCCTAGAAAAAAATCTAACAGCCTCCATACCAAATGAGTGTGAAATATTGGTATAGAGGCTGCTAACATCCAATGTAATCCAATACATGTTTTCATTCAATGATGCATTCTTAACCCTATCCAAAAAATCAAACACATCCTTTACATAAGCAGGTAATGACAAAACTTTCGACAATCTAATAAAAAATAAACTTGGCTTGTGTTATAGGATGTATAAATTCTGTCTCAATATTAATGAACTTACAAAAACACAATTATAGCAGGGGACTGTCCCCTTAATAAATCTATGTAGCTCTTCATTTCTACCAAAGTCTTTATAACAGATAAGTTGTTTAAGATTCTTCTCTTTCTTATATACAAAATAAGGCTTTTCTCCTACTGTTTTCCTAACATTAACATCAGAACTAAGAACAGTCCATTTGTTTTAATTATGGACTGAATCTGTCTAGAATGTGTACTATACTTCATCATATATCCTAGTTTATTAAACCCAGCTTCTCTCACAGAGCTATTATTCTGGGCATTATTGCCTTCTCAAAGCAAATATGGTTTGGCCAAGCTAGGCCTTTCAGATCTAACATATTCTGCATTCTTAGTTAATAAACCTCTATTATAGCCTCTAGCCAAAAAAATATTGTGTCATAATATAATCTCAGCTGCAAACCCCTCTTCAGTAGTATTTAGCCCACTGGCTCTCAAGAATTTACTTTTTACTACTCCTTTATAAATGTAGGTGGGGTGCATACTGGAATTATGTACATACCTAGTTGCTTGTACCTCTTTCCTATAGATAGATGTATGAATTCTGCCACCTATATTCATCAGTTTATCATCCAACTAGGTTTAGTCAATTGATTATATAATTATATAAACTGCATAATTATATAATGTCTTTATGAGTTATGTTATGTGATTGGCCGGTGTTGTATATTTATTCTGCGGTTTTAATGTATTGATTCATTCTTGAAAAAGAGTTTCAACTCGAAAGCTTGATGTAATAAACCCTGTTTTATATGGATTGTCATGCTGTGCCTTTTTCTATTGGATCTAATTTTGTGTTGGTTTACCAGTACGTCTAGCTGTTCTACACCTTGTTCTAGGAATTTGTTTGCTTGCTCTGTTGGTGATAATAGCACATCCTTAACCTGCTTTAAACAACCAGCCTGTAAGAAGGAATTCTAAACGCTAAGATGAATGGATTACCTGTAAAGAAAATGTTAAATGTTGGTGAGAACCCTCTTCTGCTTCTTTTCCAATCTGCCACTTCTGAGAATCTGAATGCGACTGTACCTGTGAATGATTCTAAAAGAGAGGAATGTTTACATAAAATGCATGAACTTGAACTGTTGGTTCAGAATTATGAGAGACTGCAGTGGCACATTCTCAGCCTATTTAGAGATGGGCATTGTGTCAAGAGGACTGAGAATAACTAAAATGTCGACCTTTGGGAATAAATATCTCACTCTCTTAAAGAAATGGCAGGAACTGAATCTACATACTAGTATGGAATATATGAGAATTATGAATGATTTCTTTACAGTAAAAAAGCATGACTTGTGCACTAAGACACTCCTGAAAATGAAATTATCACCTGTACTGAATTTGAGAGGCTCACACAACAGTACCAGAATGTGTTAGATAAGCTTGCTGAGTTTGAGAGCAAACTAGTCTGTACTAAGAAGCGAAATCTGATTAGAGACATATTTGACTTTCAAAACAGCCGCATATTCTCTTGGCCGAGAGAGAGGAAACTGTGAGGGCTCCTATTTCATCAAATGTAAGGACAAGTCATTTAAATGCTCAGTTACAACAATCTAGAAGAGAGGTCTCTTCTGCTTTGAGTAATACGGCATCAATTAATGCATATGAAGGAACTGCTATGCATATAGGGAAGCTGTTACAGCTTTAGACCCTTTTGCAAGTGACTTTACAGGTCAAGAACTGTTGGCTGATAGAAACCTGTGAAATTCATAACAATACTACTGCTACTGAGACAACGAGCAGTTTTGTAGGCGAAACAAATCTAAAAATAAACCTACAGCTTCCAATACAGGTGCAGCAGAGGGAGAGAGACCGAAGCAGGCAAACAGGAACACCACAAAGGAAAGACTTGGGGGTGAGACCGAAGGTAGGCCCTGTAACAAGAAGCAGCAAGACTTAGCAGGACATACTGCTGTTAACTTGTCTGGCTTTGAATTTTCTGAAATGGAACTGAGATTACTAGACAAGGGTTTAACTTTTATTCCATCTGGCAATGACAAAAATGGCAGTGAATGACAGCATTACAGAGTTAAGAATGTTTGTTAGGAATTTAGATCTGAAAATGCTATTTGGGAATAATAATGCAATCACTGAAAATGCCTTAAAAAGAAGTAGTACTTTCTTGCCTAATAGCACAGCAACTGTTACAGCCTTTTTACAGTTATGTGAGAATGATGTCTATGATTTGTTTTGTAATGGAAAATCATCTAGTTTTCACAATTTGAATGTTAGTGAAAGAAATGTATTAATGGATTCAGTTAAAATGACTGATATTATACTGAAGCCAGCTGATAGACGTGGGAAAACAGTTATATCTAATGTACAACAATATCAAGAACTGATGCATGAGTTCTTAAATGATAGTGCAACATTTAAAGTTATAAATGTTGTTGAGCTGAATAGAATGATTTATAGGATTAAAAGTGAATTGTATGACTATTTGATGCAACTAGTGATTACTCCTGAACAATATAATTATTTTATATAGAACATCCCGTCTGCCCTGTCATATATGGTTTACCCAAGCTTCATAAAAACTTGCTTCACCCCCCCCCCCAATGAGACCCATAGTCTCAGGAAAACAATGGGCTACCACAGCAATCTCAAAATATTTAGACCAACAACTTAAACCTTTACTGAAACATAGTATGTCCTATATAAAGGACACTGGTGAATTTTTAGAGTCACTGAGAAGGTTTCTGGATACAAATATGACAAATATATTGTTTGTAACTATGGATATTAAGTCCTTATTTACAGTCATTCCTACCAATATAGATTGAATATGTTAGAGAATTTCGAGTTAATCACAGTTCTTTTACAGCAAATAAAATTTCAATGCTATGCTCTCTACTGATGATTGTTTTACAAAATAATGTTTTCATGTTTGGGGATGATGTGTATCATGTGACTTCAGGAGTAACGATGGGCACACCTGTAGCCAACAGCTATGCAAACATAGTATTGGCTAGATGGGAAGAATACACTACTTTTGATTATAACAAAAATTAATACTACAATAATGCTTTAATGCATTACAAACACATTGTAGATGACATTGTATTGATATAGAGAGGTAGTAGAGAGGTATTGGAATTATTTTCTGAACATCTACAAAATAGCACCAGCTTCCTTATGTTTTAAATGTCTTATTCAGTAGAGGAAATCACTTTTTTGGATGTTAAACTGATGAATATGGTGGCAGAATTCATACATCTATATATAGGAAAGAGGTACAAGCAACTAGGTATGTACATAATTCCAGTATGCACCCCACCCACATTTATAAAGGAGTAGTAAAAAGTCAATTCTTGACAGCCAGTAGGCTAAATACTACCGAATAGGGGTTTGCAGCTGAGATTAATACTATGACACAAGATTTTTTGGCAAGAGGCTATAATAGAGGTTTATTAACTAAGAATGCAGAATATGTTAGATCTGAAAGGCCTAGTTTGGCCAAACCATATTTACTTAGAGAAGGCCCAGAATAATAGCTCTGTGAGAGAAGCTGGGTTTAATAAACTAAGATACATGATGATATTAGACATTCTAGACAGATTGAGTCCATAATTAAAAGAAATTGGACTGTTCTTAATTCTGATGTTAATGTTAGGAAAACAGTAAAACACAGGCCTTATTCTGTATATAAGAAAGAGAAGCATCTTAAACAACTTCTCTGTTATAAAGACTTTGGTAGAAATGAAGAGCTACACAGATTTAATAAGGAGACAGTCCCCTGCCATAATTGTGTTTTTTGTAAGTTCATTAATATTGAGACAGAATTTATACATCCTATAACACAAGCCAAGTTTATTTTTAAGGCATTTGGAACGAGCAATTGTGAAAATTTAGTTTATTTGGCTAACTGTGAGAAATGTTTATGTTTTTATATTGGCAAAACCAACTGAACATTTAAGGAGAGAATTGCCTCCCATTTATCTGAATAAGAAGAGGGGTTGAAACAAATGCACTTAGCAAGAATATTTTACATTGTGGAAATGAGCATGCTTTTAAATTTTGGATACTGCAGAGAGTTGCAGGAATAAGAGGGGAGGGGACATGGTGAATGCTACAGAAAGAGCAGAATATAAATGGATACATTTTTTAGATCTGATGTCTACCCGGGGCTTAATAAAACGAACAGTATCAAAACTATTTTAAAATTAAGCCTTATGAAGCTTTTTAGGCTGTAATGAAGTATTTTACTATTAAGTTGATTATTGTTTTTAGTGAAGTTCTTTAAACTAGGTTTAGTAAATTGATTATATAATTATATAAATTGCATAATTATATAATGCCTTTATGAGTTATGTTATGTGATTGGCTGGTGTTGTATATTTATTCTGTGGTTTTAATGTATTGATTCATTCTTGAAAAAGAGTTTAAACTCGAAAGCATCCCTGTTTTATATGGATGGTCGTGCTGTGCCTTTTTCTATTGGATCTAATTTTGTGTTGGTTTACCAGTACGTCTAGCTGTTCTACACTTTGTTCTTGGACTTTGTGAGGCTATGATTAAACATGACACTTAGGTGAGGTGCCAGTTCATTTTGTAGTTCATGTAGTACACAGGGATGTCATCTGGTCCTATGGATGCTGGATTCTTAGCTTTGGAGAGTGCGGTTTCTACCCGTGTGGCTGTGATTACCGGAATTTGGCAATCTTTTGGTATTGAGATAGGCCCTTTAGGAGGTGAGAGGGGGGTGAAGTTGGCACTAAATCGATCTACCAGGATATTGGCAATATCCTTGGGATCAGTATATTTAATGCCATTCTATTGTAGCTCAGAGCAGATTTGAGCATTGACATTTAGATTCTTGACATAACTATAGACTTTGGAATTTTGGGGAATTTTATTTTTGTGACTAGCTTTGGAGGATTTTTTGAGGAATCTCACCTTCTTACTGAGGCTGGTAAGGGAGTTTTTTGCATCCTGGGATTTTCCTTTTTTCTGCAACAGTTTCTAGAACAACAGTTCTAGAACATATTCCTTTGACATATTCTTTTCAGCTGCATCCTGTTCTTTCATATGGGAAACTCACTGGGCTATCACTCTATAACACTGACTGCATCAGAGTTGCCACCGTTTCCTGCTCCTTCCCTTGTTATGCAACTCCAAATTAACTTTTGTACTGGATTCCTACTGAAGTCTCCAGAGTATCTTCATGTGGAAGTTGATCAGATGCTTCCCATTCCACCTGTTTCTCCTTAACTTGGGAACTCATTGTTCCATCATGCTGTGACATTACCAGAGTTAGATTTTCTAACACTAAATCCTTCACTTTGCAGGTAATCCATAACTTCAGTTTGTTTTTCTTTAACTTCTCCATTACTAATCCTCCTTTCTACTCTCTCCCTTTGTTTTCTTATTTTTTTTTTGTTTTGCAATATTTTCCATATCTGGATGTCTTTGCCTGTATTTTTCTTAAAATGTCTTTGGTGCTATTTTTGTATTGATTAGTTTTGCCCTCTCCTCTGTATAAATATTTTACCATATTAAATCTTTTTTTCTTTCCCATGTCCATATTTATTTTTCAAATATTTCCCTCTCTGCCTGTTTCTCCTTACTTTAGGGATTAATTTTCCATCATGCTGTGATATAACCTGAGTTAGACTGTCTATACTAAATCCTTCACTCTGCAGGTATTCCATAACTTCAGCTTCTATTTATTCAACTTCTACTTTACTAATCCTCTGTTCTGTGTGCCCTTTTTGTGATCTTATTTTTTGTATTGTGAAATTTTCCATATTTGGGTACCTCTGCCTACATTTCTCTTCCAATATCTTTGAAGCTACTTTTTTTGTATTAATTAGTTTGGCTTTCCCCTTTGCACAAATTTTGCACCATATCAGATCTCTCTTTCCCATGTCCATGGAATTTTTTAATACCGTTCAAAAATCTCTAGGTTTTCCCCTTTATATTTTCATACTTCCTCAATCTCTTCTTTTTTCCACATGGCCCAAGGTGTTTTGGTCTATATAATGTTTTTCATGTATCTGTTGTATCAATCAACACAAATTAGCATTTCAAGCTTTTGACAGTTTTTCTTGTGCAAGTAGTTTTCTTTCCTTTAATTTCTCTCTTAATCTTTTTGAATATCTTCTATCCAGAATTTCTGGCCTTTCATGATATCAGTAACAATACATAATTTCTTACTTATACTCAGTAGTCCACTCTATTATCTTTATCGCTCTTTTTTGGCCTATCAGTTTTTGCGATTTTTGTGGACTACTACTTCCTTCTACAACAGGGGGCTATCCTTCCCCTGAGCCTGAACTAACCCCATTCTAGAAATGTTTCCATGTCTTAAGGATTCCGCACTGTCATTTTTTCCAGTCCTGGCACCAGGATTGGGCATTTGTTTATCCTGGGATTTGTGCTCCCAGCTGTCTTTTTTATATTTAAAGAACTTCTGTCCATAATATATGCTATATAAAATACAGTCCACATTGTGAAGATGCTCACCAAGATTTGAGGATCAATTCAGTTCCAGCAATACAATTCTCCTTTGCTTGCTGATTTTATTATCTCTCCATTCGGACCATTTGTAGTATGTGTTGTGAGATGATGACAGACTTCTGAGTTGCTTTACAATGTAAGGTGTGTGATAATATTGAGTAGTGATGTTACAATGGAGAGTAGAAGTGGCATTAACTTTTTTTTTAATCATAGTTGATTAGTATAGATTTTAGATGGCAAGTCATTGGATTGTTGAATCTTGTTAAGTTTATAGATACATAAAATTAAAAGTAGAATGCTGATTGTAAATGCGCACATAACTAATACGATTTTGGTGAGGGTAGAGTTTTGTGTAATAATGAGTTTTTCTATAGTTTACTAGTCGGTTTAAGTAAAGTGAGGTAGTTTTGCTGAGCATGCCATTGAGCCTGCAGTATATAAGTAATTGTTAAAGATATCGTTAATAGGTTATAACTTTTATTTGGGGATTGTCACTGATGCATGAAATGGAGAATACCAAACCAGTGTTACATGTGAAAAGGAAAAGCGGATGGGATTTGCGAAATATGTAGTAATATCTGACAATTTATTGTGTGAATGACTACTGTTAGGGAAGTGATGTAGGGGGAACTGAAATAGTTTCCTTAATAAGGATGTGAAGTAGAGGGAAACACTATACAGGATATATTGTTAGGAAAGTATAAAGGTTTTGCTTGGGAGGGGTTGTTGAGAATGAGAAAGAAGTAAGGAGGCAGTGGGTGAGCAACATGAGACAATCAACCTACACATTCACTGTGCTGAGAAGGGATTTACTGTGCCATCTGACTGAACAGGGTAAAATCACATGCTATGGCTGTCAGTATGAGCTCCTGTCTCTGGGTAGAGCAATTTGTGCTAAATATAGAAAAAAACAGAAATTTGAAGCTGGCACTCTGTATTACAGAATGAGCTCCAGGCTCTAATTGGACCAATGAAGACTCAGCGGTTACCTGCTTAGCAACACTTATGTGAGGGTTTATTACTACTATTATTATTATTCTTAGATCTTCTTTAACAACAGCCATTGGTAATAAGATTTCCCAGTGACATGACTGTCACAGATGTATGGTTCAATAGGACAACGGGATATGATTAAGGGCTGTAGGAAATACTGGCCATGGAGGAAATGCTGTTAACAGGGTTTTCAGTGACCAAGTGGTTAACAGTGCACCCATTTATGGGTCAATTTGTAACATTCATCTGCTAGCACAGCTTGGAAAATAATGTTTTGGGCATTTTAAGTTTTGCCACTGTAAAAGCAGACAAATAAGTTTTCTATGTCTGAAGAAGGAAAGGTGTGATGGTACAGCACTGTAAGGGTAAGCAATCAGTTCCTTGGTCTTTAAATGACAAGTTCCAGGAAGACATATTAGAGGATTCTCTGAGTGGCTAAACAGTCACTTAAGGGGAGCAAACATATTCCTATGAAGAGGGCCTGTCTTATGGGAATAATAGCAAAACTGAATTAAAAACATCTTAAGTAACAGTAAACCTTGCAGTTAGTGTGGTCAGCTAACTGCAAATAAAAAAAATATACACATACATTAACAATGAAACTTAGAGGTATCTTCTTACATACTGCCAATAGTAAAAGCAGGAGAAACATGCTTAAGGACAAACAATGCAATTTTACAATAAATAAATTTATAGACAAAGGAAATGCAAACTGCTATGAAGATGCTCTAAACAGTGAAGTGGTCATGTAAGTTGATGTCAGAAAAGAACAGAGTACACACACACACACACACACACACACACACACACACACACACACACACACACACACACACACACACACACACACCTTTAGCAACGATTGGTTCCACACAGGGAATTACAAACCTGCCATTAGTAACCTACCACGGATTACTGCCTCCTGGCAATAAAGTCTATTTTTCTTGTGTAGCAAAGAACCAGTAAAGGCATGCACAACAGAACCTCAGAAACTAGGTGAACTGTAGAAAGCCATATGCTTACAGAAGTAAAATAAATGGCTTAAAGAATCATTACAGTATGTAGATATATAACTTGAAAGAGAACTCACAGTATCTTGAGAGGGATGACTTCATCTCTGGTCAATGACATAATACATTTTAGTTATCTGGCTATGAGACGGATCAAAGAAGTCATGAAACACTGATTAGAGATGGCTCTCTTGGCATGCATTCTGAAAGTAGTTAAGACAGTGAGAAATGCTAGTAACAGGATGCAAAATTGCAGAAAATTGTGAAGCATTAACTGACTAAATGGCAGAATGGAGATGGAGACAGATGATTTTGAAGAGAATTAGGACACAATTGATTCCAGTGATGCTGCACAGGTATTGTTAGAGACAATTCTATTTGAAATTCAAAAGGCTAACCATAAATTGGAGGAGCTTACAAATAGATTGTCAAGGAGAGATAAGAATGTTGGTGAAAGACTGAATGATCATACAGGTGCCAGCTTGGTTATACAATGGCAGTACAAGATGGCAAAGGATCAACTCATTAAGTCTGAAAGTGAAGCTATCAATGTTTATCTATAAGCAAGAGCAAGCAGTCAGGTACAGGATAAATAATATGAATGTGACTGGAGTTCCAGAGAGAAGCAGAAGGAGAAAAGGACTGTACTATACTCAGGAATGGGTAAGTTGGCATCCCAGACTGACTTGAAAAGCAGACTGTATCATAACTGAAAATATACATCATATTTTTTTTTGCCAATGCCAATGGGTGGCAGGCAGGCAACCTCTGAACTTTTCTGTGTGTTTTGGCATACAGCATTTAAAGGACCAAATCTTGCCTCTGCTCTAAAACTACGGTAAGGTTTATAAAGTAAGGAAAAACAGTCTGTTTATTTTGACTTCGCAGTTCTGATATGTAAACAATGTATCCAATCCATGGAAGTCACACATGAATGTAGAATAAAGAAGAGGAAGTACAGGATGTCATGCACATCCTTTTTCAAAATTTTCTTTTTAGAGGTTGAAAATCATTACTGACGTTCACAAAGCTTTAAATTGTATACATGAGCTCGAAACTGAAGAGATGAATGACAATGTTATCTCAAAACCTTGAGATGTGACCATTGCAGTAGCTACTTGGGTTATATACTGCCAAAGATATGATCATCATTCAGTTTTCAAAGCTGCAGGGCACCCTGCATGCACCCTATCCATTGTGCAGCTTGAGGAAAGCTGCATAAAAGCAGTGGTTTGGGAGCCAAAGGCCTCAGAGCTTTCTTGCCACCAAAGTGCACTCACTCTGCAGGCTTTGTGGAACTGTCAGTTAGCAATTCTTCAAGGCTGGGCAGATAAGCAGCCTGCTGGGGAAAACCTTCTATAGTTCCATTTTTCTGAGGAAAAATTGTGCATTTTCTGTGAAATTATTTATTATATGCTAGGAGGTCTATTTTTTATGGACTTTCATGCCTTGTATGGGATTTGTTTTCTTTGTAAATGCTTATGTGAAAAAGCTGTGTAAGAATCTGTTTTACTGTTTACGTTCTAAAAAATTATGTAGAATTAGTATGTTAGGGGGAACATTGTAGTTTGGGGACTGTTATTTGATTTTTTTTAATTTTAACATGCTTACTTTTCTGTTAGTAGGTTTACTGACTCACACAGGCTCGACTACACATCTTTCAGGATTCTTTCTTGGCTAAACAATGGAGCATTTACCACTCTCTTTGGTTATTCCTTTTCCCATCCATAAGAAAATAAAACACATTTTTTTGGGAGTCTACAGGTGTCAGGCCAGGTCAGCTGCTGAAGGATGACTCTGCTGTGGCTGTACTTAGTTCCTTGGACAGCTCATTGATGTCTCTCTGAGTCCCTTTGCGTAGCTCCTTAGGAATCCACTAAGGAGCAGAAGTTATACAGGTTGTCTGCAGCTACAGGATTGTCCTCCTTGGGCAAGGGAATCACTCTTGTTAGTCTTGGTGGAAGGAACAGGTGAAGCGTTACCGCACAGTCAGGGGAGGATGCCTGATTCCTGGGATAGTGCCCCTGCCATAAGTCAGTCAATTTCCAGTGAGTCTTCTATGAAAAGAAAACAAAAAAATTAAGAATGTAACTTCTCCTGCTTCTGTAAACAGGAAAGACCTTTTGGGATTTGTCAAAGGATTGCTTTATGCTTTTAATGTTTTAAACCCTACTTCTTCACTAACTATAAATAGAAAAAGAAAAACTTTTCCCTCACATTCTGATACTGAATCCCACTTAGAAGAGCAGTGAATGGAGGGTGGGTGTTTTTCTTCAGTGATTTCTCCTCGGCCTGAAGATTTTGTTTTTTGTGGAAAGTGTTATTTCTTTTCCCAAAAAAGAGCCTATCTTTTTTTTCTATATCCAAAAAAAAAAAGACACAGTTTTTAAACAGAATGAAATCCACATTTCTCAGCAAAAGTGTTACGGTTGCTTGCAAATGGATTTTCCACAACATGCAACTATCTCTTTTGATTAAGGGAAAGTTTTCTCAAAAGTTGCATAATGCCTGACAGTCAGTCTCCAACTCCAAAAAAGTCTAATAGATTATACCAAGAACCTCAGACTCTTAAATATCTGTTTCTAATTCTAAATGAAATCCTGCAGCATCTAAAACCTCTGCTGCCAAACAGGTTACAAATTATAACCCACTTTTCATCTGACAAGGATGCAAAAGCTTGTGAAAGGTTTGAAAAGAAAGTTTATTCTTCTGCTGCCGTAACTTTCATAACTTTGAACTTCCTGGCATACATCCTGAAATTTTAACTAGCTTCCTTTGAGAACATGAAAGTTAAGCTTTTAACATTCCCTCTTCACAAGCTAAAATTTCACTGAATTCCTTAATTGTTTCTGCTTCTTATGTAACCAAACACCCCATAAAGTGCTCCTATTATTCTGTATCCAGAGTTCAAACCTACTGCTACTGGGCCAAGTATGAGAAGAATTGCTTGGTTACATTCTCAAAACGTACCAGGAGATATTAAAACTGAAATTTAAAATCTCACCTATTCAAGGATGCTCTGTTTGGCCCTTCTGCTACTTACATCCTGAAAAGATTTGATGAGAGGGAAACTGATTAAAGAGATGACCTAAAATTTCCAATCCTCCTATGCTAAGCTCAATAAAAACTTGTGTTCAATTCAGGACACCGTTTCAAAAAGC
This sequence comes from Protopterus annectens, assembly GCF_019279795.1. NCBI lineage: Eukaryota > Metazoa > Chordata > Ceratodontiformes > Protopteridae > Protopterus > Protopterus annectens. Next base: position 1,443,354,637 of record NC_056733.1, read on the forward strand.
TATATATAAGCAGCAAGGTACTAACAAACAGAATTTTAAAAAGCAAAGACATGAAGGCTCTAAAAAGAAAGGTAAAGACCCTTCCCAATAACCAAGATCAGTCCAAAAAGTCAGAAAGACTACTTGACTCTTCAAGCCCTCCCCTGGCAATCTATCCCTCAGTCTTGGCCTTTATCTTCCCTGGAGGTATCAGAATATCTCAGGATATTTTTTCATACTGCCTGTAAACCCAACATCCCTGTTTCTGTCACTTCCAGTTTTGGATTACATGTTGGTTTGGGGATCATAGAATTAGTACCCTTAATTAAGGCAGGCAAAGGTTTTTATTCAAGGGTCTTTCTGGTGCCAAAGAAAGATGAAACTTTGAGACCACTTCTAATGATTCCTTTTTCAATTTCTATATCAAGGTCCCAAAGTTCAAAATGCTAGCCCTCCAAATTTTGTCACCTCATACCCCCCTCCCCCACACACATTCATAGTAATCTTAGACTTTAAAAATACTTACCATCACATTCCTATCAACAAAGAATTCAGACATTTTTGTAAGATTTTCTGTATTGGGCTCATATTATCACTACCTATACCAATATTATTTTACAAAATGTTTGGCTACCATAATTGCTTACTGCAGACCTTAAGGAATCCACATATTTTCATATTTGTATAACTGTATTATATTTGCAGATTTTTTTCCAATTGTTAAGACTGAGATGTGTCAAGAAACTCCTCTCAAAGAACTTCAAAGAAGGCTGCATATTGAATAATAGCTTAATTCTAGCTATCTCAGTATGAAAACAGAAACTTAGCAGAGAGAGCCAGTAGATTTATATTTCTGGGTAAATTTCAGTACCTGGTTAGTAAGCGCACTGCCTGGATGCCAGGAAAGAAGAAATACAGAGAACCTGAAATAGAATCAACTTCAAAAGGTGAGGAAAAAACACTGACTGGGAAAAGTGCTGCAGCTGCTCAGCAAAAAGCAGTGCAAGCTCCAGACATGACTTCCAGTAACCATGAGGAAAATATATAACAACTTGACAGAAAACTGATTAAAATAAATGAAACACTGATAGAGTATATCAACTCAAAAAACAAGACTGGAAATGGGAGAAGCTTTAAACAGATATTCAGATGAGGTGATAAAACTGCAAAAATCAGAGGTTGCAATGAACAAAGGCTGGCTGAATATGACACTGTACAAGAACAGATGTTTCAAAAACTGACAGAATTAGACATAGCATGTAGGAAAAATCTGAGATTTTCTGCTGTACCAGAGAAGCTGGAAGGAACAGCCTGTATTAATTTTATGAAAGTACAAATAAACAAATGGGCTGGTAACCCACAGAGGGAGTTGTTAACTGAAAGGGCACATCATGTGTATGCCCCAAACCTGGCTATGAGAAAGCTAGAACTTTAGCAGTAAAAATACAATCATATCAGCAGAAGGAGTTGATTCTGACAAAACTATGGCAGAAGGACAAAATACTAAAAGTGGGAGACAGCATAATGTTTGTGGATAATGATTACTCACTGTACAACAGGCAGAAGAGGAGTAAATATATACAACTATTCAGGAAATATCAATAAGCAGGTATGAAATTTAAACTGCTGTACCTAGCTATCTTCAAAACATTCTTCCCAAGAGGGACAACATCATTTTTGATGAAGCACATGTCTAAGCAGGAAATACAAAAGTTTGTCCAACAAAAAGTGAGCTGTGAAAGAGAAAGAGACTATGTTTCTTGTTCTTCTGGTAATAAAGACCACAGACAGACTGTCAGTGACGCCTTTTCAAATACTTCAATTTAAAATGCTTGAGAAAAGGAAAAAAGCACAAGAGTCAACTAGAAGAATTGAGAGATGTTGGAAATGAAGCAGAGACAGGATTTAGGAGAGGGAGATGAACAGAAATAAAACCAGTAACTTGGAAATTGACAATTGTGAGACATGTAAAACAATAATGATATTTGTGAAACATGACAGAACAAGAAAATCTGGAAATACTGGACTGTTTTGGACTTTGTTAAACTTGTAAGGGACGCTAAAGCATATGCCCTACTTCATGCCGTTAATGTCTGGAAAAATACTTTGAAGACGGGAAGACAAGGGAGACAGTTAACTCTAAGTAAGACAATTATTTTCTTAATGGTACTATTTTTATAGTGCATAAGTTTCTTTGCATGCTATAAAATGCAATTTTCTCAGCCATTTTTAAGTGTAATGGGGATACTAATGTAAACAGGTGCTTCTGTTTTTTTTTTCTTTCTCCATTATTCTTTCTTTCTCCCTGTTCAGTTTTAAGAAATGTAGGCACCGCAATACTAAATAAAAAAGAAAGAAAAAAAGTTTAGCTAAAAAAGTATGATAGAAGAAAAAAATATGGTGCTTTTACTTATTCTTGCATAGGGGAATGACTGGATTAAGGCCCTTAGCTTGATCTAGTAACAAATTTAAGAGAAAGCAAGTAAATGAAAAAGACTATTGAATATTATACGGCTTTTTTACCAAATAAATGTATGCTTAGTATTAACTTTGTATCTGGGCCTCATGTCTCCAAGAGGCAATCTGATAAAGACAAATGGCTAGGAGATAATGTTCTCTAAAAGCATTCAAGTGTTTATCCAGGTGGGAGAGCTATAAAGATAAGATAAAACCAGACAGTACTTAGTAGAAGCACAGGCTGTACACCACGTGTCTTAGCATAGATAACCTTTCTTTTAGGTTAATTCAAGTTTGTGAGTGTGGCTGTCAGTTTGGAACATGTGTTCCTATTAGGAGGGTAAAACTTCAATATTTGAAGTTGTACATGGAAGATGTGAATTCAGTACTAGGAGTTTGGAGTGAATTTACATATTATTCCCCAGGATAAAAAAAACTGGACTAGGCTAGACAGAAACAAGGAACATGTGCATTTAATTGAAGATCTTGATATATACCTATAACTATTTCAGATTATGTGCCAATTAATAACTAAAATAAAAACAGAGGGCACTGAAATAAAAATGAGGCACTGGCAATTTCCCACTTAACTGGTGAAAAAAAAAGGAATTTATGGAATGGGTCAGGAGCTATTGGCCAAGATAGAAATTTCTTCTGAAAATATAGCTAGGGAGTGGGATAAAATTAAAGTGTAGTTTAAAAAATGGTGGAAATAAAAGAAAGGAAGATATGGTTAAGAAGTAACAATTATTTAGAGGAACTGGCAAATGTTAAAGTATTGCAAAATATAGGGAATCTTACGAAACAAGAAGAGGAGCAACTGCAGAATGCTAAACACAAAATAAGGGATTACGTCGATAGCATGCATGAGCTCAGAAAGATTGCTGTTAAGCAACTGTTTTTTGATAATAACTGTAGAGCACAACAACTCTAGCAACAGAAAGTAGAAAGGGCTATTGCCAAGCTTAGGGAGCATATAACAAGCAGGATAATAAGAGATCCTGTAGAAGTAGTAGTAGAAGTAGAAATATTTCGGAAATTCTATGAAAGTCTGTATAAAGCAAAGAAATATGGAAATCATTAAAAGGTACAAATGTAAATGCGTATGGAAGAATTAAATATGCCAATGTTAGAGGTAGATGAGACTCAAGTACTAACAGTTAGGATAGGAGGCGATGAGATAAAATGGTAAAGTACAATCAATCTACAGGAAAGTCCCCAGGAATAGATGGTATTTGTGTGGATGTTTGGAAGCTAGGAGGGAAAAACTGCAGGCTTTGTTTAGCAGTACTTTAAAAGGAGGAGAAGTACCAACATCCTGGAAGATAGCAGTGGTAGCTGTAATACCCAAAGAGCATAAAGATCCATCAGATCCAGCTTCATACAAGCCCATTTCAATACTAAACCATGACTATAAAGTGTTTATGTCTATAATGGCTAAAAGAATGGCAAAAGTGATGCCAACATTGATAGATATGGATGAATATGGTTTTGTAGAGGGGAGGCAAACATCTGACAACCATAACAGAACACCGATTCAGAGGGAAGCAGAATGTAAAAAAAATACCACTGTTGTTGGTGGGGTTTGATGCAGAGAAAGCATTTGACAGAGTAAGCTGGGACTTTAAGAGCAGGGCATTGGAAGCACTTGCTTTCCCTGATAAAATTAAAAGGTTGATTAGGAGGATATATATGAGGGATCGGAGGCAAAAATTAAAGTGGGTGGGTTTCTCTCTGATAATTTCTGCTTGTGCAGAGGACCCAGGCAGGGATTTCCTCTTTCCCCTTTTTTATTTGCATTATATTTAGAACCACTGGCAAAGAAAATAAGGGACTCAGAAATTGAGGGATATTACTGGTATGGTAGTCAAGAAAAGTTGGCTCTGTTTGCAGATTATATTATTTTTATACATGATAAAACCAGAAAATCACATTACAGTGTTGTGGGACATTTTGAGACAGTTTCAAAATTTTTCATGATACAAAACTAATGAAGCTAAAACAAAAGCAACAGAGATAAATTATGCAGCCGCACATTAATTGGTTCAGCAATATCCATATTTATGGGGACATGATAAAATGAGTTATTTAAGACTATGGATTAAAATGGTTCTGGCGTGGCAGCTAAGGATATGTGGGAAGAGACTTAAAAGATAATATAAAACTGAGAAACTGGATGCTCTGTTATATGGATATGGATAATAAGATACAAGCAGTTAAAATATTTTTAGTCCCTTTAGTTTTATACACAGGTCAAGCTTTTTTTATCAACCAGAGGAGAATTTGTGGACAGCGATTAATAAAGAGCTGAAGGATTTTATCTAGTAGGGGAAGATGCTAAGCGTCAAGTGGGATAAGCTGATTCTTCCAATAAAATTAGGCGGATTGCGATTACCTGATTTAAAGGAGAATTTCAGAGCTCCTATACATAGCACAAGCAGAAACCTATAATTCAAAGTAAAAAGGGGGAAGCTCAACAAACATCGAGAGCATTGGATTTTGGATGCAGATCTTTATGGAAAATAACAATAATACAGAATATTATATTCATAAAGTAACAGAAAGTATTCTAAGAATTAAGCCAACATGGGAATGGAGAAAGGAGATTCTACCGATAGGGATGACTACAATTAGGGATATAGACAACAGGCAAGAGAGGGCTGGAATTTATTGGAGAAAACTGGGAAAGGAACCAAGGTATTAGGAGCAAATAACTTGAGAGAGAAAGGTAACAGAATTGGAAAATGCCAAGAATTTATTTGGCGTGCAGGATAAAGATTGCCTTCCCTATCAAGGATTGATGTCAGAGTACAGGCAAATAGAAAGAAATGGGGGGGGGGTCCTAAACAAAAGACCAACACTGGTAGAGATTTTAGTAGAACAGAAGTTGCTGTTAAAAAAGGAATAATTAGTACAGCATATAAAATATTGCATGATAACTGTAACAGTCAATCAGAGAAGGTTAGAAAGGAGTGGGAAGAGAGATTGGATAAGCAATTCACAAACAATGGGAGAAGATATGTTTGTCTCCCAAATATGCAAAAAATCTAGAAGATTTAGGATTTTTCCTTGGAAATGTTTACATAGATATTTTTATACCCCAAGTAGACTCCAGAGAATTTTTCTTCATGTGGACAGCAAATGTTGGAGGTGTGTTGTGGAAGAAAGAGATAGTTGGGAACATATTTTCTCAGAGTGTAATGAGTTGGTAGACTTCAAAGATTACCAGGAGACTACTCATCAGAAAAACTGGGTGAGCCAATTGGTGTAATTAAGGAAATTATTTTCCTGAGCTATGATACAGAATTGGAATTGCCTAGACATAGTAAAGAAGGCTTTGCTGAGTTTAATTATGGTGGCTGCCAAAAAAAACAATTACTTGAAAATGGAAATTAAAGTCTAAACCAACTGCACTGGAAGTACTAAATTAGTAACAGACATAAAACAACTGGTATTTGGATCTTTAGAAAAGGGTAACAGCAAATTATATAGGAAAAAATGGGAATTGTGTGAACAATACATACAGGGGAAGAATGATGTTTAAGAAGGCAGGATTTGAATGAGCTATGAAATGTCTGATAATGACTGGGAAGATTATAAGTGATGTATAATGTTTGCAACTAAAATTGTGTCAGTATGGTTTGTAATATAAAATGCTTGCAAATGGGATTATGGCAATATTGTTTGTTTTCATTTACTTAAACGTATGACTGCGTATGTCATTAGAAGAAACTCCTTAGTCTGGGGTTTCGACTGAACTTACAGAAATCCTGTCTCATCTAGTCTCACAGAAAAGGATACTTCCTTAGGAAGGGTCTTTCTTCCACAGGATAAAGCAGACCTGTATAAAGAAAACTTTCTGATCCTTTTCCACCAGTCTCTGACACCTGGCAGGGAATTTCTATAATTATCATGATTCGCCCGGCTAGTTTTCACATGTGAAAAATTCAGTGGTATATGAGGTAATTTTCATCTCAGCATCATCATCATCTGTTATCTTTTTAGATTCCTGTGCTGAGATTTCTAAGAAAGAAGTAACTGTGGTAGGTGAACCAGTCATTTATTTATTTATTTACCGGGAAATTCCAACTGGACACAGGTCCTGTTTTAGTGAGCACCAGAGAAATATGGTAGCTCTCAATACCAGTCTCCCCTTTTCCCTTGTGCCTCCTTCTCAGTCTGTCAAGACAGATGCTTAAAGTTTTGCTTGGGGGACTGCGGCCAATGGGATAAAAATGCAAGATCTTTCAAATAAACAAGACAGGAAACAGTTCATAAATGTCAAGGAGATGTTGGCAGAAATCGATGCTCCAAATGTCTTAAACCATCTTTGCTGTCCAAAACATCTGCAGGTCATCACAGATAACACAACAGTGATACAGTATACAAACAAACAAAAGGGTTCCGGATCTTATCCATTTTGCAGACTTGCCAATATGGATTGGGAGATAGAAACTAACTTCAGTTTGACACTTCAGGCTTCTTACATTCCAGAACAAAACTTTAGAGCAAACAAGCTGCACAAGATGGGGAAACTACACATGTGGACCATAGAGAAATTGATCTGTCTGTGGGAACCAATCAAATAGATCTGTTTTCTTCCTTTCAAAACAAACAATTAAAGAATTTTTGCTCCAGAATTTCTGCAAACAGGTCTGGAAGACGCATGCTTTCTTACTGCCATGGATAGGAATGTACATCTATGCCTTTCTATAGATATCCAGATCCAGAAGGAATTCCCAAAGATAATGATGGTGACCCCTTTTGGCCCAGGCAAAAGTAGTCCTCCCTTCTTTTGAAAATAGCCAGGGGCAGTTACCAAAAACTTCCCTACAGACTGAATTTACTCATATAAGACAAACATTGTTTAATACACCACAACTTGAAAACACCTCAAACGATTGTCTGTATGATGATACCCTTTAAGAAACTCTTCTCTGGGGATATGCAACAGATACTACAAGAGCTAAAAACTGTTATTATGAAATTACAGCTATACAAGTGGAAAATATTTTCTAGTTGATACCATACTAAGAACCAGGACACTCTCAAGGCCTGCAGCTTCTAATTCTAGAATATTTGTGTGGGTTATTATCCTCTGGCCTTTTTGACTCTTCTGTCAAGATTAATCACTCAACCATTTCTGCTTGCTTGCCCTTTGATTTCCCCTCTTTCTTCCTGCCTTCAAGTCAAGCAGTTTTTGAAAGGAGTTTTGCATATTCATCTGCCTTGAAAACAGGTGGCTCTACCCTGGGGTCTTAACTTTGTGTTCCTTCCACTTGAACAAACTCATGAGGCTGAATTGAGGTTCCTAACTTGGAAAACTGCATTATTCATTGCTCTGACTTCTGTAAGAAGGGTATCTAAGTTACAAACTCTTATACTGAGTCATTCCAACCTCATTTTCCACAAGGACAGTTTGTCTTTGATAACAAGTCCTACTTTTATGCCTAAAGTGGTTTCACAGTTTACCTTGAGGCAATCTATTAATCTGCCTATATACTTTCCATAACCTAACACAGGAGAAAAATTCTTACACTCTGAATTTTGCTAGGCAGCTCTGGTACTACTTGGACAAAACTAAATCTTTCAGAAAGGCAGATCAGCTGTTTGATTCCTATGAAGGTAAGAAGAAAGGACAACCAGTTTCAAAGCAAACATTTTTTTACGTTTGTCACGTGTTATTTCTTTTCTAACTCTCACTGTAATAAGTCACTTCTAGGCAGGGTCAGGGCTTACTCTACTAAGACTTTGGATTCTTTTGTGGATTTCTTAGAAAGACTGAACTCTAGAAGTATTCTAGAGGCAGCAGCTTGGCCCACTGTACATATTTTTCAAACTGGATTCCTTTTCTAGGTCCAGATTTGTTAGAACCATTCTCCAGGGGCTCCTAGATTCTTGAATTCTTTCAATCGCCATATATATATATATATATATATATATATATATATATATATTCTTAAATTATGGTAATCTGCCAAAATAGCTTAGGCTACTGCAAAATTGATCTAATGTTGAACATACTGCATTTAAGTAGGAAACTTATCATAACAAGAGGTTATGTACTCACCATAACGTTCGATGTATGTAGTCCATCCCGCCTCACATTCTTACCTGTGGATTCGGAGCTGAACCTTGGCTCCAACTCAGCCATACTCTAGCTCAAAGTCTTCAATTGGCTCGTGGCTAAGAGGTATCCCATGCTGCAACACTCCTATCCTCAGATCTTGTTTGCTGTGAGCTCACATACACACACAAACACGCTGAGAGGAAGAACCAACTCAACACATCAAGAAGGAGTGCTGAAAACAGAGACTCGACCTCTAGGTCCTCCAGGAGGGGATAGGTGGGTGGGTTAGTAAGAATGTGAGGCGAGATGGACTACATACATCGAACGTTATGGTGAATAAATAACTTCTTGATGTTACGTACTCCAATCTCGCCTACATTCTTATCCATGGGACAGCGTCCCTAGCACCTAGACCTTGGGCGGCTCACTGTTAAATACTCCTGAGCACTGTGGAACCAAAGGAGGATCTGCCCCTTGATATCAGATCCAATTTGTAGTGACTAATAAAGGTGTGAGGAGATGCCCAAGTGGCTGCAGCACAAATATCATCCATAGATATCCTAGCCTGAAAGGCAGTTGAAGTAGACACCGAACTTGTAGAATGAGCCTTCACTTTAAAGGGTCCTTGCCATTTGAAGTATAGATGAGCGAAATGCAACTAGAAATCCATCTGGACATGGTTACTTTAGAAACTGAAGTCCCAAGTCTATTGTCTGAAAACGAGACAAAGAGTTGATCAGATTTCCTAATATCTTTTGTTCTATGTAAATAGAAACGCAACTGTCTGTGGACATCTAGCTGATGAAACTTAAATTCTGCCTTGTTAGAGAAATTAAGGGAAAAACACAGGCAGCTCGATGGACTGGTTGAGGTTGACCACTGAAGCAACCTTAGGCATAAAGGAAGGATTAGGTCTTAGCGAATCCCTGTCCTTGTGAAATACCAAGTAAGGGGGCCGAACCGATGAAGCTTGAAGTTAAGAGACCCTCCTAGCCAAAGTGATGGCTATCAAAAAGACTGACTTCCAAGACAAAAATTTAATGTCACAGGTTGCCACGGGCTCAAAAGGAGGCGAGGTAAGCTGCTGTAATACAAAATTAAGGTCCCATGGCATTACAGGATCAAAGATTGGAGGTCGAAGTAGCATAGTCTCTTTCAGAAAAGCCCTACAAAGTCTGTGCGCCATTAGATTGGGTTCATTAGCAACATGAAAAGTAGAAATGGCTGCCAACTGCACTTTGATAGTTGCTGCAGCTGCTCCCTGGCTAAACAGTTGAGAAAGAAACTCTAAAACTGATGAGACGGGATATGTATAGGGATCAATCTGCCTTTCATGAGCTCAAATGGAGAATCTCTTTCACTTACTTTAATAAATACTCCTAGTAGAAGGCTTGTGGGAGGAAGACAGAATATTAACCACCTCCGGTGAAAAATCATGTAGTCTGACTAGGGATGGAATTGGAGCAGCCATGCTGTCAACCTGAGGGTCTGAATGGAGGGGTGGAACTGCCCTGACATATGAGTCAACAGATCTGGCTCTGGGTCCAGAATCCACGGATCGTCCATTAGATAAGGGTGAAGAAAAGGAAACCAGATCTGACGAGGCCAGTGTGGTGCAATCAGTATCATTTTGCTTCCCAATGACTGTGCTTTCTGAATAACCTTCATTATCAGGGGAATTGGAGGGAAGGCATAGAGAAGACCGGAGGGCCAATCGTGAACTAGAGCATCCCTGGGTGCCTCCCCCTTCGGGGGAATAAGGGTGAAGTAACTGCTGCATTTGACATTGAGGGGGCTGGCAAATAGATAGCAGCAAGGCTGACTCCATCTGCGGACAATCCGTTCCGCCACTTGTTCGCTCATGGACCACTCGTGTGGCATCAGAATAGCTCTGCTCAGCCTGTCGGCAATCACGTTGTACTTCCCCGGAATGTGCATTGCCACTAGAAAGTGCAGGGAAGATACTGCCCACTGCCACACTCGAAGTGCCTCTCTGCAAAGGGGATACGACCTGGTTCCACCCTGTTTGTTCACATACCAGACCACTGACATGTTGTTTGAGTGGATTGCAATTGTCCCATGAGGAAGAAAGCTTTGAAGTGCTTGCAATGCTAATAGCACCACTCTCATCTCTAAGACATTAATATGCAAATGGATCTCGTGTTCCTGCTACTTGCCTTGCACTGTCCTGCCGTGATAATGCCCCCCCCCACCTGATCTGGGAGGCATCCGTGGTCACAGTGGCAATCGGAGGAGGAAGAACGAAAGGCATACCGGCGTTGAGATTGCTGGTCTGAAACCACCAGCACAGATCCTACTTGCACCTGTCGGTTATTACAATAAGATGGGAGAGTGGGAGATGCTGAAGGAGACCATTGGGCAAAAAGTAGCCACTGAAAAGCCTCACGTGTAGTCTTGCAAGATGAACTAGCATAATTGTGGCAGCCATGGTCCCTAACAACTTGAGGACCACTTTTGCCTTGACCTTCTTCAGTGGTAGTAAAGCGTAGACCTGCTGCTGTAAAACCTGAATTCTCTCTTCTGGCAGGAAAACCTTCATGAGCACCGTGTCTAATTCAGCGCTGATAAAGGTAACACGCTGCGAGGGCAACAAGGCAGACTTTTTCCAATTCAAAGTAATTCCCAGACTTTGGCACAGTGCAATAATGGCGTCCCTGGTCTGTAGCAGTAGATGCCTGGTGGTGGCAGACAGAAGCCAGTCGTCCAGGTAAGGAAACACTTGGAATCCCTGATGTCTCAAGTGAGCTGTTACCACTGCCATGCATTTGGTGAATATCCTGTGGGCTGTGGTGAGACCAAAAGGCAGGGCGCGAAACTGAAAATGACTGACTCCCAGCCAGAAGCGTAGGTGACTTCTGGATGCCCTGTCCATTTTTATATGGTAGTAAGCACCCTTGAGGTCGATGGAGAACATCCACACATCTTTCCCTAATAACGGGAGAATTGACTGTAACGTGACCATGCGGAACTTGGACTTCTCTACATGAAGGTTCAAATGGCTGAGATCCAAAATGGGTCTCAGGTCCCCCATTCTTTTCAGCACCAAAAAGAATCTGGAGTAAGTCCCTAATCCTACTTGGTCTGATGGGATGGGCTGGATGGCTCCTTTTAACAGCAATTTTTAACTTCTAAGGTTGCGGAATCCCTTTGACTGGGTGGAACGTCTGGGATTCTTTTGTTTGGATGGGGATATGAAATGAAGGGAATATGATAACCTCTGGAGATTATCTCTAATACCCACTTGTCTTGGGTGATGTCTCGCCAGGCTTCTGGGTATAGAGAAATGTGACCCCCGACTGGCTCCAGAGATGCACCGTCGGGCCTCCTCTCAGGAGCGCTGGTAGGGAGAACCACGAAAGGAATCATGGTCCCCCTGGTTACGCGGGCCTCCTCTGCCTCTAGTGCGGCATCTACCTGAATTTCCACCCCCTCCTCTGGAGGGGGAAATCACTCTGTGCGTCGTGAAAAAACCTCTGCGATTTTCTGAACCACATTTTCCCACTCTTCTGGCCCTTGGGATAAGGTCTAGAAGGCATGGAAAAATGGACTCCCATGGCAGACAGGGTTTTTCCTTCCTGCTTGCACCTAGTGAGAGTGTCCTTCACCTTGGTTCCAAATAAGGATGAACCATCAAAGGCGCATTGGTAAAGGTAGACTTGAACGCCTCCGCGAAGTTGCACAGGCGCTTCCAGGAGTATCTCTTAAGAGAGACTCCGGAACCCGCAGCCCTGCTCGCTCCATCGGCTGCGTAAGAGTTCAGCCTCATGGAGGAGTTGGTAATAGAATTTAGGGTAGACATCTGAGCACTGACTTTCTGAGCCACAGCATCAGAAACGTTACCCTCTAGAGAATCTCCCAACTCCTTTAGGAGATCTCTCTGGAGCCGTGTAAAAGGCGACAAATAGTTCAGCGACCACAGTGTAAAGGGCGCTGAAGAGAACACATGCCTCCCATACCTGTCCATAGCCCTAGACTCCTTGTTAGGGGGATGGACAGTAGATGAAGTTTCTGCAAGTTCTTTCTTGGTGGCTGCTGCCACCACCATGGCATCTACTGGAACGCCTTTTGTAAGAAATTCTTTATCAGGGGAAGCGGACAAAAACTTGTTGGGTCTCCTAGGGACTGGTTTCACAGTGTCTGGACTTTCCCACACCTTTCGACAAATGAGGTCCAGGAGCTCGTTGAATGGGGGAGAAACCCAAGAGGCAGAGGGTTGGGACCCAAAAGCCTTCAGGAACACCGACTCCTCCTCAGAAGTGACTCCTCGAAGTTGGTGTCAGACATGAGAGACTCATCTTGGGAGTCAATGTGCTTCCTCCTCTTGCACACTCTCTTTCTGGAGGGCTCCTCAGGTAAAAAATCCGGGGAGGCCTCAGAAAGCTGGGGACCACTCATGGAGGTATCCTGAAGCCTTAGGTCTCTGATGTCCCTAGATAGAACCTGATGTGATACTGATATCGATGCTGGAGGGGGAAGAGTGTCGGTGCTGTAAGATGCAGATGACGACCTGGCCAGCACACTCCTCATGACCTTGGAAGCTGATCCACCTGGCTCCGAAGGTCGACTAACCGCAGAAGGCACCCTCCAAGCTGAGGAAATGAGGTCCAAAGCCGATGTCGGTTCCACGCTCACCCGGGCCGAAACACTGATAGGAAGGCACGGAGCCGAAGATCGACCCGAGACCTCCCTCTTGGCTCCAACCGGCGAACTGTGAATACTGGACCCCCGTAGATGGCGCCGACAGTATCGGAGCGGAAATCGGAGCCGAGATACCAGAAGGGGCTACGGGAACTGATCTCGAGGCATCCGACAGAACCAACAGCTCTGGCTCCGAAGAAAGGTTCGGAGGAGGAACAGCCAAAGATGAAGGGAGGACGGGCTCCGGAGCCGACTGGGCCGGAGCTGAAAGCAATTTAACCAGCACCGATGACTGGAGCAGTTTCCTCACCACTCTATCAACAACGTGATCGGAAAGGGTCCTAGATGACCTAGAGGACATGATCGGGGATCTGGATCTCCCTACAGAGAGAGACCTATGAGTCGGAGAAACCGGTCGAAAAACTGGAGACCGGCTCCGAACTGACAAATCTGTCACCGGCTCCAATAAACCAGGAGCTGATGTCAACATCATCGATGCACTGTCTTCTGTCGGCCCCGAAGCCAGTGGAGCCGAAGAAGCAACTGTAGTTCTAAAGATTTTCTCCGGTGGCTCCGAGGAGACTGACGGAGCCGGGGAGCATTTCTTAGAGGATTTTTTGTCCGTCTTTTTGTCTGGTTTGGAAGGAGGACCTGGAACTGGCTGACCTCTCCAAATCCCCTTCAAAGGAAGGTTTCAGCAATCCCCTTAATATTAGCTTGTTCTTCCTATCTTGCAGCACGCGGGGGCTGAAAGCGTGACAGAACAAGCAGGATTCCTGTAGATGAATTGTCCCCAAGCAATACACACACAGAGAGTGCCCATCCGTCAAAGACATCTTGTTATTACACTTGACACACTTTTTAAAACCCGAAGGCCTGTGCTCTTTAGAATCCTTAGACCTGTTGATGACAAGAACACACACACAGGGGAAAACAGTAGGGACACCTTCACCACAGTAACCAAACAGAGCACGGGAAACTAGAGCCTCTAACTTAAATGGCGTAGAGACCACGGGATAACCACAGGGAGGACTAGGTCCTCTAAGTTAAATGGGCCTAGCCCAGGGAATAAGGGAACAAAAAACAGTCACACAACAAAGAACCCACTAACAGGTCTGCTACACAAAAACAGGGGAGGACTAGGTCCTCTTACTGAAACAGGCCTAGCCCGTAAACACCAAATAAGGAAACGGGATACCAAGAAAGGTTCAACTGAGCTAGTCAGAAGCAAAACACACACACTAGCTATGAAAATAGCTTTTGGAGCTACTAAGTTGAAATATAAATAGAAAAATTGTACTTAGCCATGGCCAAGAGCGAGACCACGTCCGAGCTGTACAAGTGGCAAATGTGATCTGGGGATAGGAGAGCTGCAGCATGGGATACCTCTTAGCCACGAGCCAATTGAAGACTTTGAGCTAGAGTATGGCCGAGTCGGACCAGAGGTTCGGCTCCGAACCCACATTTAAGAATGTAGGCGAGATTGGACTACATAACATCAGATGTTCTAATAGAATCACTTCTGCAGTACCAGTCCCCTCCATCCATCCTCCTTATTTTGTTCTTGATGTATTGCCAGGGTGTGCATATATACACACCCTTATGGATATAGTTACATACATTTATATATATATATATATATATATATATATATATATATAAATATATATATATATATACATACATATATATATACACACACACACACACACACACACACACACACACGTATGTACATTTTTGTTTACATATTACATATGTTTATATATATATATATATATATATATATATATATATATATATATATATATATATATATATATACATGTGTGTGTGTACACTTTTGATTTTTGTTTATATAATATTTACTTTCCGATTTTGATAAGGAATGGTATTTGCAATTACAAGGAAAGGCAATGGGGCACCATTTGCCCCAAGTTATGCAAATATTTTCACTTTTTTTCTGAAAGTAAATATATTTATTCAACTTACATTTCAACTATCAATCCTAAACTATACATACTATTTTAATGTACATACATATCTGATTCACAATGTTTTAACACAAATGTAAAGTGAATATCTTCTGTATTTTGTAATTTTAAAAACTGTACAGCTTTTTTCTCCTTATACAATGAAAAACTCCTACTTTGTAACTTTATGTATGCATGTTGTAATAATGTTCACTGAACTTATCTCTATAAAACTGTGGAGCTTTTATTTGCTGAAAATGGTATCAGTTATAAGACTTTCCCACTAAGCAATGATAAATAAATAAATGAATGTTAATATTATAGATATAAATATGATTTGTTATTTATATGTTTGGGTAAACCTGAGGAGTTTGATTTTTTCCTTTTTAGAAAAACACCTTTATTGAATTATTATTTGTGATATACGCAAACCTATGTTTACCATATTAACAAGTTCACATTTATAAATATTACACATCACATATACTCTGGGCAGGATTCACGAAGGCTTGCACGGAGTGTAACAGACGTGCAACACTCCATGCAAGCCTCGCGATCCAGGAACAGCCCTAAACTCCGTGTAAGAGACCAGCTAAAACATCTCTTACACGGACTGGACGTGGACATGATAAATACCTCACTTGCAGCCGAAAGGTATGCAAATGAGGCATATTAGCGATCCACGAAGCAGAAACCAGTCCGTGTAAGAGACGTTTTAGCTGCAGAAATGTACTCAGTTGACAACTGAGTACGTTTCTAAATTCCTAACGGAGCCATGTCAGCTCCAAATAAAGGGTGCATATGACTCAGGCAGCATGCCAATGGCCAAATATGTGGCCATTGGCAAGATAACCCGATGCCAAAATATTAAAAATATATATATTTTTTTCGGCGATCACCGATGTTTAAACCCAGCGCAGCCCCACGCAAACGGGCTGCGCTGTATAAAACATAAAAGAAGGTTATAAACCCACAAATGTGGGTTTCATGCAATACATGGAATGACAATGCAGGGACCAGCAGACCAAAAACAACATGGCCACCGTGTAGTGGTTGCTAAGGGGGGAAGCTGAGTCTAAGACATGTAACTAAGCATTAGTAGGCAATCTCATTTAAATGAGGGTTAGGATACTGAATCTCACAGTCACATAGCAAATGAGCACAGTCTGAGTAGTGTAAGAGATACATAAGGGGGAGGAATAGAGTAGGAGATAGGTGACATCACAGGGGAATGGTAGAAAGAAATGCAGTTCATTGGAGGTCAGTGTAACATGACAGATGACAGACACAGATCATGGAAAGAGGTGTACCACTAGATAAGTCATGGAAAGTCAAGAAATGGAATGTGTACACTGTTACTTACACCAAAGTTTCTTGCTGGGCGTGCATGCGCACGTGTGCGCGCCATGAAGCGCGAGTAGGGCAGTGTCTTGTAGCGTGTAAGGCAGACTGAGCATGTGGGAGCATGTTGGGAGATGTTTAACACTGTTTGCGTGGGTGTGCGCGCGTGTAGGGCAGGCTGAGTATGTTGGAGGCTTTTGGCAGATGTGTAACAGTGTTTGCGCGGGTATGCAGCGTTTAACCTGAATAAGTAGATTCTGAACCGTGTAAGCACGTGTGCGCGCGTGTAAGCCACTGTGAGCGTGTTTCTGTTGGTATGCACGTTGCTCCCCCCTGAGGAAACAGAGAGGAAAAAGGAAGCAACAGAATTAATAGGAAGCTAGCAGGGATAACTGCTGAAGCTAGCAGGTGAAAACAATTAGAAGCAGGCAATTACACAGGCAGAATAGTAGCCCAACCCAGCACTTAAAACTCTGCAAACAATAGTGCAGGATGTTTCTCTTAAGAGACACTGCAAGACAGGAGTAAGCTAATAGAAGTGAAAACTGAAAAAGCTTAACTCAGAGCAGAAATGTTAGGAGCTGCCATAGCTGTCATAATGAGACATAGGCGACTTGCTGAGGGTGGTGACAATGCAGATGGTGCCAGACAACCCACAGTGAGGAGACGGAGAAGAGTGTACAGGCCCAGGGTCACCTACCACGGGTTACATGAGCTGGAGATAGTAGAGCGCTATAGAGTGGACAGAGAGCTCCTGCAGCAAATAGTTGAGCTGTGCAGGCCACGCCTCACACACAGAACCAACAGAGGGGAACCCATCCCAGTGGAAACCAAGGTATGTGTTGGCCTAAGAATACTAGCAACAGGTACCTTTCCAGAGACCAACTGGCGATATGATGGGGATATCACAGGCATCAGCCTCCAGGGTACTGCACCAGTTCCTGGATGCCATGTCAGTACATGTCGGTGATCATGTACATTTCCCCAATGCCCGTGAGGTATTGGCCAGCAATATGTGTCTCTTCCAGCAAATAGTGGAATACCCTGAGGTAGTGGGTGCAATAGACTGCACGCACATACGCATCAAAGCACCAGCCGGTGAGCGGGGTAGGGCCTACATTAACCGCAAGGGCTTCCCCTCCATCAACTGCCAGGTCATGTGTGATGCCCAGGGCATAATAATGAATGTGTGTGCTGGCTGCCCTGGGAGTTACCACGATTCCCACATTTGGCATTTGACGCAGCTGTACCAGATATTTGCCAATGGGGACATCCCACACGGACACCTAGTGGGGGATGCAGGTTATGCACTGGAGCCGTGGCTGATGACACCCATCAGAAACACACACACACCTGAACAGGAATGCCATAATGAGGCACACGCACAAACACGTAATGTAATAGAACGTGTGTTTGGGCTGCTCAAGTCACAGTTCCGGTATCTGGACATATCTGGTGGAGCCTTGCAGTACACACCAACTACATGTACCCAAATTGTCATGGTATGTGCTATGCTACATAATATGATCTTGCAAAAACAGCTGCAGCAGGACCAGCATAGGGCCGGGACAAACAGCCCCCCACCATTGCCAAGGCCATCACAGGCACAGCGTGACTCAGAGGAGGAACAACCTGAGCCTGCCCCAGTAGACAGAAGGAGGCATGCCCAGTATGCCCTGGCCTTGGCAAAGAGGCAATGCATAGCACATACACTGGCTCAGTAGGAACCCTGGGAATGATACCCCCTCTGACTCACTCAAATAATAACATGGATGCCTAATATGACATGACCTGCTCACAAACATGTACAGGGAAGTGTAATATGCGCATCCGACAGAGGCAGCCCTGCAGCACCACCTGAGGCATGAATGCCATGTGTTAAGTAATGTAACACCATGTACTATATGCACACATGAGCACCCTGACTAACATCCACCCTCACCAAGCATGAAGCCACAAAATGACGATGGGATGATCAAGTGCAATAACTGGCTGAAGTAATGCAGTTAGTCAAAGGGGAGCCAATGTGTTTCAGGCTGGGAAGACATGCAGAGCATGACATGATGCACCACCTGCTAGGGGTGGCGTGCACCTATCATGCCATGCCCCATGGATACTGGCAAAGGCTGTCAGTACTCACAGCATGCCCTGAATAGGTAAGTCTCAAAACACAAACCCACCTTCATAGGTTCCACAAGGGATAGGAACCTAGATGTAATGCTACCCAATGACAGATGTCTAAACAGCAAGATGTGTGCAGTGTAAATGCACACAGTATGGAGAATGTAGATGCCAGTCCTTTAATAGAGAACTGGGTCAAGGCTCACATCAGCACCCTAACACTACCAGGTCACACCTCATACTGTGCTGTACAGCCGCAAAACATGGAACAAGCTACAAAAGGAGGGTGACTAGCAAGAAATGTCAAGGATAACCACACCCCCATGTTGGTACCACAACAAGAAGCAGCATGGATTAGCCATGGTCAAATACCAATGGCTAAAACCGCCTCCCAGTATATAGCCTGCTGCAGACTACTGTCCTAATACCAGGAACTGCACCTGGCCTATGTCGGAATACATGAATATATCAAGCCCCCAAACCACATTATATTGCTTGACTGAAAATACCGAGACATACACGGGAGCATTATACTAGCACCAACACAGTAGGAGAAAATTTCCCAGAATCCATAAACCAAAATGCCCAGGAACAATGTACCACTCCCACAAGAGGGGTAAGCATACTGGATGTGATAATCAGCAACATGTGTACTAGATGGCAAGATGAGAAGTGTACCCCTCACTGGTAAGACCAGACCATAGAGTAATCACACTGGATATACACATCCTGACCTCAGTCCCTGGCCAGAATACCACAGTGAAAAACATGTGTAAAGCATAGGTTGCAGCCCTCCAAACTGATGTTGAATCCACGAAAGGCCCTGTGCAAGTGCAGAATATGGGACACACCACAGAACATGTTATACAGGCATTCCATGAACACAGCCAGGAATGCTTGGAGTATGCAATCACAAATAACAACAACACACAATGCCATACACAAAGGCATCTGGCATGCTGTACTCCAGCCATTACCAAACCATGCAAGAGAATGAGGAAGCTACCACATGATAGAGCAAACATAAAAAGGGAAGTAATCACTGACCAGTAGTATGGTAATAACATATGTCCACACATACATTCCACTAAGTCCAGCCACAACAAGTAGAATCTGTGAATCCAGAGGCAATGTGACACCAGTCCCAAGTACACAGACAACCACAACACCCCCAAATAAATACAAATATATGTGATAGATGCAACCATGTATCCAAACCAGAGGTTGACCTCCACCAACTCAGTACAGTCAAAACTAGTCACGAGGAGAAGGTAACCACATACACCAGAAACCCAGTCCCACATAGACCTACCACAACTGTAAACCAAACACATAAACACAGACAAATATTCCCGGAGGCCTTAATTACAAACACACCACACCAACAGAAGCCTCCAAAGCAGATCACAAGCAACCACAAACTTCAAACATAGCACATGCAACGAATAGTACGCAAAGCTGGTGTGCCAAACAGTCACAGGCCAGAAGGAGAAACAACATGCCTGATACAGTTGTAATAGGTGTCTGTATAGGCAGACACACTGCTGTCCCACTCACCAGACTGAACAAGGGAAAGGGTACAGTAAGCTGCCTGTAGGCTGCCACAAAATGCCACATAACACAAGTACGCAGGTCACCCCAAAGCAAGCAGAAATATGATACACTCAATGTCCATGCTGGTGTGAATTACCTGAGATGTACCTCCCTGGTCAACATGAAAAGAGATATGGATGGTCCCTCTGAGTATGTACCCCAGGCCGGTATGACGCTGGCAGTATGCAGCATCCAACCCTCACCAAGAATGATGCCAAAGTACAAATGCTCATGTTTAACAGCTGGCACAGTTACAGCTGTCAGTCCAAGAGGGTCTAATGTCTGTCTGCTTGAGATGTCAAGCATGACAAGCCATGCTGCTGCTGTTCCAGGGATGGCTTGCACCTGTTACCTGTGTGCGGCTGGATACTGGATAAGGCCTTTGCCGCCTCCATAGAGCCGTATGTAGGCAAGGCCAAAAAGACTACCCACCAACCTAGAAAACATAAGTGGTAGGAAACATAAGGGTAATGCTGACCAATGCCAGATGTGTAAACTGCAATATGCATGCCCCTGAGGCACTTCCCATTATGGAGAACATCGATGTCTGTGCAGTGACAGAAGCCTGCTGCAAGCCTAGTGATAGCACACCAGCACTACTAGGTTATACCACATATCATGTGTTATGGCCCCAACACCTGCACCAAAACATCAAAGGAGGGGGAGTATCCATATGCAGCACAGACACCCATATGGCCAGGTAACTGACAATGCACAAAGCAGCAGAGACCACCCATGTGCACCTAACTGTAGTCAAAACTGCTGTACAGTCTGTAGCATGCGACAGGCCACACTCTCACACACAAGAACGCCACCCAGACATCCTGAAGACACTGGACAGTATGAATGTCCCACCAAATACCAGACAAGACAAATTACCACATAGGTGGCAAACTATTATATATGCAGGGAGTAATCAGGGACCTAGGGACACAGGTCGACAGTAATCTGTTATGTGACACACACAATGCCAATGTGGCTAGGAAGATTGTCGATATTGGACACCGTATCATGAAAGGATTCACATCTACATCAACAGAGGTCACTGTGCCGCTGTACTGTTCCCTTATCAGACCCATAATCTACTACAATGACTCATATGGGATGTACCGTACGTGACACCTGCAGCGGTTCGGAAGACCTCATAGTTACCCCACCAACAGGATAAAGGGTGTGAAATATATGTCATATGCTGCCTGGCTGTAGACACCCCAGCTGAATGCAGTCACAGACTGCCTACACAGAGGCATTGTATGTCTGTTGTACAAGGCCATGTCCAACACAGGAGTAATGGACATGCTCCACCACAGGAAATCAAAGCCATTGGAGCTGTGAGAGTGACAGATGTCAGCCTCAACACATAATGAAATAAGATATGCTGGAGGGACAGATACATAACCCAGAGGCTCCCCACACCCAGAAACAGGATCCCACTCCATGTTAGGCATAGCCCCTCACTGACACCCCTCAACAGGAATATTGCCAAGTGGATGGATGATTGTACATGTATACTGGGGGTCCTCACTGTGTCACGACCAGACAGAGGCACAGTGAAGAAATTCATAAATGGCCATAATAGAACACAGCAAGGGGTGGCGAAAGACACACACACTCTGGCTAGGCTAACTAATGGCCTAGGGTGTATAGCCTAGTATGAACCCATGAACCTATGAACATACAAAATGTACAGGACACTAAGGATAATCACAAGGCTTACCCAACTGATGGTAGGAACCATGTTGGGCATCCACAGATATGCTCCGAATCACACAGATATTACAAACAACATACCAAACACACACACATACTGCTAACATACAACCTGTCAGGTGCAGTGCAAACACCCCCCCCCCCAGAGTGCAAAATACCTATCCCAGCAGACTGATGGTCCCCTGACATTGCAGATGCTGAGGTAACAGCCATCATCTGCAAAGCAGAACACACAGCAGCAAAGGTATGTGATGGTGTCCTGTGCTGAGGCCAACATGGACTCCAAGAATAATGGAATGCCAAATCACACTACTGCCCAATGTCAGCCTTACCACAGGATATGTACCCAAAGAGCAGTGTACAACAACAGTGGTCCATCACAACAAAGGTGTTGCCTGAATGGATACTCCAAACTACCACCCCAGGATCCTGACAAGCTTGTTCTGCACAGCTATGGAAAGGATCAGTATGTACCGCAGACAGAAGGCTATTGTGGACCTACTGATACTGGATCCTACACAGTGTGGCTGTCGTAACTGCAGATCCTGCCCCTAAACATGTCTGACCCATTTGAAGCAGTCATTAAGGTCATTGATGAGGGCAATGTGGTCCACACAGCGTAGCTGGACCGTGCACATGCTTCTAGACAATACCGTATGAGTTCAGTATGGATATGTTCACCAGCTTAAATATATACCCCTATGTCAGTAGAGGGGTTGCAAACCAGACCAAGGACAAAACTGACATGGTCAGACATGCCGCATCCATGTCAGACTACAAAGCAGATATGAGTGGCATCCCACAAGGCCTGGTCTTGCCCCCCCGCTCCGTATATATGTCCCATAGGTATAGGCCAACATGGAAGGACTGTGACTGAACATGTATGTAGAGGAGTACAAACAGCCCACCATATCCGACCCCCAGCTGACACAAGCAACCCACAAAAGGGCCACCTACAAACAGATAACTGTAGCCATAGCCATGTCAGCAAGCTAATTGCAGAACTGTGTATAAACAACCACCGTGGATATACAGTAAGTGCCCACAAATTACCACACAGGTGTTAACCCATGACGTACCTAACATGTAATGTGAGACCTGGGTACAAAAGGTGATAGATATCCTGCACTGGACAAACATGTGGCTGTAGTGTTCGCAGAAACATATACTATATACCCACCCAAACATGAAGGTTGGCAGATGTAGATAAGGGGAACTCACTGTGGCTCTGCAGTCATCCTCCATCAGCATCACAAGTGACTACAATAGCCCTTGTGGGATATACCGCAGCAGACACCTCCATCAACTGTAAAGTCCACAACAGTACCCCACCAGGAGTAGCAAAGAGCATGAACAGATGCCATGTGTTGCCTGAGTAAACAAACTGCAGCCCTACACACCGCAATACTGCCCAGCACAGGCAAGCTGTGCCTGATGTATGAAGCCATGTCCAACCTGGAATGAATGAACATGTTGCACCTTGTACAATCTGAATGGCAGCGAGCTATGCACATGAGAGACCTGAACCCCAGCACTGACATACATAGGACAAGCTGTACAGAATGATCCATAACACAGAAGGCACCCCCACTCTTCAGTAAATTCCTGGTACAGGTCAGCCAGAGAGTCACATATCGACACCCCTCAAGAGGAATCATGATGAGTGGATGGGAGATGGTAGGCTAACCCTGGGTATCACTGTTATGTCAGAGGTAGACGGAGGCACAGTATACTAACCATGACATATGTCATGGCAAACTCCAGTTACAATGTGTGTCGAAGGACAAACACACCCTGTGACTAGCATCAGAAATGGCCTAGGGAACATTGCTAGTGTTTGCCAATGTCCACCCATGTTGTGGAATACACTAGCAATGTTGGACGAGCCTGGTGTAGGTAGTCCATATCTGAACATAATGCAACATGGTCATATGTTCGCAACTGGCCCCTACACAGTCTGTTGTGCTCACTATGAAGATGTCAAGCAGTCATAGGACTAAAGCCCAGGATACTGTCCACCACAGTGAAAGAACTGAACCAGTACACTATACGGTACTACAGTGTTAGGTCATTATGAAAGTATGTTGAGAACTGTCTGCAAAGTATCCCATGCAATCCCTGCAGGCACAGTATAATCCCTGTTGTGGCAGACACAAAGCAGTTGGCCAGTTAATACACAACATGAAACCCAACACACAACCATAAACGTGAGATATTGTTGAAGTTCACACACACACAAATATGTGGTGGACTTCAGAGTGCAACATATGGAAAGCTCACACTGGGCATGCTCGCACACTTTGATAAATGAGGCATATGTCAGACAACATGCCATGGAAAGGCTGAACTGGGCATGCTCACACACTTAGGCCATATCTCCGTTTAGCAGTTGGCCACACATATCTGGTATTTGTACGTGTCAGTCCAGGAACCAACCACAACACAGCAATCTGCCCAGTGCACACAGTAAATGACTACAGAGACATAAGTGATATAGTGGATCGCCATATGCAAACATCTTCCACAGATACACAAGTTGGTCATAGGAACAGGGAATGCTATGGCAATAAAGACCTGCAAACAGTAGAACAGCACAACAAATATTGTGCATCTGACAATTGAACATATGGGTGTAGAGGTCAATACTAGGCTTGTTGCCCTAGGGAATGACAGCTCAGCCAGAGTGTGCTTGGCATTTGCATCCCCAGGACAGTAGGCTACTGTGCCACTGTAAAGTAGGTCACAGAAGGCAACATGTGAGGCTAGTGAGCTGTGCCTCTGTCAAGCAGGGGCACCGTGGAGGTCCCAGGGATTGAATGTGCTAAGCCACAGCCATGTTGTCAGTGTGTGCTGGGAGAGGGTTGCTGAGGATCTCTGACAGTAGGTGTCCGTCAATAACAGACTGAGGGGAGCCCTATCTGCATTCTCTGGACGATTCCACTGTCAACACTGTGTTGTAATGATTATGTGTGAATGAAGTGCCATGCTGGAACTGTTCACAGATGTCCTCCCTCTGTGGGCTACAGCTCTGCAATGTATTATGTCACTGTTGTACGGAGCATATATGGCTGGTGTACAGCTGACAGGTGTCTTGTTGTGGAGCAGTCATGGGTATATGTGGGATAGCATGATCAATGCAAACTGTACACATGCTCATAGAATGCAATTGTCAAGGATTATGCTGAGTGGCCAGTATAGTCCCCCAGCATGGGTCCTCTGAAGTCGTCCACCCCAGTCTTCACAAGTGTAGAGTCTGCTTGTGCTAAATACAGTTTGTGTGTAGTGACAACCTTGCCTGGGGGTGGAGATGGGATATGGATGTCCAGGGAAAGGTGGGTATGGTCAGATATCAACAATGGTGGTCTACCTCTGGTGTGGAACAGTGAGTACCCACGTTGCAGATGGACAGGTGCAATATGTATTCCCCATGTGGCTGTGGTGTGTGGTTCTGCCATAGCACATGGACCCACAAATTGTAGTGGCTGTAGGGTAAAGTGGTAGAGGCCTGAGTAGTTCTCACACACAATATGCCTGTACCTGATGTTAACAACTGGAATGGTGTATGTGAACACCTGCATATCCTGGCACTGTTCCCAGGGAAGCTAAGTGTGTGTCCTGGATGTGGGTGTGGTGTTCTGGACTGGTTGTGTTGTGTGTCACAGGTCCTGTGGTCACAAAGCATGGTATAAAACATAACCTGCCAGTGCGATGTGCATATCGGACCCTGACGTAGGTGGCTGCAAATGCATATATATGCTATCCCCCACCTGACAGGTAGTACTACATGTACATACCTCTGTACAAATAAAGATGTTAGCATCCTATAAATACTGCAGGTGCAGAACAGATGCCCAGTAATTCGGATAGTGCGCTCTGCTAATGCGTCTCCCTCAAGTGTCATAATATAGTTAGGTAGGGGTTCGAATCCTGCAAATGCTCAGTGTGTGTGTGGGTGAGTGGGTTTTGTGTGTGTGAAAGGCTGTGAGAGGGAAATGTCCCTTTTGGCAACTGGGAAAACACACTACAGGATGCACATTCCCCTTTCTAAACACTGATGATGTCAGCACCCTATAAGTACAGCAGGAGAATGGAAACCTCCCAGTAATGCGAATAGCGCACTCTGCTAATGCATCCGTCTCAAGTGTCATAACATAGTTAGGTAGGGGTTTGAATCCTGTACATGCTCAGTGTGTGTGGAGGGGGTTAGTGTGTGTTCAAGACTGTATGAAAGAAGTGTCCCTTTTGCCAA
The DNA here is from genome assembly GCF_019279795.1 of Protopterus annectens. Lineage (NCBI taxonomy): Eukaryota > Metazoa > Chordata > Ceratodontiformes > Protopteridae > Protopterus > Protopterus annectens. Next base: position 1,443,380,789 of record NC_056733.1, read on the forward strand.
CTAGGAGAACACACTACAGGATGCACATTCCCCTTTCTAAACACTGATGATGTCAGCACCCTATAAGTACAGCAGGAGAAGGGAAGCCTCCCAGTAATGCGAATAACGCGCTCTGCTAATGCATCCGTCTCAAGTGTCATAACATAGTTAGGTAGGGGTTTGAATCCTGTACATGCTCAGTGTATGTGGAGGGGGTTAGTGTGTGTTGAAGACTGTATGAAAGAAGTATCCCTTTTGCCAACTAGGAGAACACACTACAGGATGCACATTCCCTTTCTAAACACTGATGATGCCAGCACCCTATAAGTACAGCAGGAGAAGGGAAGCTTCCCAGTAATGCGAATAGCGCGCTCTGCTAATGCGTCTGACTCGAGTGTCATAACATAGTTAGGTAGTGGTTTGAATCCTGCAAGTGTGTGTGTTTGGATGAGGGGGGTTAGTGTGTGTGAGGGAAATGCCCCTTTTGGCAACTGGGAGAACACACTACAGGATGCACATTCCCCTTTCTAAACACAGATGATGTCAGCACCCTATAAGTACAGCAGGAGAAGGGAAGCCTCCCAGTAATACGAATAACGCACTCTGCTAATGTGTCCATCTCAAGTGTCAGAACATAGTTAGGTAGGGGTTTGAATCCTGCAAATGCTCAGTGTGTGTGGAGGAGGCTAGTGTGTGTGTAAGTCTGTATGAAAGAAATATCCCTTTTGGCAACTAGGAGAACACACGACAGGATGCACATTCCCCTTTCTAAACACTGATGATGTCAGCACTCTATAAGTATAGCAGGAGAAGGAAAACCTCCCAGTAATTCAAATAGCGCACTCTGCTAATGTGTCTCTCCCGAGTGTCATAATATAGTTAGGTAAGAGTTTGAAACCTGTAAATGGCATATGTGTGTGTGTTTGGATGTGGGGACTCTGTGTGTGTGCAATTCTGTATGAAAAACATGTGCTTTTTTGAAATCAGGGGATCACACTACATGATGCACATTACCCTTTCCAAACAGTGATGATGACAGCACCCTATACATACAGCTGGAGAAGAGACATCTGCCAGTACTCAGAATAGCGCAACCTGCTACAGCGTCACTCTCAAGTGCCATAACATATTTAGGTAGGGGTTTGAAACCTGCAAGTGGCAAGTGTTTGGATGTGGGGAGTTTGTGTGTGTGTGCATTTCCGTATGAAAAACATGTTAGTTTTGGCAATCAGGAGATCATACTACCTGATGCACATTACCCTTTCAAAATACTGATGATGTCAGCACCCTATAAGTACAGCCAGAGAAGAGGAACTATCTAGTAATCCGAATAGTGCGCTTCGCTAATGCGTCTCTCTCATGTGTCATGACTTAGTTAGGTAGGGGTATGAATCCTGCAAATAGCAAGTGTGTGTGGGGGTAGTAGGGTGTGTGTAAATGCAAGTGTGAGAGAACAGATCCTTTTGGCAAATACTACAATACACCAGATGCTGCATATTCCCCCAGTAACCACAGGGGATGTCACCACACTATCAGCACAGCCAAACAGGGCTAGTTGGCTAGTAATGCCAATAGTGCGCTCTGCTACTGTGTCTATTACCATTGTCAGAGTACAGATAGGTATGTTTTGGTAACCCACAACTGCCATGTGTGGTTGTGTCAGACATTATGACCTTGTGTGGGTCTTTGTACATAACAATGCATGCCATTGCCTAAACCAGCAATGGCATTGCACACATGATGTATGTGTGTGACACATACACATAAATACCTGTGACCTGCAGTAGTTACCATGTCTGACACATGCCTCGAGTGGATAAATGGTATTTGCAATGTATACCAATATGACTGTGTCTTACTGTGCGGGGTCCGCACGTGGTATGTGTCTATACAGTGTGGGTGTATATGGTAAAATACCTACAGCAGGGGATACACATCTGGTCTGGGCCATATAGTGTACATGTAGTCGATGTACAGGTGCTGCATGTTCCCACCTGTTGTGGTAGTGGTAACACGTCATTCCACTGCAATTCAGTGACCACATGCTGTGAACCCTTCAACTAGTGTGTTGTAGCTACAGTAATGCTCACGCACAATGTTTGGCTGGATGCAGTCCAGCCATATAAAGACAGTTCTTGAGACTGTCATATTGCCAGTGCTGTTATGGAGGATAGGTGGTCTTCCTGTGTATGGGAGGGTTGTGTGTGCCAGGCTATGAACCAGATGGCAGTCCGACACACTGTTAGCTGCACATGATTAGGCCCTGATGCTTTGTGCTGTGCCAACAACCTGGAGGTGTGTGTATCTGTGGTGCCTTGGGATACCACCCCCCTGTCCATGTGTGTTACATGTGTAGGGGACGACAGGCATGGTATGGGGCATAACCTGTCAGTGATGGGTAACACCTGTGAGCCATGAATCAGGACTCTGGTACTGCACAGACACTGCAGTTCACCGTGCTGAGGACAGTGTCCGGTGCATGCATCTTGTGGTGTACACTGCTGTTGTTGTGTAGCAGCACTGTTAGTGTCCTAACCTGTGTGATACCCGTGGAGGTGGCTATGTAAACTGTGTCCTGCAGCATAAGGCAGTATGTGTGTATCAAGGAGCTTTGCCAATATACATCGGGCCATGGGTGTCACGTGCAAGATGACCCTTGCACATCATTGTGGCTTCCCTAGCATGTAAGCACACGTTGACAGCCAGCGGATACCCTATGAATGACATTGGAGACTGAGCATAATGTAGACATACAACACCCTTCCCACATATAGTGGTAGCATACCTGGTGAGGGTATGTTGGCAACCAAGATCAGCCTCATACTGGCCTGTGCCACATGCTGAGAGATCCATTCTATGTTCCCTATCATGTAGTCCAGGGAGGTATGTCTCAGGTCAGCCATACTGGCATGGTCAATGAGTGTGTCATATGTGTCCATGCCTCTGACTGACCTGTATGCATGTGTTTTGTGGTGGACCATAGTGCCCCTGAGGCATATCACTGTGACCTTCACTAGATACAGCCTGTTGAGTGGGACCCCAGTGCAGCACCCAAAACAGGTACCTGACACATCTGTAGCAGGTGTGTTGTGTAGCCCTACAGGCTGTGAGTGTGTGGCACACGGGATGTGTGTGCCATGTGTGGCATGTGCTCTGTTCCGAAGGAACATATGCCTGTGTGCCAGCTGCGGAGGTGTGTGATGCTCAGGCAGGATGCTATTCTGAGTCCCCACGTATGCCCCAGTGTGTTCAGCATGCTGTCAGTGCGTGTCAATGTCTGACTTGTATTGTAGTCACTGTAATATTTATTTATTTATTTATTTATCTTACATTTGTTGACCGGGATAGTCTGACTGGATGCATGTCCATTTTCAGTGGAGGCCCGGGGAGAAAAGCTCCAAGGGTAAGCAGATACAGCATTACATAATACCAGCATTACATATTACAAACAGATTATTTACAGAGATTACATAAGTAAGCAAGTTAAACATGTTCCACAGGTTAAAGTTAGTCCTGAGCACAAGTCAGGATTAAATTAAATTACACAGTAAACTGGTTAATAGATTTTACACATTCGAGTTAGCCAGGCTTGATACATTGACATAGCCAGTTAAGTGACAAATGTTGTTTGAGTCTAGTGTTAAATTGACCTAAGGTGGAAAGTAAGGTAATATCAGCTGGAAGTGAGTTCCAGGATCTACTTACAGAGTTTGCAAAGAGAGAATAACTGGCTGTGTTATTAAATTTGCTAGTCTGAATTAGTAGTTTGTTAGAGGATCGAAGCGGTCTAGGATTGTTATAGGGGGTGATAATATTTGAAGTGCAGGAGTATTGTCCGGATTATAGAGGATTTTATAGGCCATAATCAGTTGGTTATACTGTATTAGGCTGGGTAGTTCAAGCCAACCAAGCTGATTTAGATTGATGCAATGATGTGTCCTAAAAGGCAGCCCAGTGGCGAACCTGGCAATGTGGTTGTAGCAAATTGAGTGTTTGTTAAGGACAGTCTTGTTCATATTCGAGAGTAGAGGGGATGCATACAGAAGGGTTGAAAGAAGGTGTGAGCGAGCTATGGCAATTTTAGCTGGAGGGTTAGGAAGGCTTTTATTCTGTAAAGTGACCCTAGTTTTTTATTGATGGTTTTGATAATTGGTTAACATGTAGGTCACATTTGAGATTATTGTCTATGATGACACCTAATAGTTTAGTAGATGGGTCAGGGGAGATTATTGTGCGATCATTTGATGTTATGGTAAAGGTGCAAGCGGTAGACCTACGTGTTGGTGAAATAACAGCAGTTTAGTTTTTTTGGGATTTAGGATCAGACGATGTTCAGAAAGCCAGTTTTCTATTGTATTAAAGGTGGTCTGGGTAGCTGACCATAACTCTACTGGAGATGTGGCTGAGCAAATCAGAGTAGAGTCATCAGCATATTGGATACAGCTGACTTTTGGGATGACAGTATAAAGGTCGTTAATGAAGATGGAGAACAGCAAGGGCCCTAGTATAGAGCCTTGTGGTACTCTGAGGGTGTTAGGTAGAAGGTTAGAGAGTTTGTTCTGCCAGAGGCCAGCCTGCTGTCGACCATGCAGGTAGGATTGAAACCACTGGAAGGCTCCAGTATCTAGACAGAATGTTTGCAGGGTGTGGATTACAAGTTGGTGATCAACCACATCGTATGCCTTGGAAAGATCCAAAAAGAGGGCTGAGGATATAGTGTTGCAAGTATGGTTTATGGTGTTAGTAAAGGCTAGGAGGCCTGAAGTAGTGCTGTGATGAGGACGGAAGCCATGCTGAGTGTCTGCCATAAGGCAATTTTGGATTAGGTGGTGCATGAATTGTCTATGAATAAAGTTTCCATAATCTTTGCAAGTGGAGAGAGTATAGCTATTGGCCTATAATTGGAGAATTCAGTAGAGCTGCCTCCTTTGTGAAGTGGGATTACATAGGATATTTTCCAGATGGTGGGAAATTTAGATTCCACCATGGTTCGTTTGATTAGTTTTGAGATGGGGTAAGCAATAGCATCAGCTGATTTTTGTAGGTACTCGGCAGGGAGTTGATCAGCAGAAAGTGTAGTGGGTTTTACTTTTTCAATCAAGGTACGGATAAGTGAAGTGGTGACTGGTTGGAAGCTGAACGCAAGTAGGTTTCTAGGGCTGCTACTTTCAGGACCAGGGGAGCTAGGAGGTAGATGGCTAGCTAGGGCTTGAAATGTCTCAGTAAAGAATTGGTCAAAACTATCAGAAACATCTTCAGGGGTTTTATCAATAGTAGCAGCAGGGATTGGGGTTGAAGTTTGTCCAGGATTTAGTATATATGACATGCCACCTGACAGGGTATGGCATTACTGTGCTGTTGCTGGCATATGGCCACGTCAACGCCGCAAATGCCCACCATTGCCCTGGCTCATGGACATTTGGTTGTGGAACTACTGTAATATGTCTCCACAATGTCTGCCTATGACATCGGTGAAATTACGGATAGCATCCGCGATGTCACGCATACTGTCAGTTATGGCTGCGTGACATGCTCTCAGCTCCCCCAGACCCTGTCTGGTGTACCTTTCCATACGTGACTGTGCCTGCATGACCGTCCGAAACATAGCTGAGGTTGACAGACCTCTTTGGGCATGTCGGCCAGAGGCAATGCATACGGATGCTCCCATGAGAACCCATGGGCAACTGTCTGTGTGGTACCATCGGAGGACCCTGCCCATGGCTGCTGTGTGGGGACACATGTGCCACAAGTACCACATTACCCTGGTCTATGCCCACTGTATCCTGTCCATCACCTAGGGACAATGGTGACACAGGATGTACTGGCAGGATGACTGTGCGCAATGATGGGGTTGACAGCTGTGTATTGTCAATTGGCTGACCAATGGCGGACCCTGACACACCTTCCTGTACCATTACACAAATATCATCATTACCAGTACCCGTGGCATAAGATTCAGGTTCCCTGCTGCAGGTAACCAGAGCAGCACCAGAACCTGTGGGAGGAAGACAGGAAACACAGTTTACAGTCTCCAGACATTGTTACCAGTGATGCACTTATGCACACATGGACACATGCACACATGGACAGAGGCACACATGGACACAGGCACACATGCAGACATGCACACGTGGACACATGCACACGTGGACACGTGGACACATGCACACATGGACACATGCACACATGGACACATGCACACATGCACATGTGGTCACATGCACACATGGACACATGCACACGTGGTCACGTGTACACATGCACACGTGGACACAGGCACACATGCACACATGCACAGGTGGACACAGGCACACATGCACACATGGACACAGGCACACCTGCACACATGGGCACAGGCACACCTGTACACATGCACATCCCACAGTATACACACAGAGCACTACTGAGTTACACTACTGTTACTAGCATTATCAGGACTATTACAGGTTATGTTAAACACACTCACCAGCATGGATGGCCTGCCTTGCTGTAACCCCGGAGGGACATGCAGAAATGATGAGATTAATGTCAGTGGGCACAACCGTGCCATTGATATCGCATATGATACAGTGCAGTAGTACACCAGTTGCCTTTCACACGTCAGCTGCTGATATTGCCAGTATCACACATGCACAATTACATACTATGATGACAGATACATACCACGGACACACCTTACACATGCATAAACTAACATTGTACAGAACAGTCAAGTGTACATATGGCATATTACCTGCACGCTCCATGTCGTGCTGCTGTGTGGATCCAGCCTCCATCATGATGCAGGTGTACTGCTGTTGCTGTTCCGGGGCTGGAGCCACAACACTTAGGAGTAGCCCCTCCAGTCTGGTGAGGGGGGGATGTGTGGCCACCCCACCTCCTGTGGCAACCTGTTGCCTGTGGATATCTGATGCACGCTGACGGACACTTCGGATTAAATCACTGCAGTGATGTTGTACCTGCTCATATGTCCTATTACGTGTGTCAATATCATTTACCCTACGGACAAGGTCTTGCCACAGTGCAGCCCTCTCCTGCTGATTCTGACTGGTGCTTTTCACGCACCAGACTCTGGTGGATCTCCTCATCTTCCGCTGCAGAGTAGGCGGGATTACGCTGATGCGCCATCTCCCTGGAAAAGAACACAAACAGGATATCAGCAGACTATGTCAGCAGTATATGGCACACATATTATACATTATACTCATGTGTAGTGATATACTACTACTCCCATATGTTGCATGTGTGTGTGTCGTGGTGGATACACAGGTACATGGCCAGATATCAGTGCTCAGCCAACACCTGTGCAACAATACCTGCCACATTCCACACAACATAGTAGCATGCCCCATCGGTCAGCACACACTGACAGGTCCAATGCACAACCTCACTCTGGGGGTTCACCCCAAGGTACTGTATGTGGGACGCCATCCACTAGTGTGATGTGGACACAAGTTACTCGGCCTGGATATACATATCCCACCACCACCACCAGCACAGTAGAGTACTTTGATATGTATGTGATTAGACAGTTATTCACTTGTTAGGACTGAGATGGTATGCTTGCAGCACACTGGGCCAGTGGAAGCCTCAACCCAGACTGCTGACCCCTTTGTAAATGCTTACCACGGACATGCCACAGATTGCATGGAACTTGCACACACATTTCTAACCCAGACCCTATGCACAAAGGTTAGGCATCCTGTCCGGTGGACCCCAGACAGAGGCAGATTGTATAACAATAGCAGGAGGCTACTGCAGGACAGAGCAGATTCACATTAAGGGAAGGCATCTGTGGTCAGCACTGGTACTACGCTACGGTCCCTCATAACAACGGCCACGGCCTACTCTGGGAGGCAAATGGCCACAAACACTATGGATAACCACAAGGCCTTCATCAGTTATGTTACACATATGGACCAAATGCCTCAGATATGCTCTGTGTTAATACACACCTACTTAACATTCACCAAACACACAGATATTGTCAACATTCTTGCAGACAGGTTCGGTGCACGTGTCCCCCCTCCTTCTCCCCCACCAGTTGCAATAGTTATCACAGCTGTATGTAACCTCCCTATAATCTCACATGTCCAGGTGAGGGCCACCCTCAGCAAAGCAGAACACAAAGCATCACTGTGACCTCATGGTATCCCTGGATGTGTGCTACCTGCACTCCAAGAGGACATAAAACCGCATATAACACTGATAATTTATCTTGGCTGTACTACAGGATATGTACCTGGACAGTGGCATACAGGGACAGTGGTCCCACACCACTAAGGAGGCACCTCAACTGACTCTGGGAACTACCACATCATATGCATAACCGGCCTGGTCTGCTAAGCTATGGAATTATGCAGTATGGGATGCATATAGCAGTGATATCGGGTACCTGCAGACACTTGTTCCCAGCCAGTGTGCCTTTGTGATGGGCTGATCCTGCCTTTTGAACCTGGCTGACCTTTCAAAGCAGTCACTACAGCCATTGCTGAGGGCAACGCACAGACAACTGCTGCCAGGATCATGGCCTAACACTGATTGACATGTAATGTATAGTCATCCCCTTTTGGTGGAACTACGTCCACACAACATATCACATGGATATACCTATAGATACAGACCTATGACACATTTGGAGGGTTCACAGTATGCACACTATTAACCTGCTACTTTGCATTACCTGTGTTTGTTGCAGCTGGTTGCATTACCACTGCTTCTGATTCCTGCTGCTACTGTCACTGCTGACAGCTTAGAGTCACGGAGTCACAGTGTGTAGCGTGTTTTTTTTTGTTTTTTTTTCTCAGTTTGTGTCTCTCCCTCTGTCTGCTTCCAGACAGTGCAATGAATGTATTGCATGTGTGGAGTGTTAGTACATGATGCTTTTGTAGGTATCTGCATAGGTCCATGTGATGGCCTCTGCACCAATTGTAAGCCAGCATTTGCTAATTGCATACAGCCAGTTGTGTACTGATTGCAGTTCTCACTGTGATTTCAGGTCAGTGCTATAAAAGGGTATGCGAGATAGGCGCTGCCCTTACAGATTGTAAGGGCGGGGACCATGCTGGTATGCTGTGGACACTGCTCTGTGAGTGTAAAGGTTAGTATCTCTCTCATGATTCAGGCTGTGTTGTAGATTCACATTTCTCCATTCCTCTCTCCTGTTCCCTGTAGTAAGTGTGTATGCACAATGACACCTACAACTATATATAGATATATATTTATATATATATATGTACATATACATACATTTATATATGTACATTAACTGACATTATTACCTACAAGCTACCAACTAGCATGGCTGTTTCTGTTCACACACTACTATTATGGGAATCCAGTAGTTTTGACAGTAATTCTACATGACATGCTTTGGGTACTACACATCCTATATTCCCTTTACATTCATCCCTACTATTACATGTTATATTTATTTTAGCACAATGTTCTTGTATAAGAGTCATGGCTTAGTGGTAGGTCATACAGACTACTGTTTCCAAGGTCCTGGGTTCGGGACTGACAGTGGGATTTTATTTTGCTTTTGAACTGAGTACAGGACCTGTCAATCAAAGTGACTATGGCACTTTTAAGCAGTTGTAACCGGGTTAGCGCTGGTTTGCGTGGAGCTCACGCTAACGCACTGGCGGTGAGCTCCACGCACACCCGCTTACAACCGCTTAGTGCTTACTCTGGCGCACACCCACGCTATTTTCTTTGAAAGAAATGAAAATGGGGAGACAGGAAAGTGGTGAAAAAGGGGTCACAAAGAGGGTAAGACAGTAGGTAAAAAATCTTGGGATTTGTAGGAGGGATGTAGGTAAGGCCCATAGCTGCCCATTTCTTCATCAGCAACAGCTGTGCATATGTATGTAATTTGGTGTGACATTTGAAACCTTCCACCCCTGAGAGAGGTGTCAGGACAACAATAATACTTGTACAGCCAATTGTAATTGATAGTTTCCATGTCCAGCAGACATGTGTGCGGAATGGGCATCTATGTATGGGGCGTAATTTTTTTGTGGGTACAGAGTGCCCTTTTTTTTTTTTTTTTCAGGTGAGAGTGGTATGTCAGGTGAGGGAAGTTGGTACAGCTGGGGAGGTAGGTTGGGTAGGTAAACAGACAAGACAAACAAGACGCATACAGGGGCGGTGTATAACACATGTGGGGGGGTTACACAATTGACGGGGACGGAGGTTTGGATATCCAGAGCCCATGAGCCCACAGATGGCAACAGTGGAACTGATATCCCCACCCATAGGCAGTTGCCACTGTTCCTTCACTGCCCAGGATGGGGCTGTGCTGGGGGCTGTGTAGGCCAGGCAACAGGCATGCCCGTAAGTTGTGCCACCCGTGCCTCAAGCTAGCATAGGGGCTCGAGAACAGAGTCCCGAATCTCCCTACGCACCACAGTCCGGACGCTACGGAGGGTGAGTGGTGGTTCTCCTCCGGCTACACTTGCAGAGGGGGGGCGAGCCCCATCCCCTGCAGCGCTTCCACCCGCAGGTGGTACAGGGCCACCGGAGGAGGGTCCAGACTGGGCACTAGTGCCAGGTGCACTCGCCAGCTGAGGTGGGAGAGGTGGGTCCGCTGGAACCCGCCTTCCCTGTCGTCCTATGTTTTGCATTATGTCATGACAGTTTGGGTTAGTGACATATAAGTTAGCAACAGCTGTGCAGGTTGTGTACTATTTTCTTACAGGTAGGGCATTTTTATTTCAGAATAAATTAGTTGTAACAGCATGCATTAGTATTCCCATTAACCAAACACCCAGATATTCACACCATTGAACAGCGAGCATAACACATGCATAATCTGAACAGCAATACACAATCCAACAACATGTAGGGTTGATTGATGGCAACAGGCCATCAGGTTTGGATGTATGAACAGGGCAGATGCATCAATGGACATGCAAATATATATGACCCAACAGGACAAACGTCCAGGGGTGTTAATTGTGATTGCACATACCATTTTCATGTGGAATGGGTTATATGTGGTTATAGGGTGGGGTGAAGAAAATAATATTAACACCTTAAAATACCAATACATATGCTGTACATTTCTAATAGCTGCACATATATACACACTACTGTTCTAACTAGTTTCCTATATGATAACTATTTCAACTTGGTGATAGGACTGTTACTGCAACATCAATATACATTTTATTGTTCTTCATACACATTCATATCTAGCTTTGTTCAGCTACATCATCCTGCTACATTTGCTTTATATAGCTGTAGACAAGTGTGGATGTTTGGTATATCAGACAATCATACTATCTGCATATTGCAGACTGAGTGCAACATATCCAGATTTTGGGATACACATTCCAGATGCAGCAACACTTTGAACAGATTTTGCTGTTTGGTTTTGATTCTCACATGCATTTCATTCTGTCTTGACTGCAGTATACTTTATTCAGGGGTTATTACTACTGTATTGCTGGATTCATGATACTTTCTCACACTCTCTCACTTGTTTTCATTTTACTATTCAGGATGGTACTTACTTCTAGGCTTTATTGACATGTTTTACCTGTAGTTATTACAATCCTTTCCAGCAGTCTCACTTCTGTCATGTTTCAGTACTTCAGCAGGGATATATTTCACACATGTGATTTCATCATCTTCTGCAGCTATACTTTTCAGCCTGCTGCAGGTTGTGTACTATTTTCTTACAGGTGGGGCATTTTTATTTCAGAATTTATGTCAGACATTTTCATTTTTCTGTTTGGCTTACAGGCTGCAACACACTTTTGTAATCAAGTAATACTTGCAAACACTTTCACACTGTTACTTGCACATTTTATTCCTTAGTGACTACACTGCACTCTTTTGCTGACTGTCATACTTTTATATTTCTTTACAGTTACTGGGAGTGGATTACAGACCTGCCTGGTGGCGCAACCGCACCAGCCTATCGCCATAGGCTCTGCGGTTCGCAGAACGGACACCTGCAGCTGTAATATAAATGAAGTAATATTGGAATACACATCTCCATAATATCAGCTAGTTTAATTTCTTACATACATAATTAAATGTAACTTACTCAGTAGTGGGGCGTTGGGCATTTGCCGGGCCTCCTGGATCCAAAGGTTCAATTGGTCCTGCTTGCGTCTCTTCAGGTCCGCATGGTGGTGACGGACCTACTCACCAGTCCTTGGAATCCCTGTGGCACTGGTGAGATCATGAGCCAACCGGTCCCACGCGTCAGCCCTGTATGCTCCCCACAGGACCTGGCCCTGCATTAGTTGGGCCTCATGTTTGTGGACTAGGAGCCAGACCATGTACCTGGACTCCTCAACGCCCCACCTCTGTGCTCGAAAGCAACTACCCTCTCCTACTCCTGTCATTCTGCCTGCAGTTCAGTTCTACAATCGTTTATGCTGTGTATTCCCGCCTATGGGGTTTATATAGTCCATTTTTCCCTTTATATCTGTGATTGGCCATTTTGGAATTGTATCAACTTCAGTAAACCTGCATTGTCATGCTCCAGTTTGTATTCATTCCTATATATTAGCTATTATTGCATTTATAGGTACTGCTGTCATGGCTTAGTGGTTCAGTACCTTGACTATGGTGTATAGTATCCTGGGTTCGAACCTGGCCACTACTTTTTATTTTTTATGACTGTCTAGACAAGCTGAGGGGTGTGTCTGTGTAAAGGCAGTTTTGATACGGCTTGCTCAACGTTGCCCGTCGGTTAGCTTGTTTGCGTGGTGCGCAGCTCCGCGCAAACGGGGTACGCTGGTTTAAGCCTCATTTGGCTATCAGCACGCATATTACGCTCAGCTCAGTTAGGGGCACATAGATTTAGCGTGTTAAACCACTACTCAGCTACGGGCACTCATTTTGCACCAGTTAAACCACTGCTCACATACGGGCAGATGCACTCACCCTGTTAAACTGTAGCTCAGCTATGGGCACATCTGGAATTTTTTATTGTTTTGTTACCTCACATTTCTTCAATATAAATGGGCTATTTCATTACATTTTACATAAAATGTGATTTTATGTGTACATATTTGTCAGGGACTTGTTTCATGCTTATTTTGCTACAAATAAAAATTGGTGTTGTGGGGGCTCGAACCATGAATGCCTGCTCTTCAGCCAACATCTCTACCGCTACGCTATTGCGTCTTGGCTTACTTTGCATATTTAGTTCTTATATGCTTTCTCATTGACTGCTAACTGTAGCTGCGCTACGGGCATGCCCGCGCAAACGAGCGCACTCACGGTTAAATATCTTTACAATTTAAAAAAAATTATGTGATGTTCATTTGTACATTTTATGTTCGTAGTCTGTGGGGACATGAGTTGTGTTGTGTTTATTCACATTTCCATGGACTCTGGCGTGGGTGTTTACTTTGGGCACTTTTACTCTTCTGGGGGCATGTCCACTTACAGGGCTCGGCCTACGGACACGCCCCTTACTGTCTTACACGGACCGTGTTAGCCTTAGGTGTGATTCAGCATGCTCTCATGAATATGCAGAGCATGCTGACATCACTCCGTTTAACTGCAGCCTCCGTGTATGAGTTATAACTCTTACACAGAGGCTTTGTGAATCCTGCCCTCTTTCTATACACTAAAATCAATCCAACATTATGTACATTGTTCAGTTCCTGCCTTCTCTTAAACATCATTCCCCCTCCAAAATATTTTTTGCATATATTGTTCCCACACCTTTCATTGTTTTTCTTCGTAATTTTCTCCTACCCTTTTCTAAAGATCTCACTTCCTGTTCTTTTATCTCTGTTAGAATATTTACTACTTTAAATACGGTTTCTTCAGACTTTGATTTCCATTTTCTAGTAATTGGCAGCTAACAGAATTAAAACTTAACAAGGCCTTACTATGTCTAGACAATTCAGATTCTGTATCCCAGCACAAAATAAAATAATTCCCATAGTTACACTCATTTTCTTGCCCATTATTTCTGACATAGAACTCTGGAGGGAATTTCTAAAGTCTGCCAATTCATTACACTCCTAAATCATATGTTCTCAGGTACTTCTTTCTTCCACATCACACCTCCAACATTTGCAATCTACCTGAAAAAAAGTATTTGGAGTCTGCTTGGGATATAAAAGTACCTATGCAAATACTTCCAAGCAAAAATCCTAAATCTTCTAGAGCCATACATATGTCATCCCATTGTTTCTTTGTGAATTGCTCATCTTATCTCTCTTACCAATCTTTTCTGACATCCTCTGATTGAGTCCTATAGTTACTGTGCAAACTTTGTTCTAGATTCAACTGAAAACTTAGCCAGTGCAAGTTTTTCACCTAGGATTCCACTATCCCCTTTTCTTTGTCTTTTATTTGATATCAATCCCAGACAGGGAAGGCAGTCTCTAGCCTACAGTTCAAATGCCTTCTTGGCCTTTTCCCATTCTATTACCTTTCCCTCTCTAATTATTTGTTCCCAATATCTTGGTTCCTTTGCCAGCTTCCTACAGAAAATTCCACCCCTCTCTAGCCTATTTTCTGTAGCATAAATTATAGCCATCTCTATTGGCAGAATCTCCTTTCTCCAATTCTATGCTGGCTTAGCTCTTAGTATACTTTCTGCATCTTTATAGGTTCATAGGTTGGTACTGGGCTATCTGCCCGAAGGCATATATTAGCCCAGCCACGTTGTGCGGTATTCACCGTCCCTTTAGTAGTTCCCTAGACCCTTGTACTAGCAGCTAGTACCCTTGACCCCTATCTAGTAGTGCTGTTGGTGTGATCCCCGGTGCGAACTTTCTGTTACCCATCCACTCATCAAGGTTCCTCTTGAAGAGTGATAGTGAGGGGCTCTGTCTTATGTAGATCGGGACCCTGTTCCATAGTAAGGGAAGTCTCTGCGAAGGGAATCTATCCCTCCAGCATGTTCTATTCATTGTTGTGTTGAGGTTTATATCCCTAGAGCATGTAGCTCGAGTAGATTTGGTTTTGCTAAGATTGAGCATGTTCAACAATTCTGGTTTGGAGATGGCTCTGTACGTTAGACAGAGATCGCCTCTGAGAAAGCGGGATGCAACAGAGAACAGTCTTAGCTTTTTCAATCGTGCTGCATAGGGCAACTGTTTGAGGCCAGTACTCCTCTTGGTTAGGTACCTTTGTGGTCTCTCCAGCTGCTGGAGATGTCTAGCCAGGTACATTCCAATTGGTGCATTGTACTCAATAACTATATGACTACATGTTTTTATGACTATAAAATTCTGTATGACTGTTGTTATTCTTCTTAATGATCTGCATCCAAAATCCCACTCTCACCTTATTTCTTGGATATCCTCCCTGCTTCATCATCTTCATCATCATCCCCTTCCAGTTTGAACTGTACATTTCTGCTTGTGTTATATATAAGTGCCTTAACTGTGCAGCTGTAAAATATCCCTCAAATCAGGTAATTCTAAACCACTTTATTCTATTGGAAGGATCAACTTATCCCATTTGATTCTTGCCCTCTTCCCCTCCCAGATAAAATTTTTCAACTATTTATTAATGACTATCCACAACTTTTCCTCTGGTCGATAAAAATATGCCTGACCTGTGTATAAATCTAAAGGGACTAAAAATGTGCTTAGTGCTTGTATCCTGCTATTGATATCCAAAAGCAAGAGCTCCCAGTTTCTCAGCTTTTGTATTATCTTTTGTTTAATCTCTTTCCACATATCCTAAGCTGCCATAACAGAATCCTTTTTAACCCGTACTCCTAAATACTTCATTCTTTCATGCTGCGATAAATGTGAGTATTGTTGAACCAATTCATGTGTGGGTACATAGTTTACAGCTACCGCATTTGTTTCTTTCTTCATTAATTTTATATCCCAAACAAAACTATTAACAGTCTATGAATATTCTACAACACTGAGTTGTCTTTTTCTGCTTTTATCATGTACAAAATAATATTGTCAGGAAATAAAGCCAAATTTTCATGATTACCCTACCAATTATATGAGTACCTTATTTTCTTTGCCAATGGTTCAAAATATAACACAAAAAAAACAAAGGGAAAGCGGACCCCCTGCCTGATTCTTCTATTCAGACACAAATTATCAGAGAGGAAACCTCCTACTTTGATTTTTGCCTCCGATCCCTCAAATCATTGTATCATGGAATGCAAATGCTTCCACTCTCCTACTCATAAAATCCCAGCTTTCTCTGCATCAAGCCCCACCAACAGCAAAAGTATTTTTTTTACATTTTTCTTCCCTCTGGATAATCATTGTTCTATTAATGTTGTCAAATGTTTGCCTCCCATCCACAAAATCGCAATGATCCATATATATCAATTTTTCAACACCTTTGCCATTCTTTTTTTTTTTAAATTATTTTATTAAATTATCACTTAAGAGAAAGGCAGACATACATTAACATAAAAGAAAACAAACCATTTTAACATTTCCATTGAAATACAATACAGATCACATATATTTTCTTTGCTATTATCATGAGTCCAACATTACAAAAACTTGCTGAATTTCCACTTACTTCTATGTAATTAGCTACTTTCCTTTCCTAAAGATCTCTGTTCCAGTTCGTGTATCCCTTTTATAATATTCAATACATCAAATAGTTAGTGTAGACTTTCCATTTTCTAGTAATTGTTTTTTATTGGTAGCCAACAGAATTAAACTTAATAAGGCTTTATTACGTCTGGCAATTCAGATCATAATACAGACATAAACACTTTACAATCATGGTTTAAAATGGAAGTGGGACTATATGAAGTTCTGATCTGATAGGTCTTTATCATCTTTAGGTTTTATAGCCAGCACAGCTTTTTTCCAGGATGTTGGTGCTTACCCTCCTTTTAAAATACTGTTAAAGAAAACCTTCCAGATTATCACTTTCTTCCCTCCTAGCTTCCAAATTTCCACCAAAATGCCATCTATTCCTGGAGACTTACCTGTAGATTGGTTATATATCACCACTTTTATCTCATCTCTTCCTTTCTTAACTAATTGCTGAGCCTCATTTACCTCTAACCTTGCAGACTTAAGTCTTCCATAAATATTTCCTTTTGTGCTTTTTCTTGATTCCCCAATTTCTCTACTTTATAAAAAAAAATTCATAACATTTCCAAAAAAAAAATGTTACGGAATTAATGAAGAATGAGTTGGGTATTGAGTTCACAAAATAGGTTAATGTTCACAGTATTTGTTTTTTAGATGTTATATTGTGGAATAAAAATGGTAAAATATGCACCAAACTCCATATAAAGGAAACTGCTTTCAACAATTTCCTGGATTCCAACAGTTGCTATCCATGATATATATTAAGAGCTTTACCACTGGGGGAGTTTCTGGGAAGAAGAAGAAGAAGAAAAATATGCTATAAATGCCTTTTTCAGTGGAAACAGAAAGGGGGGGATAAAGATTTTTGAAAATAGGAATTACCTACCTGATATAGTATGAAAACATATTTGGAGGTGTGTGTTAGGGACATAAAAGAATTATTAGGGATTAACAAAAGATATTCCAAAAGGAATTGGAAGACTAAAGCAAAGGAAAGTGATACAGTAATATATTTTGTAATGGGTCCCCTTCATAACATGGTGAACTGTGCTCTTTCTCGACTGTAGAGTGATCTCGGAGTTGGTATATTTAAGTGCATGTGGGGGGAAGCACCCCCCCCCCACTTCAGGGGGTGTAATTTGCTACTGTTTGTGATTTTGTCATTGATGGCCAAGTGGTTATTTTCCCAGAGAGGATATACAATATTCTGGGAGTTTGTGCTTGTAAAATTAAGGTGTTTTCGTCTCGACATTTCGACAGTCAATGAACTGTGGGTCGACGTCATGAAGTAGACACTTTGTAACTGAGTACAACCTTTTTACAAATTTTGTGGAATTCTTTTTTAAAATATTGGAAAATATTAAGTAAGAATAACATGTCACAGAAATAAACTTGAAACTATATCTTACAAAAAAGAAAATGCATAAAAAATATGTAGGTACACAGTTATTATAAGAAAAGAATGGCAGTGAATACATTGCAGTCTTTGGAAACTTTGCCTTGTAATATATGGAAATTAATTAAGCTGGAATATACAAGTAGTAAGAATTTTAAGTATCCAGGTTAATTCACATGCAATTCTTCAGCAGTGGTTTACATAATACAGTTTAACTGTAGGTTAATAGGTTCATAGGATGATACTAGGCTATTGGCCTAGAGTCCCTTATAAGCATAGCCAAGAATTTCACTCATGTTCCCACAAAGTCAGCACCTGTTTTCCCTGTCTAGCAGGGACACAGATGGGATCCCACGGGTATATTTTGTTTCCCATCCAGTCATCCAGGTTCCTCTTAAAGAGGGCTAGTGAGGTACTCTGCTTGACATAGAGAGGAAGTCTACTCCGCAGATGGAGGAGTTGTTGGGACACAAATCTATCCCGCCAACAAGTTCTATCAATATCACAGACCAGGTTGAGGCCTTGCATGCGGGTTGCAAGAGTGGAGTTTGACTTATGGATATGTAGCTACAGATGTGGGTGGTGTTAGAGGTGTGGTGCTTGTGGTGTTTGTGCAGACAACCTTCTCAGTGCCATATGTACTGACTTGTGATTGAGACAGCAAGGATTCTAAGTTCTTAATGTAATTGCATCTCTCACATATTGTGTTCCTAGGTGGTAGAAGAAGAGGATTGTCCATGTATATGAGGCAGTTGCTACACTGTCTCAGAATGCCAATATCAACAAGACTAGCAAGACAAACCACAGGAAATTGTCTGTTCATGGTTGTTAGAATCTGTGGAAGAAAGGTAAAAGATGATAGAGTGGGTACTATCAGAATAGAGTACCTAAAGGTGTGAGTAGGGCTGGATAAAATTACAGTAGTTGCAAGGGAGGGCGTCAATTACACAGGAGTGCTGGTAAGGGAAAAAAAATGCAACTAAGATACCCCGCAATGGGTTAAAACAGTGCAGCAGCAGTGAGCAAACAAACACAACACCCTGCAAACACTAGGTATAAATTCCAGAAAAGATGAAAGATTCTAGAAGCTCAAATTACTACCCAATTCTGCTTACCCCTGCTCTTTCAACCAATCACTCGTGCTAGAGAAGGTCAGGCAACCCTGTTTCTTTCACTAACAGAGAAGACAAGACACTACTAGCAGGGGATGGCTGCCAGAAACACAGGAAACTCAGCAAGCAAAACAACCAGGCCTGGATAACAGCAGGCCTCTATCCAGACTATGCTACCTGACTAGAATCCAGAAACCTCACACAAATGCACAGAAAAGCACAAATAGAGCACTCACAAACAGAAAATACAACTCTCAGTATGAAAAAAGCAGTTTACAATTAAGTAATTCAATAAAAATGCAATTACAGTAATGGAACACTGTCTAGCAATGAAAATACACTTAAAATAGTATAAAACAGTACAGAAATGCAGTGAAACAGTAAAAAAAGCTTTATAACAGTGCAAAATGTAGTAGATTAGCTGTACAGCACAACTATAAGTGTTAAGAAGTGCAATTCAATGAAATAAATGTAAGAAAAAACGTATTCTGCTATTGGAGCCTCAGGGATTTTCTGCTTTGTCACAGTGATGAATCACCACTCCTCAGCCTAGTAAAATCAAGCACAGCCCCCTGCAGACACAGGGTTTAAATACCAGAAAAGATGGAAGAATCTAGAAGCTCGAATTACTACCCAGTCCTGCTAGCCCCTGCTCTTTCGACCAATCACTCATGCTAGAGAACATCATGCAACCCTGTTACTCTCACTAACAGCAAAGACAAGACACTAACAACAGAAGATGGCTGCCAGAAACACAGGAAACTCAACAAGCAAAACAACCAGGCCTGGATAACAGCAGGCCTCTATCCAGACTATGTTACCTGACCTGACTAGAACACAGAAACCTCACAAAAATGCACAGAAAAGCACAGATAGAGCACTCACAAACAGAAAATACAACTCTCAGTATGGAAAAGCAGGATATTACGGTTAGGTTTACATAATACAGTTTAACTGTAGGAATTTAAGGTTAGGTTTCAGGAACATATAAATGGTGTTAGAAATAGAAATTTGTGTAAATCTGTGGCTGAATGTAAAGGGAGTTAGGATTATGAAAGCATGTATTTTACTACAGGTAATGGTTAATAATAAAAACAGATTCATAAATAAATATTAGTTTGCAGACTACTACAAATTTAGTCAATAATAACAGGTCAGAATCAAACTTTTCACCTTGTATTTGTCAGGTAAAGACATGAAACATTATGCCAACCCTTCCCCCAGTGTGAGGGTAATACTAACAGAATTTTACTTCAGAAGGAAACAGTTAATTTTGAAAATTTAAGACTTTAAAGCCATATGATTTAAACAATGAATTAGATTGTAAAATGTTATATACAGCTTGATTTTTCTTTAATTGCTTTGGTTTTATGTAACTGATTTGGTCATGTGATGTTCTAAAATGTTTAAATGTGTGTGGTTTTAAGAATGTTAAAGTGTGTCTTTAAAGGCATGAAGCTGAGATGCTAAGACATTAAAATAATCTCTGGTTCACCATGGTTCATTTGAGGTTTTTTATGGTTTATTTGGCTGAAAAACTGAGTGTTTCAACAACAAGAGCATCCAAGATATTAAGTGACCACTAAAAGGTCTGAATCTCTAGACCTAACCAAACATACATGAAACAAATAATGTTGAAGGCTCTTTTGAATGATGTAAAATAGAGGTAAAAGAGAGATTCTGAAGTTAGATTAAAAAAAGAAGTTATGTCTTACCATAATGTTCCATCTGTGATGTTGATCTTCACAAATTCTTGACTGTGGGCTCAGTTCCGAGCCTTGGAACCGACTCGGCCATTTATTTCAGCTTGCGCCTTCCAAACTCTCCGAACTAGGCTTTACCCACAATGCTCCTCTCAAAATTACCTCAGGTCGAGTTTGCCCAAAACAGTGGCAGACAGCAAGTAATAATAATAATAATAATTATTATTATTATTATAAGAGACCAGATATGTGTCCCTAATATGAAGCCAGTTCTGGAAAACTTTGATCCACTAAGAGTCTCAGGCTGAGGGAAGGAGGGGGGAATGTCAAGGATTAGTGAAGATTGACAACACAAATGGAATGCTATGGTAAGACATAACTTCTTGATCTGATGTTGTCAATCTTCACATAATCATTGACTGTGGGACAGAGTCCCTAGCTACCTGAATCCTGGGAGGTCTCACGGAAGAATATTCCAAAGCACCATTGAACCGAATAATGCGTGTCCCCTATAGACCTGATCCAATTTGTAATGAGTGATAAAAGTATGAAGAGAACACCAAGTGGCTGCTGCACAAATATCATCAAAAGAAGCTCTGGGATGAAAAACTGCAAAAGTTGCCACCGCTCTAGTTGAGTGGGCTTTTACTGGACGTGAAAGGCAAATCCTTTTTGATTGTCAGATAAATGTGATACAATCTTTAAGCTATTTCACCAAAGTAACCTTAGAAACTGGGTTACCTAGAGAGAGAGAGGAAAAAGCAACAGAAAGTCTGATTTTCTGAAATCCTTCATTCTATGGAGGTATAAACGTGGCTGTCTGTGGAGTCTAATAAATGAAGGAAATACACCTCTTTATTACAAAAATTAGAGAAAAAGACCCGTAGTTGAAATGTCTGACTGATATTTGAGTCTGAGTCTACATTTGGTAAAAAGGATGGGTTAGTCCTAAAGGAGAGACTGTCTTTGTGAAATATTATGTAGGGTGGTTTGCAGGACAAGGCATGAAGTTCAGAAACTCTTTCTGGCAGATGTAATGGCCACTAAAAAAAGAAGTTATGTACTTACCATAACATTTCATGTGAGTTGTTCATCTCACCTTTATTCTTACAGATGGGTTCGGAGCCGATCCCTCAGCTCCGAGTTGGCCTACTACAAAGCTCGAGGTCTTCAAATAGCTTGAGGCCAAGTCCCTATCCCATGATGCACCTAGAGTTACCTCAGATCTTGTTTGTTGCGTACAATACCACATGTCATTCTATAACTCCAAAACAGAAAGTACAGAAGGGTTGAGCAACCAGGATGGATCCAGCATCTCGGTCTTCTAAAAGCCCAGGAGGGGGAGTAGAAGGGAGGGAGGGAAGTAAGAATGAAGGCGAGATGAACAACTCACATGAAAAGTTATGGTAAGTACATAACTTCTTTATGTGAAGTTATTCTATCTCGACGTTCATTCTTACAGATGGGTAGCATTCCAAGCACCATCTATCTCGGGTGGCTCACGGGAGTACATTTTTCAGGACAGTAGACCCAAAGGAGGCCCTGTCCCTGGTGGCCCTGTCAACTTTGTAATGAGTGATAAAGGTATGAGGCATTGACCAAGTGGCTGCTGCACAAATGTTATCAATAGGAAGTCTGGCAGAGAAGGCAGAGGATGTAGAAACTGCTCTGGTTGAGTGAACCTTAATTTTGTGTTGCAAAGGCATATTGGCAGCTGAATAAGCAAATGTGATACAATCAGATAACCACTTAGACAGAGTTGTTTTAGCCACTGGCATACCTTTCCTGGAGTCTGAAAAGGAAACAAAATGCTGTTCAGATTTCCTAAAATCTTTTGTTCTATCCAAGTAAAATCTGAGCTGTCTGTGAACATCAAGATTGTGCAGCATGTATTCTAGATTGTTGGAGTAATTGGGGAAGAAAACTGGCAAATCCATAATTTAATTAAGATTAGTTTCTGTGCAAACCTCAGGAAAAAAGGAGGGGTTTGTTCGAAGTCAGACTCTGTCAGCATGGAAAATCAAATAAGGAGGCTTAATGGACAAGGTTTGAAGCTCTGACACTCTGCGGGCAGAAGTAATAGCTACTAAAATGATAGTCTTCCATGACAAAAATTTGAGGTCACATGAGGAGGCTGGTTCAAATGGAGGAAGAATAATGCTGGAAAGCATAAAATTTAGATTCCATGGGGAGCAGGGAGATTTCACAGGTGGTCTGAGATGAAAGGTCCCTTTGAGAAAGCCTTTGGATAATTTGTGTGACATAATATTCAATCCTTCAAATCCAAGATGAATATTAGAAATGGCAGCAAGCTGAACATGAACTGTTGCTGCTGCAGCTCCTTTGTTGAAAATCATAGACAAAAACTCTAAAATGGAGGCCATAGGGGCTTGGTAAGGATCAATATTGTTTTTAGAGGCCCATATAGAATTTTATTTCCATCTGCTAAGGTACAGCTTCCTCGTAGAAGATATATGAGAGAATAAGAGAATTTGCTTCATCTCATTGGAGAGGTTATGGAACCTGGCTATGATGGGAATTGGAGCAGCCAAGCTGTCAACTTCAGGGACTGCAGAGAGGGATGAAGTTCCCCCCGATGAATGCATCAGAAGGTCCGGAACTGGGTTCAGAACCCAAGGGTTCTCCAAAAGATGAAGTCGAAGGAAGGAGAACCAAGTCTGATGAGGCTAATGAGGGGCTATTAGAATGATGGTCCTTCAAAGGGTTTTTGCTTCCTGTAGAACTTTGGATATCAACGGGATTGGTGGAAATGCATAGAGGAGACCCGGAGGCCAGTTGTGAATGAGTCCGTCCCTTGGGGCTTCTCCTGGAGGGGGAATCAGGGCAAAGTAGCGTCTTCATTTTGTGTTCTTGTGATAGGCAAAAAGGATGCAGTAAAGCTGGCCCCACCTGCAAAATATCCTGCCTGCTATTTCTTTCTTAAGGGACCACTCATGGGGCAACAAAACTGCTCTGCTCAGCTTGTCTGCTATCACATTGGATTTTCCCAGGATGTGCATTGCTAACAGAAAGTGCTAGGTAGATACAGCCCACTGCCATACTCTTAGGACCTCGCGACAAAGGGGATATGACCTGGTTTCTCCTTGTTTGTTCAAGTACCACACCACTGACATGTTGTCTGTCTGAATTGCAATCATACCCAGAGGAACAGAGTCCTGGAAGTACTGCAACGCCAAAAGTACTGCGCTCATCTCTAGGACATCAATATGCAGGTGTGTCTCTTGATTGGTCCATGTGCCTTGGGCTGTCCTTCCCTGAAAATGCCTCTTCCCACACCCTATCAGGGAACCATCCGTGGTCACTGTGGCCACTGGTGGGGGTAAGACAAAGCGACGACCTATCGTGATATGAAGTGAGGTCAACCACCAGTCAAGATCCTTTTTGCAAGAGTTTGTGATCATTATCAGGTGAGACATGGGGAGCTCTTGGTAAGACCATTGAGTGAACAACAGCCATTGCAGTATCCACATGTGCATGTTACCCAGAGGTATGGCCAGAATTGCAGCTGCCATCATACCTAACAATTTTAGGACTTCTGATGCTGGAGCCTTGTTTTTGGATATCAGATTGTGGACCAGCTGATGGAGTAGTAAGACTCTTTCTACTGGATTTCTTAGCATGGTGGTGGTAGTGTCCAGTTCTGCTCTGATAAAAACGGTATGTTGCGATGGCGACAAGGCAGATTTGTCTGAGTTTACTGTAATGCTCAGCTGGCTGCAGAGTGAAAGAGTGAAGTCCCTGGCTTAAATGAGTTGACGCCTGGTGGTGGCGGTGAGGAGCCAATCGTCTAGGTATGGAAACACCTGGAATCCTAAATGTCTCAGGTGAGCTGTGACCACTGCCATACATTTGGTGAACACTCTGGGGGTTGTAGTGAGACCAAAGGGCAGGGCTCGAAACTGGTAATGACTGGCTCCCAGCCGGAAGTGCAGATGATCCCTGGAAGGTCTGACCATTCTTATGTGGTAGTATGCATCCTGGAGATCTATGGAGCACATCCAATTGTCTTTCCCCAAAAAGGGAAGTATCAACTGAAGCGTGACCATCTGAAACTTCTCTTTCTTGACAGATTTGTTTAGTCTGCTGAGGTCAAATATAGGTCTCCAGTCCCCTGTCTTTTTTGGAGCTAAAAAGAATCTTGAGTAAGTTCCAGATCCTGTCTGGTCTGCTGGGACTGGTTGGATGACTCTTTTTTAGCAACTTTTGAACCTCTACTGTTGCACTGTTGCCTGTTCCCTGTAACTGAGTGGGACGTCCGGGATTTTCCTTGTCGGTGGAGGGGGTGTGGAGAAAGGAATGAAGTATCTTCTGGAAATTATACTTTGTACCCAGCTGTCATTTGTTATTTTGAGCCAGGCATCTGGATACAAAGATAAGCGACCCCCGACTGCCTCCAGAGTAGGACAGTCGAGCCTCCTTTTAGGAGCGCTGGTAGGGCTTCCCAAAGAAGTGATCTCTGTCACCCTGGTTTTGCGGACCCTCTCTGCTGCGAGGGTGGCATCTTCCATTACTGCCCCCTCCTCTGCCCCTGGAAGGGGGTTCACCACGTGTGTCTTGTAAGGCTCCTTGGGCTTTTCGGAACCACATTTTCCCTCCCCATTGACCCCTGGGGTAGGGTCTGGTAGGGGTGGAAAAATGGACTCTGACAGCAGACAAAGTCTTTCCTTCCTGCTCACACCTGGTCAAAGTTTCCTTAACTTTGACCCAAAAAGGGAAGAGCCATCAAAAAGGGTATTCACAAAGGATGACTTGAAGGGCTCCAGAAAGGAACACAAGTGCATCCAGGAGTGCCTCCTAAGAACAATTCCTGTACCCGCTGCCCTGCTCGTTCCATCAGCTGGATATGAAATGAGGTGCATGGACCAGTTAACAATGGAGTTGAGGGTAGCAAGCTGGGAGGCAACTTTATCTGAAGCTCCTGCAGCTACTGCACCCTGAAGAGTATCTCTCAGCTCTTTAAGGAGATCTCTTTGCAGTCTTGTGAAATGAGTTAGGTAGATGACCGAACCCAGTGTAAAAGTCGCTGAACTATAAGTGTGCTTCCCATATCTATTCATGATCCTGGAATCTGCATTAGGAGGATGGATAGAAAAGGAAGTTTCTGAAATTTCCTTTTTGGTGTCTGCTGCCGCCACCACCATGGCATCAACTGGCACACCCTTGGTCAGAAAGGATTTGTCTTGGGGAGCAGAGATAAATTTATTAGGCCTCCTAGGGACAGGCTCCATGGTGTCCGGAGACTCTCATGCCCTACATGAGACCAGCTGCATAAGCTCATCAAAGGGCGGAGACCCGAAAGCCTTCAGGAGAACAGACTCATCCTCAGTAGGGTTTGTGGACTGCCAGTCACCTCTGTGCCTAAGGATTTCTAGTATCTCAGCAAATGAGATATCCTCAGAGGGGGTTCATGGGGACCCTTCTGATTCATCCAAGTCGGTATCAGATGTCAGTGACTCCTGTGGGAAGTCTAGATGCTTTCTCTTACAAAGTCTCTCCCTGGGAACCTCATCAGTGGGAGCTTCTGGTGAGGTCTCGGAAGAGCATGGGCCACCCAATGGGGCTTCCTGAGGCTCTGGGTCTCTACGCTTGGCAAGGATGTGTGAAGCAGAAGTAGACACAGGCGCTTTAGGGAAGGAAGAAGCTGGACCTGAGGTCGAAGATGTCTTATGAGACATAACTCTCCTCACGGCTTCAAAGGCACCTCTGCTCTGATGCGAAGGGACCAACGGAGCCAGCAAACCGTCGACACCCCTGGCATTGGGACAGTGGGCTCTGAACCAAAGGTAGGAGCTAAACTCATCCGTGCCGAAGCCCCGAGAGGCATAGTCGGAACTGACACGTCGGTCCGACTATCCTCCCTGGACCCAGCCAGAGAGTGTCAGCTCCTAGATTCCTCGATTGGTGCCGAGGACGTCAGAGTAAATGGAGCTGAATTCACTGGAGCAGGCGTCAACTCTGAAGGCTCCACGATTAACAAGTCCGACTCCTCCAGCTCCGAAGGACCGGTATGGCTCGGAAGAGGAAGAATTGAAGCTGGCAAAAGGGTCTTTGGCTCTGAAGCCGCTTGGGTCAGAGCGGATAAAAATGTCGCAAAGGCCAGTGCCTGTAAAAGCTTCTGCACCACACGATCCACATCCAAATCGGAAAGGCTGATCGAAGACCAAGATGAGTGGACAGAAGGTGGTACCGACTGTAACAAAGGAGACTTAGGTACTTCGGATACTGGTTCCAAGACTGGGGACCAGCTCTGAAAAGATAAGATGGTCGGCTCCAATGTCTGTGGAGCTGATGTCGAAGACTTTTTGGATTTTTTTGTCTCAGAAGTCTTGGAAGACTTTGAGGACTTGCTGGATCCATCATGGTCACTCAAAGCTTCTTGGAAAGAGGGTTTCAGCAAACCTCTACCAATCAACTTCCTCTTTCTCTCCTGGAGGACCATGGAAGAGAAAGAATGGCATATGGAGCAGCTATCTTGTAAATTTAATACTCCTAAACAATACACACAGTTGACATGACTGTCAGTGACAGACATTTTTTTGGCCACATTTGGAGCACTTTTTAAATCCTGACTTGGGGTGTTTGTCTTGGTCAGCCATACTGTACCAAACACAGTATCAAAAAATATTACTGTTACAGAAATCACACAATATTAAATGCTAAGTACATTCTAACAATAGTAATAAGATAGCTGCTATTTCATACACTAAACTAAAGCTTATCTAATTATTCTATAGTGTGACAAACAGTCACTAACTAAGCACACTCTAAATCAAAGAACAAGAAAGCAGTGACAGAAAAATCACTGATAAACACACTTTAAACTAGGCCTAGGAAAAAAAGAGGCCAACTAGAAAATTAAACAAAAGGCACACCAAGGGGAAGGGGAATGCACAATGAGAATATAAGAGCTTATAAAGGTAACTAAAACTACTACTAATAAAAGTTATCAATATAATAAACTAAATATTAAAAAAGTAAGGTTTTACTGACCCGAGCTAGTGAAAACCTCTGAGCTATTGCAGCGGCAAACTACATCTGAGGTAACTCTAAGTGCATCATGGGATAGGGACTTGGCCTTGTGCTATTTGAAGACCTCGAGCTTTGTAGTAGGCCAACTTGGAGCCGAGGGATCGGCTCTGAACCCATCTGTAAGAATGAAGAGTGAGATAGAAAACTTCACATGCAAAGTTTTCCAAGTCAGAAACTTTAAGCCACAAGTAGGTAATGGTTCAAAAGGAGACAAAGTAAGGGACTGAAGAACTAGTGTTAGATCCCAAGCAGGAACAAGTTCTTTAAATGGAGCTCTTAACATTAAGGCTCCCTTTAAAAAGGCTTTATAAAATTTGTGTGACATAAGGGATGACCGATCAAACCCCATGTGGAAGTTCAAGATTGCTGCTAGATGGACTTTAATTGTTGAGGTAGGAACCAGATTGATAGGGTTAGCTAAAAAATCCAAAACTTTATGAACAGGGGGTGTATAAGGATGAAGTTCATTCATAAGGGCCCAACTTGCAATTTTTTCTCATTTACTTTGATACAGTTTCCTAGTTGAAGGTTTGTGATGGGCCACAATAATTTGACAGACAGGACAGGAAGGGGAATGATGCCTGGCAATCACTGGAATTAGAGAAGCCACTCCGTGAGCTTGAGATGATGGAGGTTCAGGTAAACCATGCCCTCCAGATGAGACAGCAGATCTGGATCTGGTCCAGTATCCATGGTTTCCAAAGAAGATGAGGCCAAAGGAAGGGAAACCAAACCTGTCGAGGCCAAAAGGAGGTAATGAGCATTATTATATTCTCTGACCTCTTGGCTTTCTTTAGAAACTTGGATATCAAAGGAATTGGGGGAAGCCATAAAGAAGACTGGGGGCAATCATGAAGGAGAGCATCTCTGGGTGACTCCCCCGGAGGGAGAATTAGGGCAAAGAAACCACTGCACTTCTTGTCCAGAGGGGATGCAAAAAGATTGCAGCAAGGCTGACCCCACTGATGAAAAATCCCTTTCACCACTACAGGATTGAGAGACCACTCGTGAGGCATGAGAATGGTTCTGTTCAGCTTGTGCACTATCATGTTGGATATCCCTGGAATGTGCACTGCTGTGAGAAAGCAGTTGGAAGAAATCATCCATTGCCAAACTCTGTGGGCTTCTCGACACAATGGGTAAGATTTGTTTCCTCCTTGCTTGTTGATATACCAGACTACTGACATGTTGTCCATCTGAATTGCTACTGTTCCTAGAGGAAGGGCATCCTGGAATGCTTGCAATGCCAACAGCACTGCCCTCATCTCCAGAATATTGATGTGCAAGTTGGCCTCCAATTGGGACCAAGTGCCTTGGACTGTCCTTCCCAGATAATGCCCCCCACACCTTATCTGGGAAGCATCTGTCGTCACTATGGCCTGGCCTGGAGTTGCAGAAGGATGACTGGTCAGGCCAAAAGAATCTCATTGAAATGGAGCCACCACAAAAGATCTTGTTTGCACCGAATGGTAATCAAGGTGTGGTGAGACACTGGCTGATCTATCACAGACCACTGGGAGGCTGTTACCCATTGTAAGTTTTGCATGTGATATCTTGCTAAGAGAACAAGAGTGACTGAGGCTGCCGTCGAGCCTAATGATTGTAAGACTAATCTGGCTGGAACACTTTTGCTCTGGATAATTTGACTGACCTGAGATCTGATCCTTTGTAGTCTTTCCAGTGGAAGTGAAGCAATTCCTAGAACAGTGTCTAACAGGGCTCCGATGAATTCTAGTTGTTGAGAGGGCTGTAAATGTGACTTTTTGTAATTTATTGTGATGTCTAGAGATGCACAGAGATGCAGACTGTAATCTCTTGCCCGTTCTGACACCTGGTGGCAGCGGTGAAGAGCCAGTCATTGAGGTATGGAAAAACCCCAAATCCTTGCAGTCTGAGATGAGCTTCTACCACTGCCCATGCATTTGGTGAACACCCTGGGGAATGAGGTGAGTCCAAAGGGCAGTGCTCTGAACTGGAAATGATTGTCTCGCAGTTGGAAGCGCAGGAACCTCCTGGAGCGTTTGTCCATTTTTATGTGGTAATACGCGTCCTGGAAATCTATAGAGCACATCCAATCGTCTTTTTCCAAGAATGGAAATACTGACTGTACAGATACCATCTGAAATTTGGTTTGCCGAACAGCCTTGTTGAACTGGCTGAGATCCAGTCCCCTGTTTTTTTGCGTACTAAAACGAACCTTGAGTAAAACCCGGATCCTATTTGGTCTGGTGGGACTTTTTGGATGGCTCTGTTGTCGAGTAGTTTTTGAATTTCAGCTACTGCTGCTTCCCTGTGACTGGGTGGAACATCCGAGAGCCATGTTGAGGTTTTGGATTTATGGAAAGTGGGATTTTGTAACCTCTGGATATGATTCCCTGCACCCATTTGTCTGAAGTTATCAGTTGCCAGGTGGGTTGGTGCAGGGATAGTCGTTCCCCAACTGCCTCCAAAAGAGGGCAATCAGGCCTCCCTTCAAGGGTGCTGGTAGGAAGTACCAGAGAAAGAATCTCTGGACTCCTGGTTCTGTGGGCCACATCAGCCTCTGGGGCAGCATCTTCCATTACTTCCCCCTCTGCCCTGGGTAAAGTCTTTGCCACATGAATCCTGGGAAAGGCCCTTTGGGATTTTTTAAACCATAGTCTCCCAATTCTCTGGTTCTTGCAGTAAGGCTGCTGTGGAGTGGAGATACGTATGCCTGTGGTAGAAATAGTCTTTCCATCGTTTTCATATCTGGCCAGAGTGTCTTTAAATTTGGGACCAGCAAAGGATGATCAAATGGAGCATTGATGAATGACGCTTTGAATGGCTCCGCAAAATCACATAAGTGCATCCAGGAGTGCCTTCTAATGACTATGCCTTAACCTGCTGCTCTTGTCATCCCCTCAGCTGCATGACCAATCAGCCTCATGGACAAGTTAGGAATCACTTCAAGGGTGGCGAGCTGAAAGACAACTTTGTCTTATACTCCTTCAGCTACTGCTCCTGAGAAGGTATCTGAGTTTGAGTAGATCCCTGGTAACCTTGTAAAGTGTACCATGTAGATAAAGGACCTGAGAACAAAGGTCAATGAAGCATAAATGATCTTTCCAAACCTATCCACAGTCCTAGCCACCTTGTTAGGAGGATGGATAATCGGACTTTCCACGGCAAATTCCTTCTTTGTGTCTGCCGCTATCATCATGGCATCTACAGGTATGCCTTTTGACCAGTGTTCCTCTTCCTTGGGAGCTGAAAGGATCTGATCAGGTCTCTTAGGGATTGGTTTGATGGAGTCAGGCATCTTCCACGCCCACTGAGCAATCAGCTTACTGAGATTGTTAGCGGGTGGAGAGATCCAAGAGGTAGAAGGTTGGGCACGAAATGCCTCCAGGTATACAGACTCCTCTGAGGAAGGTTTGATGGAAGACCAACCACCCCTCTGTTTCTGGATCTCAAGGATATCCCCGAAGGATTCATCATCTGGTGTGACCTAGGGGAACCTTCCCCTTCATCAAAGTTGGTATCTTCAGTGAAGGACTCCTCCTGGGAGTCTAAGTGCTTCCTATTGATCTTTTTCTTCACAGATACTTCCTCGGGGGGAATGTTCTGAGGGGAAGTGTCTAAGAGGAAACCACCAGGGTGGGTCTTTCCTGGGGCTTTTGTGCCCTCTGTCCTTCCTAGGGAAGAGACTGATAAAAGCTCAGGTCGAGGAGATGTGGAAGTCTGTCCCGACAGGATGGGAGAGACTGTGAGTCCCCAATGAACAAGGTCTTCTAAATGATTCAGAAAGCTGCCCCCCCCCCCATACAGGGATGGGAGCCCAGAAACAAAACAGACTCCTTCGGAACCGAGGTCCCATCCAGTACCAAGGAGGCAACCCCCCCGAAACCGAAGCCTGGGTCGATCCTACAAAAGCGAAAGCACTGAGGGTCATGGATAGCTCCAAAATTAAAGAAGTTGATCCATGCACCTCAGAATTGGCCAAGGACTCCTGACCCCAGGAAGCCTCTGGTGCTGAAAGCCCAGAGGAACTCAAGGCAATTCTCATTTCCGGAGAAGAAGTTGCTAGTGGAACTGAGACAGTTGTGTAATGTCAGAACTGAGGTCTCCAATGACTCAGTCAGAGTTGGAGGAGAAAGAATGGATAGTGTTGTAGTAGGGTTGGTTCTGATGCTAGCTTGGCTAGGAATCGCAGACAATCCCCTTGCCGTCAGGAGCTGATCCACCAGTCTCAGGATGCCGGCTTCAGAGAGACTTTTAGTGGACCAAACTGAAGCAGTCAAAGGAGACCGAGGGGGTCTCGGATCGACAAAGGGGCTTGGTGGTCTGTCTTTGGAAGGATCCACAGATGGAGAATATTTGGATCTCAGAACAAATATTAGCTCTGACTGCTCTGGTACCAATGTTTCTCTTGGCACTAAAGTACTTGAGGTTGATTCTGAAGTTTTAGTTGGTGTTGAATCTTTTTTGCCATTCGGTGCCATGGAACTCTTCGACACCAAAGGTTGTTTAGAAACCTTCTTGGGTGGTTCTGTGGTACTGGGAACTGAAGAAAGTCATTTTTTAGAAGAGGAGGATGAGGAAGATGAACTGGCTTCCGTTTTCGACCCAGAAATGGCCTCATCAAAATCACTTTCAAGCAGTCCATTAAGAATTAACTTGTTTTTTTATTCGCTGAGCGTCCTGGTGGAAAAACCATGGCAAATTGAACATTTCTCTTGTAGATGAAGTTTTCCTAAGCAATAAACGCAAAGGATATGCATACCCAAATTGGGCATTTTTCTTTCACTTTTTTGGCACCTTTTAAACTCCGATTTAAAGAGGATTTGACTGGAGATTCTGACTTGTCAGCCATAATACAAAATAGATCAATGCACACACACACACACACACACACACACACACACACACACACACACACACACACACACACACACACACACACACACACACATGGGAAGGAAGAGAAATAGAGTTTTTTTTGTTTTGCTTTTTTTTTTAAGAGAGAAAGAGAAAAAGTAAGAAAATACTAATGATGGTAAAATACAACACCTTCAAAAGGTAAGAAAAGGAAGTACCAACAATGGTACTTAGAAAGAACTGCCAATGGTACTGCAAAGAGAGAGAAAACACACACACACACACACACACTAATAAAGATAATGAGAGGAGCGAGTATAAGAAAAAAACACTAGAAATGAAAGGGAGACTTATGCAAGAGAAAAAAAAAATAGGATAAACTTACTTAAATTATAAGCCACAGCTCGAGAGCGGTCATATGCATCTGACACATGAAGTGGCAAACGAGATCGGAGGTAATTTTGAGAGGAGCATTATGGGTAAAGCCTAGCTCAAGAGTTTGAAAGGTGCGAGCTGAAATAAACATCCGAGTCGGTTCCAAGACTCGGAACCGAGCCCACAGTCAAGGATTATGTGAAGACTGACATCAGATCAGTTGTTATACAACTGGCAGAATACATTTGAGAAGCAAAGGTATGCGAGTTGGAGCTGGTAGACCAAGTGAAGTTTTATGCTGACATCATCAAGGAGTTGTGAAAAGAAAAATTGAGCTTAATAAAAATATGATCATCTGTAGAATGAAGTAGAAATATTTAAAAAGAAGGCGAATATGAAGGATTAAGCAATAAGAAAAAATGATAGCTAAAGGTCTGGACTGTTTGTCTTATGTAAAGTTTAAATTAGTGAGATACCCTGGGATAAATGTAATTCAAATTAAAGTGAACATGCCAGTCCTGACTGGAAGTGAATATATAAGTCCTGGTTGGAGGAACAAATCAACTAATGTATACATTGGTGAGATCGGAGACATACAAACTATCCTGACCTTGTTATGGAGAGAGTGAAAGATACAAAACTGAAGAATAAGAGTTTTCTTTAACCACTTGCTCTATCCAACTCTGTTTCAAGTGTTGTTTTATTTTTTTTGTCTGAATTTTATACAGCTTTTCACAGAGTCACAAGAAGCAATTCAATCTCTAAAGGAGGAGTCCCAAAGAGAATAGAATGTGGAACAAAACAAGAAGGCCGACAGATATGAGGAAGGGACTGTGGCAGTTGAAAGAATCTGAACTGGGGGATGGAACAAGTTGACATAATTAAACAGGTATGTCATGGAGGAACACTTGGGAACTTTTACAGCTTGAATGAGGCAAAAATAAAAGGCAGAAAGTAGTTTGCGTAAGAATGCTGGATGAATTAGCTGAAAATGAACTGTAATACCTAAACTAGACTCTGCTTTCCTTTTTTTTATGTCTCTGAGAGTACAGATGTTCCAAGGGATTCAATAACAGCCCTAGCACAAGCTGCACTACTCGTGCTAGAAGAACCCTGCTTTCGTGATGTGGTATTTTATAATTCAGAGCTGAATTAGCCTCAATGAAGAAAACCTCATTATGAGCCAACCTGCATATTGTTGAATCACATTACCTATTGCTAAGTGTTGACTGGCACTTCCTATGGTAGGTCACATGTTGGCGATTACATTGTGGAATCAGAATCACCCCCTAATCACACTTGCACAAACAAGTAAACAATAACACAGACCACATACACCATATAACTGTCCCTGTTGTCAGATCATTCAAGATGCTCCTTTTCCCCTGCCCTGTTATTTCATGGATAATTATGTTTCACTCATTAATGCCAAACATTTGGGTTTTACACTTCATATCCATCAATTAATGCATGGTATAGAATAAGTTTATAAGGATGGCATGTCTCAGGCATTTTACAACGCCCAAGATCCTCAATATGTTGCAAAAACACCTGCTGGATGAATTTATTGTGTAGTGACTTTTTTTTAAATTAGACTTCCCTGCCCTGTGGTCAGCCTTCAGCAAGGCTGCTTGTGTGCTCTCCGCTTGCTCAGCTTTACTTTCTTCCAGTGCTTCTCCCCAGTCTTGTAACAACCACCAGGGAATCCCAACTCCCCCATGGAAAGAATGAAAGACAAAAAAATTATTTGCTCCATGGGCATGCTATAATAACAATTAGCGTCTTGCTCAGCTTTACTTTCTTCCAGTGCTTCTCCCCAGTCTTGTAACAACCACCAGGGAATCCCAACTCCCCCAAGGAAAGAATCCTGGGACAGA
This sequence comes from Protopterus annectens, assembly GCF_019279795.1. Classification (NCBI taxonomy): domain Eukaryota; kingdom Metazoa; phylum Chordata; order Ceratodontiformes; family Protopteridae; genus Protopterus; species Protopterus annectens. The sequence goes on from NC_056733.1 coordinate 1,443,415,634, forward strand.
CAAAAATATTTGCTCCACCAGCAGGTATGCTATAAATAATTAGCATGTACGTGTTCTTTATTCTTTTATCTACAGTTGTATAACTCTAAGGGTTTTGTCTTTAGCCTCTCTTATATTAGGTTGTTTGTTCCTTAATTACTCGTGGTGAGCATACCAGCTGTTGCCCGCGGCTGGACCTCTTAACCTCATCTTCCCTTAGTGTATGTGTATATGATTTAAATCATACTAAATACCACTAGGTGGCAGCATATTCCCACACTCGTTTTACTGCCCTACTGTAGTTTTGACAGCTCTAAAAGTTTGGTATCTCGCCTTTTGCATTGTCATATATTTGTTAGTCCCTAGACGAGTTCCTGACTGCAGCCACATTGTAACTTTGAAAACTGACATACCTTTGGCTTCACCATTACCTCTGTTTCAGAAAAGCAGCTGTGTTACTGATTGGTCTTTGCACTCATCTCCTCACTACTCCTTCTCGGTTCTGCCTGCTCCATTCGCCCTCTGGGCTCACTCCGCTCCCCTATCCTGCCCCATTTCCCACCTGCCCCCAACACCACCTGACTTATAGCCACAAAACCACTCCCACTCTACAATCAACCTATCACAAGCAATCTCTCCCTCTACCACATATCTTTCTTCACCCTACTTTCCCTACTCTAGTAATCCCTCCTCTATACTATCTTCTTCCCACATCACACTACAGATCACTTACAATAGTAAAAATACCTACCATTATCCAACTTATTCCCATAATCTTCACATTATATCTATACCCAACATGGCAGTCAAACCACACTAACTCTACCCTTAATATGTCTCACTCTCTTCCTCTCTTGCCTTCTCCATCTTACCTGTCTCTCCCATATCTCTCATTTTCCCCCCTATCATACAACCTCCACTTTCCTCAAATTTGAGTCAATCTTCACACCTTATATTTCTCTATACCTCCATAATTATAATGACTCTCACCTATTTATCAGAAAACTTGTTCCTAACATCTCTAACACAGCCCACATCCCTTCCATCCCAGTCTATAATTGCTTTTCTGCCCTCAACCCTAACACTAAAAACTCTAAACATCATTCTACACTCCTACTTCAACTGATTCAATCCTCCTCTCTGGTGACATTCATCCCAACCCAGGTCCCTCAACCTACCAGAACAATATCTCACCCCTACCATCTATCCTCTCTCCCCATAAATCCCTCCTATTTGCCACAATAAATGCCCAAAGTGTATGCAGCAAATTAGCTAACTTCCATGCCTGGCTATCCCATAATCAACCAGACATTATTTCTATCTCAGAAACATGGTTTAAACCTTAATACAAAAGACCCTGAAGTCATTCCTCCAAACTATAGTATTTTAAGAAAAGACAGAACCCCAAAAAAGGTGGTGGAGTAGCCTTACTTTACTCATCTTCTCTAACAGTTACCCCCTATACTAAGGCTATACCTCAATTTGCTACAGCTGAAGTAACCTTGGCCCTCCTAAAGATTAATAACAATAAAAGCATATGCATAGCTGCCCTATACATCCCCAGGAAACAATATCCCCATTCTTGAGGATATCCTCTCTTGAATCTCATCTAATATACAAAACAAGACTATAATCCTTGGTGATGTTAGTATTAACTGGTCTTCCATAAACTCCCCCATAAACTCTCAGAACATAAACCTATATAAAGTCACCCAACTAATCAATTCTCCCACTAGACCAACAAAAGATAGTACTTCCGGTCGTATTCTAGACTGGATACTAGTTTCCCACCCCCATATTATCTCTGACAGCGGTACCCTAACTGACTCTCTTAGTGACCCTCTCCCTGCCTTTGCACATCATACTCCTTTATCCCTCCATTTACACCACAATTATATCTCAGTCCATTCCCTGAAAAGCTTCAATGCTCAAACCTTCTCCAACTCCTTAAAACTCATGAACTGGAACCCTTTAAAAACCCTTCCACTGGATAATGCTGTTACTTACTTCAATACTTCCTTTCTTAACCTACATAAGAGCTTCACCCCCCCCCTCCCCCCCAGATCTAAAAGGGTCAAATCCAAAACTACTCCATGGCTTACAAAAGAAACCATCTCCCTCATGCATTTCCGTGATAAATTATGGAAACAGTACCAAAAACATAAAACTCCCAATTCCTTAGCCGAATACAAACAACTCTTCAATAGAGTAAAAAACACATTACCAGAGCCCAAAAATCCTATTACTCAATATTACAAAATGATCAAAAATTAAATCCCAAGAAGTTCTGGAACAGCATTTCTGCCATATTCCATCCTGGGAAAAAGGAAAACCCCTGCCCAGATCCTAACTCATCTGATCTGTCCCTACCTACACAATTTAACTGTTTCTTTATAGACTCAGTAGTCAAACTCACCACATCCTTCACTAATAATATATCAGGTCAGACCCCATCTCCCTCCACAAACTCACCCTTCTCCAACTCCACCTACACTCATCATCTCCCTTTTTCTTTCAAACCTATTTTTACTAGCACCATAAAAAAAAAAACTTCTGCAAAAACTGAAACCATGCTCAGTTGCCCCAGGTGAACTTCCATCTAACTTTCTCAAGCTAGCCGATGATAGCATAGCTTTTCCCGTCTACATCCTAAATAACCGTTCCATCCAAGAATCTTATGTACCCCTCCCTCTGGAAACAAGCCTTCATTATTCCCCTACACAAAGGAGGCAACAATACTGAAATCTCTAATTTCCATCCTATAGCCATCTTAACTCCAATTTCTAAGATTCTCAAAAAATGTATCCACCTACAGCTCCTATCCTATCTCTTAGACAACCAACTGTTGACGTCTACACAACATGGTTTTAGACCGGGACACAACCACCACTGCCTGCCTCTCTTTTCTAGAAACCATTAATCATGCTTGTGACTCGGGAAACATTGTATCCACCCTTCTTCTAGACTTATCCAAAGGCTTCAATACTGCTTCTCATAACCTTCTCTTGTCCAAACTCTCTCATCTTAATCTTTCCTCCTCCTCCATCAGCTGGTTTTCCAGGTATCTTTCTAATAGATAGCAAGCTATCAAATGGAAAAATTATATATCTTCCTTCCTCCACACTCTCACAGGTGTCCCACAAGGCTCCATACTTGGCCCTCCATTGTTTAACATCTTCATCAATGACTTTCATCACAGTATTCCAAATGCTAAGCTAATCCAATACGCTGACGATTCTACCATAATCCGTTCTGCCAAATCCCTACCCAAACTCCTGAAGCTAACTCAAGATGCCTTCTCTTGTACTGAGTCATGGATGCTGAATAATCGCCTTGCCCTCTTCTTCTTCTTTCGGCTGCTCCCGTTAGAGGTTGCCACAGTGGATCATCTGTTTCCATTTCTTCCTGTCCTCTGCATCTTGCTCTGTCATACCAACCACCTGCATGTTCTCTCTCACCACATCCATAAACCTTATCTTAGGCCTTCCTCTTTTCCTGTTCCCTGGCAGCTTCATCCTTAGCATCTTTTTCCCAATATACTCTGCATCCCTCCTCAGCACATGTCCAAACCAACATAATCTTGCTTCTCTGGCTTTGTCTCCAAACCTTCCAACCTGGGCTGACCATCTAATATACTTATTACTAATCCTGTCCACCCTCATCACACCCAGTGCAATTCTTAACATCTTTAACTCTGCCACGTCCAGCTCTGACTCCTGCCTTTGTGTCAGTGCCACTGTCTCCAACCCATATAACATAGCTGGTCTCACTACCCTCTTGTAGACCTTCCCTTTCACTCTTACTGGTACTCGTCTGTCACAAATCACTCCTGACACTCTTCTCCACCCACTCCATCCTGCCTGTACTCTTCTTCACCTCTCTTCCACACTCACCATTACTCTGAACTGCGCCTTGCCTTCAACCCTTCAAAGTCCAAAATCATGATATTTACCCCTTCTAAATCTTCCAAAATAGATAAGAACTCTTTTTCCATAACTAGCCAAAACTCGACCCCAGTTGAAATAGTTCCCCACTCAAAGCTTCTAGGAGTCATTATTGATGATCAACTAAAGTTCGATATCCACCTACAAACTAATATTGGGAAAACACATCAAAAACTGGGCATGTTATATTGCCATAGATGTTATCTTACTCCCTCAACCAAGCACATCCTCTCTATCACTTATCTTATTCCCTCTCTTATATATGGTGCCCCTCTCCTTACCAATCTTCAATACTCTCTAAAGTCGAAGCTTACTTCCTGCTATAATAAGATCTCTAAATTTGCTACCGGATCCAAATCCTCCTCCCACCACTGCGAGGCTCTCCACTCCTTGAATTGGTTGGAACTCCCTACATTCAACTCTCTGTTGCCCATAAGATCATCGTCAAACCCTTAAATTGTCCCACACTTTCCTCCACCCTCAAAATGCATCAGCCAAACAGACTTCTTAGGTCCAACAACCAAAACCTTCTGGAAGTGTACAAGCCTATATGTACCCCTGGAACACTTCTACTATCTTTCTCCCTAGCACGACTATGGAATTCCCTTCCCCCCATCAAATGTGAACCATCAATAACCAATTCACCTTTAAAATCCTGCTCCATTCATACCTTTCTTCTCGCTGGGAATGCTCCTGTTCTCATCTCACCTGACTTCATCCACTGCATTCCTACTCTCCATCATCCTACTACAATCCTACTCTCCATCATCCTACTACAATCCTAACACTAACTTCCACTATATACATTCACTTCTTCCGCTATTGAGGGCAGGGGTGTTATCAGGTTGATGGAGTATTTTATACGCTACTATAAGCTGGTTGAACTGTAGAAGGGTAGGATACTCCAGCTACCCAGTGCTTTGCGGTTCTGGCAATGATGGGTCCTAAAAGTCATGCCAGTAGCAAATCTGGCTATATGATTGTAACTTCCTGATAATTTGTTGAGATTGGTTTTGGATATGTTGGTGAGTACAGGGGAGGCACACATAAGAGTAGAGAGGAGGTGTGATGTTGCAATAGCTACCCCAGCTAGGGGGGGTGAGGAAAGGTTTGGCTCTGTACAGGGAGCCAAGTTTTTTGTTGACGGACTTAATAGTGTGATTGACATGTTTACCAAATTTAAAGTTGTTGTCGATTATTATGCCTAGAAGCTTTGTATGGTCATCAGGGGAGATAATGGTGTCACTGCTAGATTTGATGTTGAAGGAAGGAGGAGAAATTCTACGGTTAGGGGAGAAAAGTAGTAGCTTGGTTTCGTTAGGATTTAGAAGCAGGCGGCGATTAGCTAGCCATGTTTCTACCGTGCTGAAAGTGGTCTGGGTGAGGGTAAGAAGTTCTGTAGGAGAGGAGGTGGAGTATATTAGTGTTGAGTCATCTGCATATTGGATGCAGGTGGCTCCTGGGATGGTGGTGGCAGATCATTGATAAAAATAAAGAAAAGAAGGGGACCTAGTATGGACCCTTGTGGGATACCTAGGGTTACAGGAAGTTGGGATGTCAGATTGCTCTGCCATAAGACATCCTGCTGTCTACCATTTAGGTAGGAGTGAAACCATTGTATTGCATGTTGGTCTAAACCGATGGTTTGTAGGGTACTGAGCAGTAGCTGATGGTTGATCATATCGAAAGCTTTTGAGGGATCTAGGAAGAGTGCTGAAGATAGTTTGTTGTTATGATGAAGATTGATGACATTAGAGAAAGATAAAAGAGCTGATATTTTTGTTGTAGGAGGGTGTAGTGATTTTTTTTGTCTAGAATGACAGATTTTTTGGTCTGGTTCCTTAGCAGCCAGTATCTTTGGTCCATAGGGGCTTTGGTAACATGCCACCTGGTCCAGGCATTGTTTCTTAGTTTAATTTTGTTTTTTGTTTCTTTAGATAGCCATGGTGCAACTGTGGCTTTTACATGGATGGTACGGGTAGGACCATTATGGTTAGCCAGAAATCTGGTACTGAAATACTCAACTGCTTTTTGTAATGGGAGTCATTTCAAGACATTCCAATTACATGCTTTGAGTTCATTTTGGAAGTTGTCAAGGTTAAAGTTCCTGACGTTTCTTATAGTTTTGTAGGTAGGCTGGATGGGAATATTGGGTTTGAGCCTAATAATATAGGTAAGGCAGTGATCACTTAGATCATCGGGTAATGTACCGGACTTGTACTTCTGGGGGTGTCTGTTCATAAGTATCCAATGAAGGATACTATCTTTGACTCTATTTTTTTAAATCTGGAAGGGGTGGCAATGATCTGAGTAAACCCGTGGAGGTTTAAATGGGTGGAGGGAGTTTCAGAGGAACAGGTGTTCCAATCAATGTTAAAGTCCCCCAAGACAAATGTTTCCTGGGGATAATTAAAAGCTAGCCAATGTAAGATATTTTCTAGAGTATTATCATTCTTGCCACTTGGAATATAAATGCAGACAATGTATCTGCATTTATTTATGTTTATTATTAGCCTGGTGATGAGAATTTCTGCATTGCCAAACTGGGGTGGCTGTTGGGTGTCAACTGTTATTGTTAGGGTAGACTTGTATAGTACAGCTACCCCGCCATCTTTCCTGAAGATCCGGTCCAGTCTAAGGATGTTGTACTGTGGGGGGAGTTATTTCGTTATCTTTGGTTATTGGTTTTAGCCAGGTTTCTGTGAGGCAGAGGATATCAGGGGAGTGAACAACTAGGAGTCCATGTAGCCTATGGATCTTGTTGTTTAGGTTTCTGATGTTGAGATGACAGACCAGAAATGAGTTTGAAAGTCTATCAGTCTGGGTAGTACACGTTGGGTTGTTAGATGGTGTGCTTGGGTCTATTGTTGTGGATGGGCCAGGGTTGGGGTGGATGTATCCATCCTTTATAAGATTAATTTTTAAGTTGCTTATGAGGCTTAAAAATTTGTTTATGATTTTTTCATAGCTTTTGGTTTTTAAGCTAATGTAGCGGTATTTAGTCGGGTGATGGTAATTGGGGGGGGCAAGAAATTAGGAAAGGGGATGGTTATGTGGTGGATAAACCTATTAAATGCTGGGTTGGTGTCTGTTTGAGAGTTTGGGTATTGGATTTCAGGATGCTGTACATATTCACAGGAGCTTAGGTGATAAGGAATGAATAGCGAGGGTACTAAGGGTAGCAGCATTAGTGTTTTAGCTGTAGTCATAGTAAATTATTAGGGTAGGGTCTGTATTGAGTGTATGTGGTGGATAAAAGATTAGAGAGAATAGAATAACTATGGATGGGTTAATATGGACAGTGGGGTGGATAGAGGGTATATTAATGTGCTAAGAGTTTGCTGGGTTCTAGGAGCATGTGTAGTTGGTTAGCTAATTATGGGGGCATGCCCATGGTACTACAAATGTAGTACTATTGGGGGCGGGTGGGACGCAGAGCGAGCGAAGCGGGGATAAACCAGTAAAGCAGATGCCTAGAGGGAGCATGTGCAGGTATGAGTTGCAAGCATGATTTTTTGTTTCTTTTTATATGCCCAATACTCTGTTCCTAGGCCCTACTGTTAAAAACCACACAGTTCCCTGTCTGCTTCTGAATTTACAATGCAGAGAGCCTGTTTTCCAATTCCCTTTTGTAGCACGCTTGTTTCACTTAGTTTATTGAGAAATGCACTGTTTGTTGAACAGTACAAAGTACTCTGTTTTTACCTTAATTGGGGAAGAAAGAAGGCTACAGGAAAGTCTAACCCTTCCAACCTAATGCTTATCAGCATAAACAGATTACAAGTAGGAGTTATGGGGACATTCACCAGTGCTTTTTGGACCCAGTTTGTTAGGTTTACAGGTGGCAAGGTATTTTAGTGGATATTGACCTTGTTAAAACAAATTCCGTGGTGGGGAAAGTCTTCCGTACTTCTTATTATTCCCGGAATGACCCTATATGCTTTTACAAGCCTGTCAGGGGGAGGTGAGGTAGGAACACCTTATTAGAACAAGTTCCATGGTGGGGAAAGTCTTCAATACTTGTTATTCCTGGAAAGACCCCATATGCTTTTACAAACCTTTCAGGGGGAGGTGAGGTAGGAAAGTACAGTTTTGTACCTACCATAAATGTAGATGTTCGAAGATCCACATTGCTGCAGTCCTTACACTTGGGTAGTCCGCTGTCCTCGGTCGGCCCGAATATCAAAGTATAAGGCTGACGTCGGTCGAGGCGCATTTGACTGACATCAGGACGTCAGGGTACAAATGCGCATGACCGACGTCATATCCTCAGTCTTTTCTTGCCCCAGATGTCAGAAGACCCTAAAAATAAAGGTCAAAACCAAAAGACAGCAAACAACCAACCAACCACCCTTGCACTAATTATATGTACAATATATATAATATACCCAATATGTACAACCCAACCCACACAACCACCTCTAACTACAGAGGGAAGGAGGAGGGAATTGGACTGCAGCAATGTGGATCTTCGAACATCTACATTTATGGTAGGTACAAAACTGTACTATGTTCTTCATCTCACATTGCTGCAGTCCTTACACTTGGGTAGAATCCCAAAGCAGAGGTAAGGGAGGATGGCTAACTACAAGGAAGCAGGAGCTGCCAAAATGCCCTGCAAAACAGCAGTGGCAAAACCAGCCCTGGATTTAGAGTAAAGTGGCAGGTGATAATGCCTAGAGAAAGTATGCACTGAACTCCAAGTAGCTGCCTCCAAAATATCCTTGGTTGCCACTCCCCTCAAAAAAGCTGTTGAAGTGGCAGTAGCCCTAGTGGAATGAGGCCTAATCCCAGCTGGAATTTCCTTGCCATGATGGGAATAACAGAAAGCAATGCAAAACCCAATCCACTTAGAAATAGTTTGTTTTGACACAGGCTTGCCCTGAGAACTCAAAGCAAAAGAAACAAACAACTGCTGAGACTGCCTGAACCCTTTAGTTCTGTACAAATAATAACGCAACTGCCTGTGTACATCTAAAGTGTGCAAAATCTTTTCCCCTTTATTTTGGGGATTTGCATAAAAAGTAAGCAAATGAATAGTTTGGTTTAAAGCCACACTAGAAACCACCTTAGGCATAAAGGAAGGATTAGTACGTAATGATACCCTATCCTTATGGAAAATCAAGAAAGGCTCAACCGCCATAAGGGCCTGCAATTCAGAAACCCTTCTTGCAGAGGTAATGGCCAACAAAAAAGCAGTCTTCCATGACAAATATTTCAACTCAGAAGTAGCTGCAGGCTCAAAAGGTTGTAGAGTGAGTTTCTCCAACACAAAATTGAGATCCCAAGCAGGAGTAGGAGCTCTTCGTGGGGGTCTTATATTCTTTGCCCCTCTAAGAAATTGCTTGAACAAAGGATGAGAAAACAATGGTGGGTCGCAAACATAGTGAGTCGAAATTGCTGCAGCATGAACTTTAATAGAAGAGAAAGACAAACCTTTGTCTAGTAACTCAGTAAGATATTGAAGAGCCACACACAAATTAGGCTCAGAAACATCAAAATCTTTGCTGCACTCCAAAATAAAAATCTCTTCCATTTGTCTGCGTACACTTTCCTTGTACTAGGCCTTCTAGCTTCCAAAATAACATTCAAAACTTGCTGAGGAAGTGGAGGCCCATTATGGTTCAAAACAGAATATGCCAGGCTGTTAGGTGCAGAGAGTGAAGCTTGACATTGAGCAAATGGCTGTCCTCCTGTGACAACAGGTGTGGAATCGAAGGCAAAGGCCATGGAGGCTTCCGTACCAGACTTCTCAGTAATGGGTACCAGTGCTGTCGAGGCCAATCCGGAGCTATTAAAATCATCCTTGGCTTGTCCTGTCTGACCTTCAAAAGTACCTTTGGGAGGAGAGGCAGAGGTGGAAAGGCATACACATGAAGATTGCTCCAATTGAAAGAAAGAGCATCCACTCTCCAAGCTGTGGGATGAAACCTTTTGTGCAAAACTTTGGCAGCTGATGGTTTAGTGGAGAAGCGAACAGATCTATGTCTGGAGTTCCCCATGACACTGTCAATTTCTGAAATACATGAGGATCCAATTTCCACTCGTGGGGATCCATAATTCGTCTGCTCAACACATCTGCTAAGGAGTTCTGTGCTCCTGGCAGAAACCTTGCCTGAAGATTGAGTTGTAAACTGAGAGCAGTCTCCCACAAAATCATTGCTTGCCTGCATAGAGGATAAGAATGCGTTCCCCCTTGCTTGTTGATGTACCACATGACAGTTGTGTTGTCTGTTAGAATCAACACCTGCCCTGGAAGAAGTAATTCCTTGAAAGCTATTAATGCAAACTGGACTGCTAACATCTCCTTCATATTGATATGTAGATGTTGTAGTCTGGCAGGCCACTTGTCTTGTATCCACTTTCCATTTAGATGAGCTCCCCAAGCTTTGTCTGAGGCATCTGTCGTTAAAATCTGACTCGCCTCTGGCCGGGTCACAGAGAGTCCCTTGTTTAGGTGACATTCCTGAGCCCACCACAAAAATTCCTTTTGAATGCAAGGTATTATTTGAATGACAGTGTCCAGATCCTGGCAGTGCTGTGTCCATACATTTTTGAGATACCATTGTAGCTTCCTCATATGCAGTTTGGCATTGGGAAGCACCAGAATACAAGATGCCATGAACCCTAAGGCTTGAAGGACTGTCCTTGCAGTCAGCCCGGACTGATGAGATAGTTGATGGAAGTAAAGGGATAGACTCTTTTGTTTGCCCGGGGTTAAAAAGGCCATCTGGGATGCTGTATTCAGTCTCACACCCAGAAAGCACATGTCCTGAGAGGGTACTAGACTGGACTTTATTTCGTTCACAGAATACCCCAGGCATCTTAGCACTGCTATCACATATTCCAAATGATGAAGAAGCTCTTCCCTTCCTTGAGCCAGAATCAGGCAGTCGTCCAAATAAGGATAGATCTGTATTCCTTTTAGCCTGAAGAAAGCTATCACTGGAGCCAGAACTTTCGTGAACACTCTGGGCAGTAGATAAGCCAAAGGGCAATGCAGAGAACTGATAGTGAGAAGTCCCAGCTCGAAAACGCAGATACTTCCTGCAACTTAGTCTGATAGGAACATGAAGGTAAGCCTCCTTGAGATCCAAAGTTACCATCCAATGATCTTTGCCCAGCAGAGGTAAAAGCTGCTGCAACGTCAACATTTTGAACTTGGGAATGTCCAGATAAGTGTTGAGGATAGATAAATCCAAAATTGGTCTCCACGTGTTCCCCTTCTTTGGTACTAGGAACAGGCGAGAATAAAATCCTAGGCCCACTTCTGGCATAGGGACCGGCTGTATGGCCCCTATTTGGAGCAACAGAGAAACTTGCTTGTGAGCCTCTATTCTTTGTTGAGGAGAAACGTCTGGCATGCCTTTGAAAGGAGGCAAGGTATGGAAATAAAACCTGTAGCCGTGGTGTATAATATCCAATACCCATCTGTCTTGGGTAATTAAACTCCAATTTTCTTTGAAAAGTGCCAACCTTCCTCCCAAAGGTGCTGCCAGACGAGAAGGCTCTGGCAGCTGAAAAGGTAGGTCATTGGGTCTGTTTACGAAAGGACTGACCCCTGCCCTCACCCGAAGACTGTGCAGGAGAACTCCCTGTTCTAGGCCTGAAAGAGCCCTGAGCTCTGCCCCTACCACGTCTAGATCTACCCCTAGACTGGGAATCATAAGAAGGATACGTCCACCCCTTAGTAGGCCAATTTCTACTAAACTTTGGAGGCTGGACCTGCAAAAATCTTTAACAGTCTGCATAGACTTAGCCTTGTCTTCCATTTTCTTTAAAACTGCCTCAACAGGAGAACCAAACAACACGTCAGATTGCAAAGGAGCATCTAAAATCCTTGTTTTAGCATGGTCAGACAAATTCTGATCCCTCAGCCAGGCGTGCCTGCGAAGAACTGACCCAGTGGCAGCCACCCTAGACGAGGCCTGTACAGCATCAAAACCACATTGCAAAGAATGCTTACCCACCTGTTCAGAAACATGTACTAAATCTTGCAACTCTTTACAATCAATACCTTCTGCCAGAGCATCAACCTTAGCCTTCAATTGTGAAAGGAGATAGTTTTGGTATTTCAACATGTGAAACTGGCAGTTCAAAGCCCTCATAGCAAGAGTGGAAGAAGTATAAACTTTCTTTCCCCATCTATCCAAGGCCCTGGCTCCTTTGTCTGCAGGAACCGGATTCTTTACAACCGAAGCCTTAACACCTTTAGGCCCCTGGCTGACAGTTTCTGGGTCTGCCCTAGGACTCTTAAAAAGAAACTTATGAGCTTCAGGCACCCTGTAATACCTATCCGGTTTAACAGGAGCAGGAGGCAAAGAATCAGGATTAAGAGAAGCCTCAGTAAAACATCTTCCACTACATCCAAAACAGGAGGTATAGCCAAAGGCCTATGCTGGGGTAAAACAAAAATTTCCTAAGCCTTTTCCTGGAATCAGAGAAGTCCTGACCTTCCCACTTAAAATGCTCCCTCATGGAATGAAGAGTTTCTGAAAAAGAAAAATCCTCAGGAGGAGAAGCAGAAGGAGTAGAATCATCCACATCAGAATCAGAATAAGGAGAGTACTCCTGCAAGTCTTCAGCCGAAGACTCTGAAACATCTGAAGCCTGCTCAAAACTCCCTAGCTCAGGCTCCACCCTAGGTCTCTTATCAGGAGGGGGCATAGAACCCCTAATCAAAGTAATCAAATCTTCCGCCATTTTAAGCATATGCTTCTTGGGCCCAGTTCCATAAGAACTAGGGGTGACACCAACTGAGACTGAACCTGGCCTGCCCCTGGGAGAAGCCTTTGAAACAGAAGGAGAGGGCCTAGCCACCCTAGGAAGGGAGGGGAGTATAGTAACCTGAGAAGCCCCCTCAGCCTGACCTGCCTCCTGAGAGGCCACATCTTGCAATAATAAAGTCTCACCCTGGGAACACAAAGAAACCTCCGGTGGAGCCACCGGCTCCACCGACCCCTCTAAAGAACCGGCGTCCGGTACAGACGGTTCTTCTAGCCTAGGCTTAACTGCTTTGTCCTTGCGCTTCTTGAAGAAGCGGGCCGGAGCATCCGGCGGCATTTTATAATTGCACCGCTTCCCAAAGACTAACCTGGCACAATCCAACCTTCTCTTTATAGTGCGTTATTGAATCTAGCACAAGAGCGACAGCCAACAACGTCGTGCTCAGGGCCTAAGCAAGGAATACACAAAGTATGATAATCTCTATGCGGTATCTGTTTCCCACAAGAAATGCAATTATTGACTTTTGACATCCGGTAAATCACTGAGGCAAGAAAAAACTAAAATATTCCCCAACGGGGTACTTAGCCAACTTTGAACTCGGTCTGAAACTTCGAAAACGAAAAATCTCAGAACGCCAACCGGCACTTGCAATGCTGCTTCTGCATCGGACCATGCGGCAAAAAAGACTGAGGATATGACGTCGGTCATGCGCATTTGTACCCTGACGTCCTGATGTCAGTCAAATGCACCTCGACCGACGTCAGCCTTATACTTTGATATTCGGGCCGACCGAGGACAGCGGACTACCCAAGTGTAAGGACTGCAGCAATGTGAGATGAAGAACATCACCTTATTAAAACAAGTTCCGTGGTGGGGAAAGCCTTCTGTTCTTGTTGTTATTCCTGGAATGACCCTATATGCTTTTACAAGCCTTTCAGGGGGAGGTGAGGTAGGAACACATTATTAAAACAAGTTCTGTGGTGGGGAAAGTCTTCCGTACTTGTTATTCCTGAAATGAGCCTATATGCTTTTACAAGCCTTTTTGGGGAAGGGGAGGAAGGAACACCTATTGAGGGGATATGCTTATTAGTACTATACCAAGAACAGAGTTAATCAAACATTCAGTATACATGATTATTAAACAAGTCCATGTGCACCTTTTAATATTAGCAAAGAGCAGCACTCTTTCCTATATATCTGTCTTAAGGGCTCAGTTAATATTCATTATTTCTGTCCCTTATGAATGCTACACTACCCAGGACATACCACTAAGTCAATGCAAACAACAATAAATGGATACAATATCAACAGCAGTTTGTGAGTAATTTGTAGCAGCCAGTACCAATAAACATACCTTATTTCATCAAGGTTTCAGTTTGTGAGTAAATGCAGTAAATAGTTAGTACATTGGGCTCAGATAATGAAACAAGAATTAAAATACATAAGTATGTGAACATACCTCAACCGACTGGGACCTCATGCACTGGTTAATTTGAAAATGGCTGGTCAGGTAGGTGATTATGTAACCTCTGATTACTTGAAGGGGGGGGGGTGAAGGGCTGAACAAGCACACTTTTTTGTTTGTTTTTATATGCCCAATACTCTGTTCCTAGGCCCTACTGTTAAAAACCACACAGTTCCCTGCCTGCTTCTCAATTTACAATGCAGAGAGCCCGTTTTCCAATTCCCTTTTGTAACACACTTGTTTCACTTCATTTTTTGAGAAATGCACTGTTTGTTGAACAGTAGAAAGCACACTGTTTTTACCTTAATTGGGGAAGAAAGAAGGCTACAGGAAAGTCTAACCCAGGGCCGGCCTTAGCCGAAATGGCGCCCTATGCAAAGTAGTGCTGTGGCACCCCTTAAGCCCCACCCACACCACACTCATGAAATACCCCTATTTGAGCCACACCGACTGACTGGTGAAAGAAAGCCATTCCAGTCATTTCCTTAAATTATTTAAATACATCAGAAGAAAGATACCTTGTAATGTAGTTAAACTGCAGCTACATATGTATTTTCTACGTGAAATACCAGAGCCAGATCATGGTCAAATAGGGACCTAGGAAGGGTAATAGACCGCCACCTCAGAGTAGTCCCTCCTGCAGCAATCCCCAGCAGCAGCCCCCTCATCAGCCATTCCAATGTTCCATTATTTGGTTACCTCACCAGTAACCATGCATACTGTTCTATTATTTGCTTCTACAATGATTACAGATATTGAAATAAAATAGCACAAACACAGATACCAATTTGCTAAACAAACAGTCTCACAATGAAAACAGACTTAGCATGAGCAGTAAACTTCTCTGCCCTTGAAACCCACATTCATTGAAACGGCATGAAAACCCACATTTATTGAAACGGCATGAAAACCCACATTCATTGAAATGGCATGAAAACCCACATTCATTGAAATGGCATGAAAACCCACATTCATTGAAACGGCATGAAAACCCACATTCATAGAAATGGCATGAAAACCCATATTCATAGAAATGGATCTGGTTGGTGGAGAATTAAGTTTACCTTTGGGCAGTTTTCAAAAGAGACTCCTTGCACACATTTTTTAGGACCATGCATACACGTATTTATTCTTTGATTCACTTTCCTAATTATATTCCTTACATAATACAGCACCACTTGTTAGAATATGTTTTAAATTTCTAGTTTTACACATTCTTTTAATAAGCAATGAAACAAAATGTATGAACCAATAACTACCATTTCAGAAAATTTCAACAATAAAAAGGCCACTCATTCTGTCATTATAATCGAGTTTATATTAAAAACACGAATGTTTACTTACCCGAACACCTAAATGCTGACACATATTCCGTAAATACACGGAATGCCCTAAACCGTGAAATTCAAAAACTCGAAATGTCATACTTGTCCCATCCCACCGACCGCTACGTACTACCTACATAAACAAACTAAATAAACCACATACATACACTAACCAAAACCCTACTTCTAACCCTAAAGTAAACCCCTCTTCTAACCCTACACTAAATCTTGCATATACCACCATGTATGCACTTAACCTGCACCCTAACCCTAAGGTCCATAACTATCGCACACTTACCTTAAAAAAGCTATACCCAAACAAACTAAATCCACAAACATACACTTAATAAAACTCTACTTCTAACCCTACACTAACTCTAACATACATTATCATCTATGGACTTACCTTAAGAAGTAAAATCATCTGAATTCCACATTAAAGAAATATGTAACTAATGAAGAGGATGCTACTGGCAAACAACTTTACATATCAATGTTTTTATCTACAAATTCAGTGCCCGCTACCCTTGAAAAATTAATTGCCTATATTACATTAAAAAATTGGTAAGTTGGTGATACTGCAATAGGAAATGACTAAGAAGTTCATGGTCACTTGCTTCTGTCCAACAATACGTTTCATTACCCATTCCATCAACATAAGAAACGCTCTCTCCACTTTGGGAATGTATAATTGACAAGTTTAAGGGGCTGGCTGCATACTTCCTAGTGCCAAACCAAACATTAGCTTTTAATCTATTGAACTAGACACATTTTGACAGAACCAGACTTCTGAGAACAGGCATGGCAGCAGTTCAGCTTCCACCTAAGGAAAACAGTCTAGAATGTACTGTATCATCACCAACAAACTGAATAACTAAAGATTCCTACAAGCCTGCAAAATATTAGACTGACACCACGAATGGAAAGAGAATAAGCTTAACATTAATCTGCCTTGCATGACTAGTTTTCCATTCAATGAAACACACCCTTGACCCAAAATGTGGACTGTAAATAAATGATAGTTTTTATTCTTTAAATTTACTGAGGGTTGTAACATTGTATTTTACTAACCTTACCACTTGCTGAAAAAGACCACATTGATAACAAACAAAATAAATAAGGGGCTTTTGGTGGAGACTCACTTAAACTTTCAACCTACAATAAAGCAGGTTAAAAAACTATAACATTCAGTTATCAGGGTATTTTTATTCAATATATCAGTACACATAGGCCTTTCATATACTGCCACAGCCAAAGCTTGTGCTCACATGAAGTCAGAAACAGTGCTTAAAAAAGACACCATAGATTAACTTTTGTACTTTTCTAAACATTGTACTATAAACAGTGTTATCGTGACCTGCCTTGCTGTTATCAATAAAACACATTTTTGTTGACTTTTTTGATCTACAAAAACACTAATATAAAACTGCTTAAGATCAATCCTACATTAAAAATTCAGTATTCGAAAAATGTAAACTTGTATAAAAACACACTTAAAATAAATGCAACCACGCTGCTCATTTAAACTATATATATATATATATATATATATATATATATATATATATATATATATATATATATATATATATATATATATCTAAAAACACTATATATATATATATAAACACTATATATATATATATATATATATATATATATATATATATATATATATATATTTATAATTATCTTCACTATATATATATATATATATATATATATATATATATATATATATTTATATATATCTTAAGTGGCAAATCACAGAACTACAAATTTTATCTGGACAGTTGAGAGGTATGTTGCATACACGCATCTGCTTTCTGTCACATAGCAATAAACACACACACACAAACACACCTACTGTCTCACGAAACAACACACATGCATTCTCTTTCACACAAAAACTAAACTGGTGTAAATTTCACACACTCGTACTCTCTCATACATCACAGACACACACCTTCCATTCCTACACACATCTACTCTCTTACACAGTAACACATGCACTTTCTCTCTCATTCAAACAGAACGACTAATTTAAATTCTATACACATACATACATACACGCATACTTTCTCTCGCATACAGTAACCCGGTTTAAACTACACAGACACACACACAAATACACTTACTTACCTCCTTTTTAAACTAAATGGCCACATGCATACACAGAGAATTAATCCCTATCTTGAAGTGCTAGTTTATTTCCGCGCGCCACCACAGAACGTCTTTACATCAGTGGTGTTGGCGTACATGCGTATGATGCACATATATTTCTCCTGAAAGGTGGAGTGAAGCTTTTTTTTTTTTTTTTAGTAGTTGTTGATTGGCCACACTACAGGTTTAAAAGTGGGAGGGCACTCACCGCTCGCCTTATGATTCCGGCGCTCTGTGGTTTATTCATTCATTTTAATTAATGTACTTTTCTTATTATGCGTTCGCATAATAAAACAAGTAAATTAGTTAAAATAAATAAATAAATGAAGACAAACTGCGCCCTTTACTAGGCTGGCCTGTACGGCGCCCTAGGCGGTTGCCTAGTTCACTTATGCCTAAGGCCGGCCGTGGTCTAACCCTTCCAACCTAATGCTTATCAGCATAAACAGATTATAAGTGGGAGTTATGGGGACATTCACCAGTGCTTTTTTGGACCCAGTTTGTTAGGTTTACAGGTGGCAAGGTATTTTAGTGGATATTGACCTTGTTAAAACAAGTTCCGTGGTGGGGAAAGTCTTCCGTACTTCTTGTTATTCCTGGAATGACCCTATATGCTTTTACAAGCCTGTCAGGGGGAGGTGAGGTAGGAACACCTTATTAAAACAAGTTCCGTGGTGGGGAAAGTCTTCCGTACTTGTTATTCCTGGAATGACCCTATATGCTTTTACAAACCTTTCAGGGGGAGGTGAGGTAGGAACACCTTATTAAAACAAGTTCTGTGGTGGGGAAAGTCTTCCGTACTTGTTATTCCCGAAATGACCCTATATGCTTTTACAAGCCTTTCTGGGGAAGGGGAGGAAGGAACACCTATTGAGGGGATATGCTTATTAGTACTATACCAAGAACAGAGTTAATCAAACATTCAGTATACATGATTATTAAACAAGTCCATGTGCACCTTTTAATATTAGCAAAGAGCAGCACTCTTTCCTATATATCTGCCTTAAGGGCTCAGTTAATATTCATTATTTCTGTCCCTTATGAATGCTACACTACCCAGGACATACCACTAAGTCAATGCAAACAACAATAAATGGATACAATATCAACAGCAGTTTGTGAGTAATTTGTAGCAGCCAGTACCAATAAACATACATTATTTCATCAATGTTTCAGTTTGTGAGTAAATGCAGTAAACAGTTAGTACACTGAGCTCAGATAATGAAACAAGAATTAAAATACATAAGTATGTGAACATACCTCAACCGACTGGGACCTCATGCACTGGTTAATTTGAAAATGGCTGGTCAGGTAGGTGATTATGTAACCTCTGATTACTTGAAGGGGGGGGGTGAAGGGCTGAACAAGCACACTTTTTTGTTTGTTTTTATATGCCCAATACTCTGTTCCTAGGCCCTACTGTTAAAAAACACACACTTCCCTGCCTGCTTCTCAATTTACAATGCAGAGAGCCCGTTTTCCAATTCCCTTTTGTAACACACTTGTTTCACTTCATTTTTTGAGAAATGCACTGTTTGTTGAACAGTAGAAAGCACACTGTTTTTACCTTAATTGGGGAAGAAAGAAGGCTACAGGAAAGTCTAACCCAGGGCCGGCCTTAGCCGAAATGGCGCCCTACGCAAAGTAGTGCTGTGGCACCCCTTAAGCCCCACCCACACCACACTCATGAAATACCCCTATTTGAGCCACACCGACTGACTGGGTCATTCCCCAAGAAAGCCATTCCAGTCATTTCCTTAAATTATTTAAATACATCAGAAGAAAGATACCTTGTAATGTAGTTAAACTGCAACTACCTTTGCATATGTATTTTCTACGTGAAATACCACAGCCAGGTCATGGTCAAATAGGGTCCTAGGAAGGGTAATAGACCGCCACCTCAGAGTAGCCCCTCCTGCAGCAATCCCCAGTAGCAGCCCCCTCCTCAGCCATTCCAATGTTCCATTATTTGGTTACCTCACCAGTAACCATGCATACTGTTCTATTATTTGCTTCTACAATGATTACAGATATTGAAATAAAATAGCACAAACACAGATAGCCATTTGCTAAACAAACAGTCTCACAATGAAAACAGACTTAGCATGAGCAGTAAACTTCTCTGCCCTTGAAACCCACATTCATTGAAACGGCATGAAAACCCACATTCATTGAAATGGCATGAAAACCCACATTCATTGAAATGGCATGAAAACCCACATTCATTGAAACGGCATGAAAACCCACATTCATAGAAATGGCATGAAAACCCATATTCATAGAAATGGATCTGGTTGGTGGAGAATTAAGTTTACCTTTGGGCAGTTTTCAAAAGAGACTCCTTGCACACATTTTTTAGGACCATGCATACACGTATTTATTCTTTGATTCACTTTCCTAATTATATTCCTTACATAATACAGCACCACTTGTTAGAATATGTTTTAAATTTCTAGTTTTACACATTCTTTTAATAAGCAATGAAACAAAATGTATGAACCAATAACTACCATTTCAGAAAATTTCAACAATAAAAAGGCCACTCATTCTGTCATTACAATCGAATTTATATTAAAAACATGAATGTTTACTTACCCGAACACCTAAATGCTGACACATATTCCATAAATACACGGAATGCCCTAAACCGTGAAATTCAAAAACTCGAAATGTCATACTTGTCCCATCCCACCGCCCGCTACGTACTACCTACACAAACAAACTAAATAAACCACATACATACACTAACCAAAACCCTACTTCTAACCCTAAAGTAAACCCCTCTTCTAACCCTACACTAAATCTTGCATATACCACCATGTATGCACTTAACCTGCACCCTAACCCTAAGGTCCATAACTATCGCACACTTACCTTAAAAAAGCTATACCCAAACAAACTAAATCCACAAACATACACTTAATAAAACTCTACTTCTAACCCTACACTAACTCTAACATACATTATCATCTATGGACTTACCTTAAGAAGTAAAATCATCTGAATTCCACATTAAAGAAATATGTAACTAATGAAGAGGATGCTACTGGCAAACAACTTTACATATCAATGTTTTTATCTACAAATTCAGTGCCCGCTACCCTTGAAAAATTAATTGCCTATATTACATTAAAAAATTGGTAAGTTGGTGATACTGCAATAGGAAATGACTAAGAAGTTCATGGTCACTTGCTTCTGTCCAACAATACGTTTCATTACCCATTCCATCAACATAAGAAACGCTCTCTCCACTTTGGGAATGTATAATTGACAAGTTTAAGGGGCTGGCTGCATACTTCCTAGTGCCAAACCAAACATTAGCTTTTAATCTATTGAACTAGACACATTTTGACAGAACCAGACTTCTGAGAACAGGCATGGCAGCAGTTCAGCTTCCACCTAAGGAAAACAGTCTAGAATGTACTGTATCATCACCAACAAACTGAATAACTAAAGATTCCTACAAGCCTGCAAAATATTAGACTGACACCACGAATGGAAAGAGAATAAGCTTAACATTAATCTGCCTTGCATGACTAGTTTTCCATTCAATGAAACACACCCTTGACCCAAAATGTGGACTGTAAATAAATGATAGTTTTTATTCTTTAAATTTACTAAGGGTTGTAACATTGTATTTTACTAACCTTACCACTTGCTGAAAAAGACCACATTGATAACAAACAAAATAAATAAGGGGCTTTTGGTGGAGACTCACTTAAACTTTCAACCTACAATAAAGCAGGTTAAAAAACTATAACATTCAGTTATCAGGGTATTTTTATTCAATATATCAGTACACATAGGCCTTTCATATACTGCCACAGCCAAAGCTTGTGCTCACATGAAGTCAGAAACAGTGCTTAAAAAAGACACCATAGATTAACTTTTGTACTTTTCTAAACATTGTACTATAAACAGTGTTATCGTGACCTGCCTTGCTGTTATCAATAAAATACATTTTTGTTGACTTTTTTGATCTACAAAAACACTAATATAAAACTGCTTAAGATCAATCCTACATTAAAAATTCAGTATTCGAAAAATGTAAACTTGTATAAAAAACACACTTAAAATAAATGCAACCACGCTGCTCATTTAAACTATATATATAGATATATATAAAAACACTATATATATATATATATATATATATATATATATATATATATATATATATATTTATAATTATCTTCACTATATATATATATATATATATATATATATATATATATATATATATATATATATATATATATATATATATCTTAAGTGGCAAATCACAGAACTACAAATTTTATCTGGACAGTTGAGAGGTATGTTGCATACACGCATCTGCTTTCTGTCACATAGCAATAAACACACACACACAAACACACCTACTGTCTCACGAAACAACACACATGCATTCTCTTTCACATAAAAACTAAACTGGTGTAAATTTCACACACTCGTACTCTCTCATACATCACAGACACACACCTTCCATTCCTACACACATCTACTCTCTTACACAGTAACACATGCACTTTCTCTCTCATTCAAACAGAACGACTAATTTAAATTCTATACACATACATACATACACACATACTTTCTCTCGCATACAGTAACCCGGTTTAAACTACACAGACACACACACAAATACATTTACTTACCTCCTTTTTAAACGAAATGGCCACATGCATACACATGGAATTAATCCCTATCTTGAAGTGCTAGTTTAATTTCCGCGCGCCACCACAGAACGTCTTTACATCAGTGGTGTTGGCGTACATGCGTATGATGCACATATATTTCTCCTGAAAGGTGGAGTGAAGCTTTTTTTTTTTTTTTTAGTAGTTGTTGATTGGCCACACTACAGGTTTAAAAGTGGGAGGGCACTCACCGCTCGCCTTATGATTCCGGCGCTCTGTGGTTTATTTATTCATTTTAATTAATGTAATTTTCTTATTATGCGTTCGCATAATAAAACAAGTAAATTAGTTAAAATAAATAAATAAATGAAGACAAACTGCGCCCTTTACTAGACTGGCCTGTACGGCGCCCTAGGCGGTTGCCTAGTTCACCTATGCCTAAGGCCGGCCGTGGTCTAACCCTTCCAACCTAATGCTTATCAGCATAAACAGATTATAAGTGGGAGTTATGGGGACATTCACCAGTGCTTTTTTGGACCCAGTTTGTTAGGTTTACAGGTGGCAAGGTATTTTAGTGGATATTGACCTTGTTAAAACAAGTTCCGTGGTGGGGAAAGTCTTCCGTACTTCTTGTTATTCCTGGAATGACCCTATATGCTTTTACAAGCCTGTCAGGGGGAGGTGAGGTAGGAACACCTTATTAAAACAAGTTCCGTGGTGGGGAAAGTCTTCCATACTTGTTATTCCTGGAATGACCCTATATGCTTTTACAAACCTTTCAGGGGGAGGTGAGGTAGGAACACCTTATTAAAACAAGTTCCATGGTGGGGGAAAGTCTTCCGCACTTGTTGTTATTCTTGGAATGACCATATATGCTTTTACAAGCCTTTCAGGGGAGGTGAGTTAGGAGCATCTTATTAAAACAAGTTCCATGGTGGGGAAAGTCTTCTGTACTTGTTGTTATTCCCGGAATGAGGTGAGGTAGGAACACCTCAACTGACTGGGACCTGATGCACTGGTGGATTGAGGTTATGGTTTATCAAACACCCCTGGTCTTGTGGGAGTAGATCCAGTCTGTGAGGAGGCTTGTGGTAATTGCCCTTGGCCATTTCCAAAAAAAGGGAGAACCACTGTTGCCTGGGCAACAAGGAAGTCACCACAGTGATCTTGGATGAGTACCCTGCATATCAGTGGAAAGGGTGAAAAAGCATACAGGAACACTACTGTTAAAGGAAAGGAAAAAGCATCTGTCTTTCAGACCTTGCATGGTGTCCTGGAGCAGAATCCTGGCAGCTGATTGTTCAGAGAGGAGGCATATAGGTCTACTTGAGGAACTCCTCACAGATGGATCAAATCTTGGAAGCCCTCCTGATCTAGTTTCCGTTTGTGAGGGTATGTCCTTGTCTTGCTCAGCCTGTCTGTCATAGTTTTGCTGTGACAAAATGTAGGGTGCCTGTAGAGTGAGACTGTGCTGTAAAACTATATTATAAGCTAACATGGCTAGTCTGCAAAGGGCTATGATCTGGTTCCTCCTGCTTGTTGTTGTAGTACTACATGACTGTGGTATTGCTTTAACAACTTGAAGAGGTCCTGATGATCAGAGATGATTCAGAGAGTTGAGCCCATTGATCAGGGCAAGCACATCTTTTATATTTATGTGCCTGCATCAGCCTTGGTGTCCCTCACACCTTGCACTGTTATCTCTCCTGAAACTGCACCCCAAGAAAAGTCTGAGGCATCTGTGATGACTGACTGCTTTGGAAGAAGTAGGGAGAAGGGAGAGACCTGGATTTAAGGATATTTGCTGTCTCCACCAAATGATTTTCCTTCTGACAAACCCAAGAACTGGGATTTGAAACTGACATTGGATGTTGGTGCGGGAACCACAGAGACTACATCATGAATCACAGATGCCATGAGACCCGAATTCCTAATGTATTCCCTTGCAGTGACTAACGTTTGAGTGGAAAACCTTAGAAACAGATCTAGATATAGATCAGTGTTTTTCCTCTGGAGAAAAAGCTCTTTAAACTGAGGTGTCTAGCTGACACCACAGAAACACAATCTTGTGTGAAGAAGTCTAAAAAGACTTATGAATGTTCTCTTGGAATCCCAAAATGCCCAAGAGATCTCTCACCCAAGCGACAGATTCCTGACTCTTTGAAAAAGACTCTTCAAAGACCAGGACGTTATCTACATATGGAAAAATATGGATACCCTGTAGCCTGCAATGAGCTATAACTGGAGCTAGACACTCTGTGAACACTTTTGGTGTAGTGGATAGTCCAAAGAGTAAGGTAGAGAACTGATAATGTGACACAGGCACACAAAACCTTATGAAACGTCAAATGTCTTGATGAATAGGGATATGCTGATTTGCATCTTTTAGATCTAGAGTTACTAGGAAACGTGAATGAGTAAGAAGAGGTAGCAGGTTATGACTATCACTAACAGGCTTAGGAAAGAAAGATCCGGAATTAGTTTCCAAGCATTTTCTTTCTTTGGCACTCAAAACAACACTGAATAAAAATCTTTTCCCACCTGGGAAGGAGCAGCTCATTCTATCACACCCTGGGAAGGCATATGCTGAAGGACTTGTATAAACAAAACAGTCTGGCCCAGTGAATGAGGGATTACCCCTTGGAAAGGAGGAATATCTTCCTACTGCCATTTGTAACCTTGATGAATGATCTTCAGAACCCATATGTCTGAAACTATCTGTTGCAAAAGAAAAAAGTGGAGAATCAGATTTTCCGGAAGAGAAAATGGATTACCAGGGTGAGGGCGGGCAAGGTCCCTTAATTAGCCAGTTTGACTTGTTGGACTGTTCTTGGTTTTGAGGGGTTCCTGAATTCTTTTTGTAAACCTCTCCCCTGAAATTTCTTCTTAAACATCTGTTTACCTGCATTTTGCAGACTGCTTATTTGGTTTTTGCCAAAATTGGATAAGGGGTAAAAATAACTGGATGAGGGGTTGCAGAATCCCTTAGAAAATCTGGAAAAGGAGGGCTCAAAAATCTTAGAGATTCTTTAAATCAACATATCCCATTCATCACATTTCTTATCACCTCTGCAGCAGAGGGGCCAAAAACTTTCTCTCTATCCAAAGGAGAACTTAAAATCTCATTTTTAACTTATCTGGGAAGTCCTGAGAACACAGCCAGGCAAAACTTCTCAACACAGTACCAGTGGCCAAATCCCTTGAAGAAGTATCAACAGAATCATACATATACAATAAACAATGAGAAGTGACGTGTATAACAGAAGAAACTACATTCCTTAACTCATTAACACCTATACGGTGTGGAATGTCACACCTCTAGCAGTCTATACACATCTTGCATTCCAGAGCATTTTCTGAAAAATAAACTCAAAAAGCATAACATAAACAGCTCCAAATATTCTGTAAACAATAAAAGCTATTAAAACTGAACAACAACAATGTTATCAGTAAGAAATGTTTTTGCAGTGATAATAGTCATTGCATTTATGGTCTTTTCTGTAAATACTGGAATATATTATAAGGCATACAAACCCCAAATTATATCTTTCTAAACTTTCACAAATTTTCATATCTTGAAAACTATACAACCTAGACATATATTGTTAGAACAGTTTTGTTAACCAGACATCAGCTTTCATGTGACAACAATAAATTCTTTTGTAAGTGCATGTTTACTGAGATATTTACAGAAATATGAAAACATATGTTTAATTGTATAACTACCAATACAACAGTTTTCTTCAATCACATCTAAGGATTCATCTAATCTCTTTTCAACATATAGTAAGTCACATTTTATGAAATATTAAGTACACATGGAAATAATGCTTATTTTCATAATTACTGACAAGCAATTAGCAATATTTCCAGAATAGTGTGATGTAAACCAGCTTTTTCAATGAAATGTCCTGTCTACCACATTGGTATCTCACACCGTACACCTCAAATAAATGTAGGTCATTCAGTTATTAATAATATGAACAATAAGTGGCAAAGAAAGATTTTCTCCATTGCAAGACATCCTAGACTAACAGTCTTAGTGTCATTTTGTTAGTAACTCCTTCCCCTTTCTAATACTGGCTATTACTAGTTAAGTCACTTAGACAAAGAAACCAGACTCCAAAAAAGTTATGGACGCCATAAGGAGGTATGGGTTTGAACTGGAAGTATACATAAAAAGGCATTTTAGGCTTGAGTGAGTTATAGCAGACTTTTTCTCACAAGAAGAAACTGCAAACAAAACATTCCTCATACTTTTAAAATTAGTCAGAACAATCCTGAACATATGAGCATGACAATTCACAATTCTGAAAATCAAAGTTGCAGAAACATGTTTTTTTCCCCATACTTAGCAATAATCTTTCCATCCTTATCAGAAATAGAATTGGAATTATGTGAAAGTTATGTACTTAACATAATGTTAGATCCATGTTGTCTGATTTTTGTCCGGTTCAAACAAGGATGACTTAGATTTTCAGATCTCGTTTGCTACTTGAAGTCATCAGACGTGTGAAACACTCCTCAGTATTGTTGTATCCTTTTTAGATCACAGCCGATCTCCTCCTGCTACGGAGAGAGAGAGAGAGACAGAGAGAGAGACAGAGAGAGAGTGTTTTCACTCCTTCTCTTATTACTAAAGTATTAGTGTGCATAGCAGTTGGTTGTAGTGTGTTTCCAGTTAGTACTTTGTTTTGTTTTTTTGCTGCCTTTCTGTTCACTTATTTATTTGGCCTTTTGGCCAAGCTGTACTCTAGTGTTTCTCAAAAAAAAAAAATAATAATAGTAACAATAATAATAATTTGTATATGTTATATTTCTCTTAGTATAGTTAGTAGGAATACGTGTGCATTTATAACTATTTTTTTTGTAGCTTATGTTATCACTTCAGGTTTACAATGTCTGAATCATCTGTATTTAAAAAATGTTCAAAGTGAGGACATTAGCTCCCACCCCAGGATCCACACTCTGTCTTTTTTTGCTGGGTGTGGACTGCCAGTCTTTTGCTGCCTTCAGGGCAGGGGCACTTCAGACTAGAAGTGCCAGGTTGGTTCTGAAAGGGCTTCTTCTAGCACAGAATGGGGCTACACTTTCAACCTCTTCTTCTTCCCCTTCTAAGAAGCAAGATAAACCTAAAATTAAAGATAAAGGTCAAGAGAAAGAAAAGGACATTGAGCCACATGAGGAAAAAGGGAGAAAGAAAAGAGCAAGTCTCCTACCAAAACTACTAAAATGTTCAGCAGTCGACATCTGCACTTGCCGTGCTCCCAGATTGGATCCAATGGTTCCTTGGCTCTGATCTCCTTTTCCAAGAGCTAGGTACTCTCTGCAACCAGTGAGTCCCAGACTACACTCCCCTATTCTGTAAGAGAAGAGGTACTCAAGACCACGTTCAGTGGCGTCATCTACTTGTTCATCTCAAAGTTTCACGAAGCAGGAAGTTTTTGAGGATGCAAATCCAGCTTGGGGTTATACTGGTGCAGTCCACTGGGAAGGTACGTTGTACTGCCCACCATACCCTTCACTTTCTGAATCTGTATTGGTCTGCCCTTCAGGTCTGGTGTTATTGGATTCAACTGGAACTGGAGCACCTTTGTTGGCATCTGAGTTGCTAATGACGTCAATGCCAAATGCTTCCCTATTTCTTTCAATACTGATGCCACTGGATGGAGAGAAGAATCAGATCCGAAGCTTCAGCACTGAGGTCTGGGGAGGGGTTGAGTCAACACCAAAGTTCTCAGAGCCATCTCCCCCTCCTGGGACTTCAACCCTGGATAAATCAGATCTGAGATTGACTTCAAGGCCAGAAGCCATCAGTGAAAAGGCTTCACTTTCATCCCTGAATCAGAGGGGATCCTTGTTGCCCATGGCAGCTTTGGCCTTCAAGGCCTTTGAAAGGGTTTTGGCAGGTTCCAAGGATAAGGTGTCTCCATCCACTGTGGCTACACCCAAGTTCCAGCACAGGTCTGCTTCCTCCCCTTATCATCTTGTTGGACAGAGATAGTCAGTTCCAAAGGCTTCCAAGAAGATCTGCTTTGTCAGTTACCCACCTAATTCAGAACCTTCTAATGTTCTCCCAGAAGGACCTCACAAAAAATGGATGTGCAAACAAAGGCACACAGACTCTTCTCCACAGTTATTCACCAACGACACTGACTTAGAGGAAGTGGAGAATTCTCCTTGCTCCCTCTCTAAATATGTCACTTTTTGGTGATATACTCGAATTGATGAAGCAGAGAGGGAGCTGGTCATCCCAAGACCCTTTGTCTGATAAGTCAGTGTTCTTGGGAGCATTTGGTTCCAGCCCAGCATCATCCTGGGTGGTAACACCCTTTGATCCCCTTGTTGACCTTATGGCTCAATGCTCATGGTAGGACCCTGATATGCTGGAACCCATTCCCAAAAAGGGGATCACATCCTAGCTGCTCCTAAGAATGGGAAACATTGGAGTAAGGGTTCACCAGTAGATGCTATGGTGGTAGCAGCAAGCACAAGGAAAGAACTATCGGAAGAGAGTTCCTCTGTTCACCTCCCTAACAGACAGTCTAGGGCGATGGACAGACTTTGGAAGCAGGCCTATGCATCAAAGACTTTGCCCTTCAATCATTATTTGGCTCCTCTAACCAGATTCCAGAGAGACTCGACCAAAGAGATTGTCAAGTCTCTCTCAAGGGTATTGCCTATGGATGTCCAGAAAATGGGGAACATTCAGCTTTCTACCCTACAATTCACTTTGAATATGGCCATGTGATTTTTTTCCAATGTAACTGATGGCACGGCCAGAGCAGCAGGCACTGACATTATAATGCGCTGCCACACCTGGATGCATCTTTGTGACTTTGTGGAAGGCTATAAGTCATCCTTTGTGAAAGCCCCCTATGATGCCTCAACTCTTTTTGGGCCTAAGGTTAAGGACACACTTAGGAATCAGAGATCAGGGGAAAAGATATGGTTCTATAAATCAAAGAGCTCTTACCATGACTCCCCAGGTGATAGACCTTCCCATGGCAGGGGTGAGGTCATTTTAAAAGACAACACACTACAGGCAGAGGCATACTGCATAACCATGGTTTTCACGGTCCTTCTATAGAGAAAGCCTATCAGCGATCCTGACCAATTGAGCAACTGCTGCACTCTGCAGGCAGTCAGAGGGCGCCTATCTTTGCATCCTTAAGCCTAGCTCAGCATAATTTCAGATTCTTGGATGCTAAAGATAATTCCAGAGGCTACTCAATTCACTTTTTCCTTCCACCTCAGGAAAAGAAAAAAGTCCACAGTGTTTCACTTAGTCAGTGAGACTCAACAGCCATAGGAATTTCAAAGCTGCTAGTAACATGAGTCATCCAACCAGTCCTCCAAAACCAGTTAGAATCTGAAGTCTATTCCAGATTCCTTTTAGTACCAACGAAAACAGGGGACCTCAGACCCATTCTGGATCTCAGCCATCTAAACTAATTTGTGAAAGAGACAAAATTCCAGATGGTCACAATTCAGTCCATTTTGCCTCTGCTGAGGAAGGATGATTGGATGTTCTCCATAGATCTCCAGGATGGCTGCTATCATATCAACACAGCAAAGGAATCCAGGAGATTTCTCTGCTTCCAGATGGAAGCCAATCATTACTAGTTCCTAACCCTGCCTTTTGGTATCACCACAACCCCCGGGGTGCTCACCAAGATCATGGTGATGGTACCAGTGCATCTGCATTTGCTGGGGATCCACGTCTTCCCTTATCTCGACGTTTGGCTCCTAACTGCTACCTCTAAGCATCTACTGCTGCATCACCTGGATCAACTGCTACAAATGTTACTGGACCCAGGGGTAAATGTGAATCTACCAAAGTGTTGCTTGACTCCAACCCAGAAAATACAGAGTTTATAGGCTGTCACGTAGATACCAACCTTCAGATAGTCAGCCTTCCCCAGTCCAGAGTTTTGTGACTTTGCTTTATGGCCATGCAGGTCCTACATCACCCATCACCACCAGCAAGGTTAGTTCTGTGTCTTTTAGGCCTCATGGCATCCACAACTGTGATGGTTCTTTTAGCCAGATACTAAATGACAGTACTGCAATAGACTATATCTGTACAGTGATCTCACTCCATTCATCCATTGCATGCAAGGATTTGAATTACTCATGTCTGCAAACAACACATTGCTTAGTGGGTAACATATCCAACATTAACTGAGGGGCTCCCTTTCCAATCAGATCCACTGGTAGCAGTAGCATCCATGAACGCTTCCCTTCTAGGGCGGGGGCACTTTGAAGGGAGAATGCTCCAAGGTACATGGTCATCTGTAGAGGTCAATCTTCACAACAATATCATGGAGTTGAGGGCAGTCCTCCTAGTGTTGCAGGCATTCCAGGAACTCCTTACCGAGGGTGTGACTTCCATACAGACAGACAACATGGCGGTAGCGCGGTACATCAACAAGCATGGGGGAACACATTCTTATCCTCTGTATTGAGAGGTCATAAGAGTTTGGCAATGCTCAATACCTTCATACTGCTTTCTTGTGGCAACACACATCCTGGGGCTGATCAATGTGCTAGCAAACAAACTGAGCAGAACTATCCTCATACCTAACGAGTGGTCCCAAAATCCTACAGTAACACATTTGATCTTCACTGGAGCCCTACTTTGCGGCAACCTCTTAGCATCATATCTCAACAACAAATCCATTAGATATTTTGCCTTTATCCCTCCACAAGGTCAGTCACTGAGAGATGCTCTGGTCTACAATTGGCCCCTGGGTCTACTGTATGCCTTTCCACTGTTGCCCTTAATGAACAAATTCATACAGAAAGTAAGACAGTGCAAGGCCTGGGTGATCCTCATTGACCCTTTTTGTCCCTGACAGACATGGGTCCCCAACCTACGGCCTCTTTTAGTACATCCCATATGGATGTTGGATTACTATCCAAACCTACTGACTCCCCTGTCTAGACTGCCTCCTCTGGATCAGAAGTCCATGAAATTAACAGAATGGCTCCTCCAATTTTAAATATAGTCAGAAATGCCAGGCTTCCTCCTGCTGCAATTAATATTCTTTCTGCTTCACAGAAACATTCCACTAGAAAGATATAACACAGCAAATAGAACAGATTCTCTATTAGGGCCCTTTCTAAAAGACTTGATCCTTTTTCAGCACCTGTTTCATACATACTAGAATTCTTATCTCAGCTCTTCAATAAAGGTTCTACCTTTTCCACCATGAAGGTTCAGATGGCGGCTATTTTAAATGTTCATGTTGGACTAAGGAGGTTCCTATAGCTTCACTGAAAATTTCTAAAACTTTTTTGAAAGGCACTTTCCTACTAAAACCACCCATTAGAGACCCAGCCCCACTGTGGGACTCCACCATTATGCTGCAAACTCTTGACAATGTTTCCTTTTGAACCTATAGCCCCTGCAGACCTAAAATTCCTTACTTGGAAAACAATTTTCCTAGTGGCAGTGACATCTGCCAGACAAATTTCGGAGTTACAGGCACTCTCATGTAAACCTCCCTAATTAACTTTCATAAGGAGAGAGTCTTCCATAGAACAAATGCATCCTTTACTCCTAAGCTGACATCCAAAGTAAAACTAGACCAGTCAATAAACTTACCATGTTTTCCCCAGATATTCAAATAAAGAAGAATACATGTTACATATATTAGATCCATCCATCCATTCTCAACCCCTTTTTCCCATTTTGCACATAGGGTAGGGGTGTCACTTCAACAGTGACAATCATCTTGAGCCAAGATTTATACCGCCGGGTGGCTAACCCTGCCATTGTAGTTCATCTGTACCACACACTCGCACCTACAGCCAATTTAGAATGTCCAATCCACTTACTGCATGTCTCTGGAATATGACAGCACAAGGAAACCCACACGACCGCAGGGAGGACATGCAACCTCTGCACAGAAGGCACCCCAGCTGAGAATCAAACAGATCACCTCTTGCTGTGAGGCGACAACGCTACCCACTACACCACCATGGCTGCATACATATGTTAGATGTTCACTGACAACTCCGATTCTACATTAACAGAACTAAAGAATTCAAAACAGACTATCAATTGTTTATTTAATTTTCAAAACCAAAGTTTGGGAGAGCAGTGGCAAAGTTTACTTTGTCAAGATGGTTGTCAGACTGCATTTCTTTTGTCTATCATAATAAGAATTTATCCTTACTATGCAAACCAAAGGCTCATTCAACTGGGAAAGTTTCTACCTCTGCAGCCTTCAATAGGGGACTGCCCATTGATGACAAGTGGTGTGGCCACTTAGTCTACACTACACACATTTCTGTCTCATTGTAAAATGGATACAAAATCAAGGTCATGTTCCTTCTTTGGTTCCACCATACTCAGGAATGGCCTTCCTTTTTACCACCCAGGTTGATAACTTGGGATTCTGTCTCATATGTTTGAAACAGACAAAAAACAGACACTACTGGATATGAAAGTTATGTACTTGCCATAACATTAGTTCTAAGCTGTCTGATTTTTGTCCTGTTCAAACTCCCTCCTTCCTGCCCCCTTCCAGATTGTCACCTATGGCTTTGAAATGTTTAAGCAGACCCTTTATTCCCCGTCTGTGCACAGTCATATGAGACTGTACCATTTTTTCATCAGCAACTTGGGAATATTTAATCAGGGGGTCCCTTATATAGCATTATCCAGTGGAGGCAAACTCAGAGTAGCTAAGGTGCTGTCCTGGGAATTACGGGTAGGGGAGGAGTCAAAGCTCTGGATCCGAAGAAGCTTCAAAGTCAGTGCCAAGGTTGCTTCTAATCTGACAACCATATGTTTGAAACAGTCAAAAACAGACAACACTGGATTTAAATGTTTAGCAGCAGTAAGATTGAATAAAGCTATAGCAGCTGGGTCAGGTTTGGGAAAAGTGTATAAAAACATAAAAGCTAGAGGAACTTTATGAGCAGTTGCCTGACTATCAGCAGGAACATACGCATCATCCAAAGCTGATAGAACTGGAGGAATAGGTGAAGGTTTTAGAAATTCCTTCTAGAACAGCTCATAGTATTTTCTGAGGGACTATGAAACCTCAGTGTTCTCCCACTGAAAACACTACGACATTCTGGAAGAGTCTCACAGAAAGAGAAAGAGAAACCTCACAAGGAGAATCAGAAATGGAGCCTTCCCCTGATTCTGAATCAGAAATCTGAAGAGAAAACTCTTTATTGGCTAGGCTTATAAGGCCCTCCGGGCCAATAGCCTAGTATCATCCTGTGAACCTATAATTAATTGGTCTCTTCTTCTTCCTGTCCAGATTCAGAATCTTGAATCTCTTCAGGAAAAGTAGCATCCCTCTTTCTTTTACCAATAACTATTTTATAAGAAGATCAAAAACCCAGAGAAGACAGAATCCTACAAAAATCTGTCTTCTCCTTAAAACCTCTTTTTTTGGGGGGTGGGGGGCTATATGTAAGTTCAATCCTCTAGCCATTCAGTCTCAAATGGTTACCCTTTAAAACACTTTTCCAGCCCCAAAAAAGTAAAATAAACTTTATTTCTCCACAGAAAAAAATGTTTTTAATTACTTTAAACAACTTCAGATGAAGCACTTTGCAAAAGTGCAGCAACATTAATTCATCATCCTAGACAACATGATAGCGTTGTGATTAATGGATGCATTTTGGCCATATTGATTTCCAGTCAACCCTCCAACTGACATGACTTGATCAAGATGACATATAAATTGATGTTGCTCAAAAAGCAGAGGTGGAAGATGACACTTGACAAGCTCCTCATAAGGCAACACCTACCAATAAAAAACATGGAAAAAATGCTAAACCAGTAGTAGAAAATAAAATCAAGCAGTTAGGGCACACAGGGACAGTGGCAGCACAAGTAAAAGAAAAGAGTCTTTAATGTCCAATAACACAAGCGCTTTCGTCCTGCTACAATCACTTTGAAAAAGTCCTGCATTGTAGCAGGACGAAAGCGCTTGTGTTATTGGACATTAAAGACTCTTTCCTTTTACTTGTGCTGCCGTTGTTCCAGTGTGCCCTAACCACTTGACTTTATTTACTAACACCTACCAATAAGCCAATAAAGGTTCTTCATCTATTTTATGGATCAATTAGAGATGGTCAGTTTCTGATTTCCACTTGCACACCTGGTTAGACTGTGTATATAAATAACAACACTAGGCATTTTTTCTAAATGAGCAGGGCTTATCCATCCTGTTTGAAGAATTGGAAATAAAAAGGACTGAAACCTAGTTCGAGATCTCCGGGGGATTTGCTGGTTTTCACTTTTTTTATCTTTATACTTTTTTTTTTTTTAATTTTTATTTTGTTCTCTTAAAATTCCTTATCTTTCCATTTTCATTGCTTTTATTGTTGACATTTAATTTGGATTGGAATTATAATCTATTTTGTATTGAAATGCCTATGGTGGAATAATGATCAAATAGATATCCACAGGCAAGCCAAATAAGGAAGTTAAATGGACAAAATCCACAGAAACCAAGCTCGGATGCAAGGTAAGGAAGCCAAAACACACTCTATTAAGCTGTAATAGCACACTTTATTAACCAGCACACCACACGATCACAATGCAGACTCAGATTTTACCTAGATTTCATCCACCATATAGGACTTCTTCAGAATAACTAATTGTTAAAAACCCATCCTTTTATATCTTAATAAAGTAGTATTTTCCCACACCAATAATTAATTCATTACCTAATAACTTTAAAAAGATAATTAATAATTGTTTAAAACATAAATAATTCATAAAATACATGGATTTATTAGCAAAATTCATGTTCAATTATTCCTTAAGCTATAAAATGTTTTAATTTTAAAACTGGGGCAATGCTGATATAGTCATTAATACCGGGAAAACTAGCAGCGTCCAACTTTAACTGCCATTCCAATTTGGCTACCTCTAGATGGGCATCTATAATTCTACCCTGTCCATCCTTAATTAATTGTTGTATTACACAAAATTGAAAAGTATGTCCATGATACTGAGCTATATGCCTGGCTAAGGTATTTGTCATTTTCCCATTTTTTATATCTAAATTATGTTCATATATCCTATCCTTTAGACGCCTGCTAGGTTTCCCTACATAAAATGCCGAACATGACTGGCACTTAGCCAGATATACAACATTAGAGGAACTACAATTGAAATGCCCTTTAATATCAATATATTCACCGTTGATGGAAATTGTGGTCCCAGTAGTCATTATAAACTTACAAACATTCCACATTCCACATTTGTAGTTCCCTTTTGGTCTATTACTAGCCTTATTTATATCAGTTTGACTCATTTGCAATAATTCTTTAAAAGACCTATCCTTCCTAAAAACAATTTTGGGAATGTTATCCATTCTATCACTGATATTTTTGTCAACCTGCTTGGTTCCCTGTTGAGGAAGTTAAATGGGCAGGGCAGTTAACATTAAATGCCCAGATGAAGAATTCTGTCCATCCCTGTGGTTTCTGTTGCTATAGTAAAACCTTTGCTGCACCTTTAGCCATCCACGCTATTTTCCCTTAATATATATATATATATATATATATTCCATACACTTGGTCAAATTTCATTTGGTTGAAAATGAGTCCAGGCATTGCACTTCACTGAAAGCTCACTTGACTGAAAGCTCACTTGGTCGAAGTTCATTTGGTCGAAAATGGAATATAGCCCCTGCCCCACTGCAGTGCAACCCTGGAGTGAGAATATTAAATAAGGGGGAGTGGGGGGCATTAAATGTATTCACTGCTATAAGAAGATATATCCATTACAAATGCATTGCTCTATATATATATATATATATATATATATATATATATATATATATATTTAGTAAAAACTATTACCATAATGTGGGGGGCTACGGCCCCCACCCCCCCTTATTTAATATTCTCACTCCAGGGTTGCACTGCAGTGGAGCAGGGGCTATATTCCATTTTTGACCAAATGAACTTCGACCAAGTGAGGTTTCAGTCAAGTGAGCTTTCAGTGAAGTGGACTGCCTGGAATCATTTTCAACAAAGTGTAATTCGACCAAGTGAATGGAATCCATATGTATATGTATATATATATATATATATATATATATATATATATATATATATATACATATATATATATATATATATATATATATATATATATATATATATATATATATATATATATATATATATAGCTGTATATTACATCAACATTGTCAACGTCATTTTTTAGTTTGTGTAAGCAAACCCATGATGCCTATCAGAGGTGCTCGTGCACATTCAATGTTTACCTTAGTTGCTCGTACTATACCATGGCAATGAGATTATCTAACATGATCTAGCCATGGTTCCAGTGGCGGCTGGTGACTTCAAATCACAGGGGGGCTGCAGGAGACAGCTGAATGGGTGGGGGTCAAGGGGAGGGGTTTGGTCAACCATAAAGGGGAGGAGCTATGCACAAAACCACAAAAAACTAACTTTAATTAAATACGCTGCCCTGGGTGGCAAACCATCATTATGAAAGTCCAATCAAGACAAAAATAAGTGTAGAAGAATAAAAATATTTCAATGCATTGGCTGCATGACAGCTTACTTAATATCTAGATGGAAACAAAAGGTTGTGAGGCATGAAAAAATAAATTACTTTTTAAATACATTACTGGAATGCCAGTCAAAATCAAGTATAAGAAAAACCAGAAGCACTCAACTCAAACCACTTCTCCTTGCACTGCAGTTCTAATTATAACATATTCAGCTTTATTAAAGTACCAAGTAACATGCTGAAAGTAGAAATCTATGTGATGCCCCACTTGTAAAAATGTTTCTTATCCAAAAAAGACCTGCTGCCTGACAACTTGTTTCATGGGGAAAACATGATAAAAGTAAAAAATGAAAAGCAAATAAGAAACAAGCTCAAGATACATTGCTTAAAGGATTACTGTACAGGTTATGGGCCACACATGATTGGCATTCTGTTTAGTTTACGGGTAAAGTCTGTAGAGATGACTGGAAGTCTCCAACAAGTGTAATGAGCTTTTTAAAATAATGGAATCCTGTCCTTTAATACCCAAGGCTTATACATTATCTAGTCAAGTATTCTCTGCATGGCAACAACAGAAAGGCTTTCAATGTTGGCAATTCTTTAACAGTATGCTTATTAAAGCTTACTTGCATCTTACGATCTCAGACAAGCTTACCTTATGGTCATTAAAGCATTGCTACTTAAACACAGAGCAACAGGCACTTTGAGTAATAAGCATAAATCTGAGTAATAAGCATAAATCAACAGTACAAAATATGACAGAAACCAGACCATTCTGCAAAATCAAGGACAGATGAAAAGCCACTGTAGTACTTATGCAGTGTGTCCTCCCCATCCAAGGTAGATACAACTACTCCTTGCCTTGCTTGGACACATCCAGAGTCACTACATGGGGGAGTGGGGTGCAACAAGCATGTCACAATTTGAAATCTCTCTGGCTGACGGTGATGGCCCTGACACATTTGTCATACCTCTCAACCTCAAGAGCAAGAAATCTGGACAAAGCCATACACAGAAGTGGGACAAAGGCCCAAAAATAAGGACAATTTTTAAATATTGCTCTAATAAACTTAGAAAGATAATAGAATAGGTCTTGCATTAATATGAATTTTCTGAAGGGTATAAAATCTGAAACTCAAATGTCTGTCATTTTCTAACTTCAGTCTTTAGTGATTTGTCACTAATTTGCCAAAAAACACAACTTTATGAAAAATGGACCAAAAATATGATGCAAAAATATAAAATAGACACACAATACAGCTGCTACCTGCCAAAGAAGGGACACTTTAATATTAGTACTGCTACCTTGAGCAGCTGACAAAATAAAAGAATCTACATGCATTTCAAGTAATCTATAACTTTGATTATTATAGTTATTCCTTAATTGTAAACCCTCCATGTTTTCTTCCAAAATTGCTATTTTGCGGAAGGATTATTAGGGGGAAGAGCAACATTTTGAGCCAAAAATTGGGGACAGTTGAGAGGTTGGCTATGCCTAATTCTATAAAGCAATTTATTTGCATGTACCTCTCAACCTGTTAATGCAGTAAATCTGAACAAGGCTAAATATACAAGGCCAAATATATTGGGGCACATATAAACAGTACTAAAAATTGCTCTTGTATAAATTGAGACAGTTGATAGAACAGCTCTTACTTTAACATGCATTTTCTGAAGGTTATGAAGTCTGAAACTTATTATTTAGTGACTTAATTCCTAAATGATTTGCCAGAAAACTACAAATTTTATGAAGAACAAACCAAAAATAAGAAGCAAAAATCTATTCATTCTTTGAAAATCTGGACAGTTGGGAGGTATAGTTCAGCTGGGCCTGTCTGAGTTTGCTGCCCTTCCCCCCTGACAAAATAATGGTTGAATGGAGCCTCTGCAGCCATTCCAATAAACCATTACTTGGCTATTTCACAATGTGCATACTGCTTTACTTCTATGATGAGTTGGACTTCATTTGAAAGTTTTATTTTGTATTTTACAGCACAAACACTAAGTCATCTGTTAAACAAAGCAATGCAGTCTCACAATGAAGACTTAGCATTAAAACTTCTCTGCCCTTGAAACTCACATTCATTGAAACAGAATTGAAACCCACATTCAAAGAAAATACATTTTGCCAGTGGCAGATAAAGATTAATTTTGGGCTGTTTTCAAATCATAGGCCCCTTGCATATGAAACATACATGTGCTCTTTGATACACCTTCCTCATTGTACTAAAATTATATTCCTTGTACAATACAGTACACTTGTTAGAGGGTGTTTTAAATTTGTTTTGAACATTTTTCCAGTAAGCAATGAAACAAACCATATGCACCCATAATGGCAAACTGCCCAGTTGAGAACATTTATCATAAAAAAGTCTACTCAGACTTCCACAGTCCACCATTATTAGTAAATATACACAATTCTACAGTCCACCATTATTAGTAAATATGCACAATTCCACAGTCCACCATTATTAGTAAATATGCACAATTCTACAGTCCACCATTATCAGTAAATATGCACAATTCTACAGTCCACCTTTATCAGTAAATATGACAATTCTACAGTCCATTATCAGTAAATATGCACAATCTCTGAAGTAAGTCATCTAAATAATTCCACATTAAAGAAAACTGTAACTAATGAAGCGGTTGCTGCTAGCAATCACCTTTATATTTCATGGTTTCATCGAAAAATAAAGTGTCTGTTGCCCCTCAGGAATAAATTGCCTATATTACATTAAAAATGATAAGCTAGTAATAATATTGCAAGAGGAAATGGATGGCAAACTGATAACAGACTCATAGTTAGTATCTTCACCAATGAGAACATTCTCAGTACGGCAGCATCCACCCCTTGTGGGAGTAGAACCCACAGCCTTCTGCATCAAAAGCAAGTACACAACCTGTTGTGCTATAGTATTAACTAGGCAAAGCACTAAACTTCTATTCCCCTGCAGCTCTCAGCTCCTTGTAAAATCTACTCAATACTCAACTGCATCTCAACTTCGCAGCTCAAGAAAACTGGAAAAGCCAAAATGTATTTGGGGGTCAAAAGCTCAAAAACCAGGGACACATTAAA
Source organism: Protopterus annectens (assembly GCF_019279795.1). NCBI lineage: Eukaryota > Metazoa > Chordata > Ceratodontiformes > Protopteridae > Protopterus > Protopterus annectens. The sequence goes on from NC_056733.1 coordinate 1,443,455,477, forward strand.
CATTGCTTGTATAATCTTGGAAATTTGCTAGAATAAAAAGTTGTGTTGCCACCATACATTTTACTGCCAAGGTCCCTGAGCAAAAAACAGTCAGAGTAACATACCACTACATACATCAGCTGCTTTGTAAAAGAGAGGAAGACTGAAACTTAAATGGCTATCATTTAGTGAATTCAGTTCTCACCATAGCTGTCAACCTCTTAGTACAAAACACCTGGACAAACCCAGTAATGAGGGAATACAGCCCTCAAACATATTCAGTGAATTCAGTTCTTGCCATAGCTGTCAACATTAGCACAAAACCTGGACGAAGCCAATAATGGGGGAATACAGTCCCAAAAATAGGGACAAATTTAAAATATTCATCTTATAAACTTAGAAAATTGCTAGAAAAAAAAGGTTGTGCTACTATGTATTCTGAAGAACATGAAGTTTGAAATTCAAATGCCGGTCAATTTTACTGCGGACAGAACAAAAACAATTTTCAGCAGAGACGCAGGGATTAATACTGCAGACACGTCTTTGTAAAATGGCAGGGCACCAGAGCAAATCCACACAAACACAGGGAGGAGATGCAGACTCCACACAGAAGCCAACCCAACCAAGAATCAAACCAGAAAACCTATAGCTGTGAGGCAACAATACTACCACTGCAGCATCAAATATGCAAGGAATTAAGCATTCAGAAACCTGAAGTCTGAAATTCAAATGCCTGTCAATTTTACTGGACAGAACAAAAGACAGAACAAAAACAATTTTCAGCAGAGACGCAGGGATTAATACTGCAGGCACGTCTTTGTAAAATGGCAGGGCACCAGAGCAAATCCACACAAACACAGGGAGGAGATGCAGACTCCACACAGAAGCCACCCCAACCAAGAATCAAACCAGAAAACCTAACCTATAGCTGTGAGGCAACAATACTACCACTGCACCATCAAATATGCAAGGAATTAAACATTCAGAAGCCTGAAGTCTGAAATTCAAATGCCTGTCAATTTTACTGCGGACAGAACAAAAACAATTTTCAGCAGAGCCGCAGGGATTAATACTGCAGACACGTCTTTGTAAAATGGCAGGGCACCAGAGCAAATCCACACAAACACAGGGGGGAGATGCAGATTCCACACAGAAGCCACCCCAACCAAGAATCAAACCAGAAAACCTATAGCTGTGAGGCAACAATACTACCACTGCACCATCAAATATGCAAGGAATTAAACATTCAGAAACCTGAAGTCTGAAATTCAAATGCCTGTCAATTTTACTGTGGACAGAACAAAAACAATTTTCAGCAGAGACGCAGGGATTAATACTGCAGACACGTCTTTGTAAAACGGCAGGGCACCAGAGAAAATCCACACAAACACAGGGAGGAGATGCAGACTCCACACAGAAGCCACTCCAACCAAGAATCAAACCAGAAAACCTATAGCTGTGAGGCAACAATACTACCACTGCACCATCAAATATGCAAGGAATTAAACATTCAGAAACCTGAAGTCTGAAATTCAAATAAATGCCTGTCAATTTTATTTAACATTTGTTAATCAGGACAGTCTGACTTGGAACAAAAAAAACAATTTTCAGCAGATGTCCAGGAAGAAATAATGCAGACATGTCTTTGTAACATGGGAGGACACAAAAGCAAACCCACACAAACACAGGGAGAAGATACAGACCCCACAAAGAAGGAACCCCAGCCAAGAATCAAACCTGAGAACCTGCAGCTGTGAGGCAACAATGCTACTACTACACCATCAAATATCAAGCATTGCAACATTTACAAACCACAGATATTATGAGGAACAGATCAGATCAAATATGAGGCAAAACTCTGCAATTTTTTTACAAATGGTGGTGGGTAGGGAACTCAAGTCTTCAACACCTGCATACAGGGTACAGGGTTCAAGCCTGAGGTATTCCCTACCACACCACCATGAGCACCTGGGGCATTCACACACACACACACACACACACACACACACACACACACACACACACACACACACACACACACACACACAATTAAAAGCAGAAGTACCATACACAAACTTAAAAGCAGACGTACCATACACAAACTTAAAAGCAGAAGTACCATACACAAACTTAAAAGCAGAAGTACCATACACAAACTTAAAAGCAGAAGTACCATACACAAAATTAAAAGCAGAAGTACCATACACAATATTAAAAGCAAGTACCAAACATTGTAAAGGTAAAAAGCACCATACACTTACCTGTCTGTTCTCCTTCTCCATAATCCAGCTAACGTACATCCTGCCCGCGCAATACTCCAAAGACCCGTGAGATCCCTGAAAGCAAACCTCCCGATGAGACTGCTGCTGTTGCAGTCCAGCTCCAATACATCATCCCAGCGAGTCTGTGCACTTTAAAAGTGCACAGACGTCTCCATGTGTTCCCTATGGGCCCTGCCGGACTGCCTGGAGCATGCGCATAGACGCGCAGTAGTCGGGACTACTGCGCATGCGCGAAAATTTAAAGAATTTTATTTCGTTCTGAGGGGGCTGCAGTCTGGCAGTCCGATAGCACGGGCCGCCGCTGCATGGTTCTGTGCTGCGGCTGCAACAAGGAGATGCTAGTCATTCACAATAGCCTGGACACATGCATAGGTAATAAGCATGGAGTCTCATCATACACGAAATGAAAACAGTGCTGGCTTGTCTGTGATCACTGATGCAGTGTCTGAATCCCATGGAATGTTTTCTGAAATATTTAGAGCTACCACAGTTTATGAGAGAGGAAGTTGACAGTTTGATGGTATCAATTGCACTGCAAGAGTTGACAAAGATACTTATGGTCAGGCTTGGAGGCTCCAGGTAGTAGTGGTCTGTCAACTGAATTCCAGAATTTACTGTCAGAAGTACATTAACACTGTTACTTAATTCAGTACTGGAGACTTCACATATCAGACTAATGGAGGGAAGCTGTAGTTAAAAAGATTTCTACGAAAACTAAACATCAGAGTCTTCTCTTTTCATATAGATCAATATCGGTGTTAATTACTTCTGTAAGCTTTTCAGGGTAGTAATGACAAAGAAAGTAGCTAGGCTAGTACTGAATTGACAGACAGTGATTAATGTGGGTGTGTCACTGGTAGACAAACTTTGATAATATACTGAAGAAAGACTTTGACTGGATTGAGAGGTACTATTTAATACAAGTGTAATTGGCTTTTTGGATTTACCAAAGAACAACTTGTGGAGCCACTGAAGGTGGAGTGTGATAAGCCAAGGGGTAGGTTTAAAATACATGCAGGTTAAGTCCCTGTGTTAATAATATACAGAAAGCAACACAGAGGAGCCAGGTCAGAGTACCAGTTGTTGCTACTGTTACTTACATCGTAACTGAGTTTCTGGATGTATTACTGTGAAGATTTTAAATATCATTATTTTGGGTAATACATTGATTTACTTGACTCACACAAAGTGAGATACTGATAAGTTATTTCAGATGTTGGAAAAATAGGTAAACAAAACAGAAACTCAGGCAACAACAATTAATTACAATCTTTCAGAGAGCTTGGCAAAGAAAGTCTGACAATTTATGGAAGGATGAATATGCTAAGTACTCGAGCACAGTGATGTGGTCTACAAATATGGGGTCTATATTATAACATCAAAGTCTTACAACTTCGAATGTTATAATATCGAACCCATTCAATCGAAACAACGGAAAACCAAACAGAATAGCAAATTTTTTCCCAGGGAAAAAATTTGCTGTTCCAACAAACATACACACAACACAAGCACACCAAAATACATAATCCACACACATACACTTCACAAAACCCTACACTAAACCAGACATACACCACTAACTATCCACTTACCTTAACCCAACCCTAACCATAAGGTCCCTAACTATCACACACTCACCTTACCCGCTCACTAACCCTAACTCACCTACCCCACCCTGACCCTCACGTCCACACAATCGCACACTTACCTGACCTGTGCCCTAACCCTAACACACCGTACCCGCAACCCAATCGTACACTCACCTTTGTTCGCACACTTACCTTAACCTGGTCCGTAACCTTCGCTCCATAGTTGAGGAAATAGCGAAGTTGCAGAAACGGCCCACTGAATACTTTCCCTAGGAAGGTATTCGTTGTTCTGCAGCTTCGCTACTTCCAGCGTTCGCTCTACTGGGTTCGATATTATAACATTCAAAGTTGTTAGACTTTGATGTTATAATACAGACCCACAAATATGATGTATGAAAAGTTTGAAAAAAGGTTGCAAGATGGTATTGAAAAATGGAAGATGACAGATCTGGAGTTGGATCACAGAAAGCAAGCAGTGTATTTTTTTTGGTCTATATCATAAGCACAAAACGGCTGAAAAATGAACATGTAATGAACGACAAATATTCATCGAAACGCATTTAAGTGAATAGATGAATATGTCACAGGGCAAGGAGGTAGTTAGCCAACTACACGGTGTGACCCTTTCCTTCACTGTAGTGCGATCTCGGATTTGGTATATTTAGTTAGGGGGTGTGTGTTTCTAACTTTTTTTTTTTTGCGAACGGCCGCATGAATTTTTTCGCTAGGAAAAAATTCGAGGACATAGCCATTCGCTGTTTACAACGCTCGTGTTTCATGTGTCGACGTATATGTGGTCGCACATACAGTGGATATAAAAAGTTTACACACCCCTGTTAAAATGCCAGTTTTTTGTGATATAAAAAATGAGACCATAATAAATAATTTCAAAACATTTCAGCTTTTCATGCCTGTCAGTCACCCAGGACTCATGGTTAGGGGAATGAACAGACGTGCTCTGTTCTGTCAGCTCTTTTTTAGTGGTAGCAGCTTCCACAACTGCATTAACCAGCACTGCTTGTCCGAATGGGGGCTGAGGAATTTGTCCACACTTTGAGGAACAGGCTCCACAATATCCGGCTTCTTCCATGCCCTGCTGGCAATAAGGTCTACAAGTTCGTCTGCGGGGGAGGGGGGGCAGGAGGTAGATGGGGCCATCCCAAAAGCCTTCAGAAACACAGACTCCACAGAGGATGGGGGAAGGGAAGACCAACCGCCCTTAAGATTAAGAATTTCCAAGATGTCTCTAAATGAGACATCTTTGGGTGGAGATCTGGGGGACCTGTCCCCTTCATTGAGGTCCGCATCCTCAGTGAGAGACTCAGCAGGAGAGTCCAAGTGTCTCCTCTTATATGATCTCTTCTGAAGAACCTCCTCCAGGGGTGGCTTGGGGGGGAGGAAGAGAGGGATCCCAATTGGGGTAACTCCCACCTGAAGGCTAGATCTAGAGGGCTGATCTGGAACAGGATGAGGAGGGTCCGCTCAGAGGGGCTGGGATGCTCCCTGAAAGGCTGGGGAGGAAACTCTCTGGGAGGAAAAAGTCCTCTCTAAGACCCGGAAAGCCAAAGGACTGGACGATGTACCGTCCGCACTCCCTGCGGGAAAGCCCACCTGCAGAGAAGGACCAGAGCAGGCAAGCACCTCCTGGCCTCCGGATAGTACCGGCCCTGTCAAGGGCCGAAGTGCCAAGGTGAAGAGACTGGTCTAAGAAAACAGGACCAGAGCCCCTGCCCAAGGACTCCAGGGTGACAGCCTGGGAGTGAGACTGCACCTGCCCAGGGGAGGCCGAGCAGAAGCAGTCAGGGACTAAGATGGGGTAGGGACGGTAAGGTCCCCAGGGACCCCTGTCTCCCCCCTGTGCGATCCAGGGCCTGAAAATACAAAACTAACCTGGTCGGGCGAGGAGAAGCCAATGATAGGATAGGGGATGTCCCCCTGGCCAGATGGCAGGGGAAGCAAGAAGCCCCAACTCAATATGAGTCTTGAGAAAGGACCTCATCATCCTGTCCATATCGGAAGGAAGCAAACTCCTGGAAGATCTACAGGAGGTGGAGGACCTACATCGGGATGGATGTCTAAATCCAAGGGACCTCCCCTCTAAAGAATGACTCCTGTGCTTGGAGACAGAAGAGGACTGTCCCACACCAGAACCCAAAGGGGAATCCTCTATAATAATAGTGGAAGTCAACACTGATCCTGGATTCGACCACAAGCAAGGAACCGAATGCTTGGATCCCACATAGCTGGCGTGGATCCGACTTGATCCAAAGGCCTTAATCCAGAGAGCTTGGGTCCAGGAGTTGAATCCCACGACCTAGGATCCAAGGGCCCTAGAGCAGAAGCTCCAGATCTGTGGGGAGAGATGCGTGGCCTAGGACCCGAGGGCATCGGATCCGACTGGGACAAGACTGGAGTCGGATCTGAGGCACTAGGATCTGACACAATTGCCTTTTTGAGGAGGATGACCTGGGGAGCGAGGGGGCCTTCGTTTTGTGCTTGGAGGGTCCAGACTTGGCAGGAGACTGAGACAAGGGACTGCCTTGAGCCAACCCTTTTAAAAGGAGCTTATTTTGGTGCTCGACCAAAGCCCTGGGGCTGTATGAAGCACAAATGTCACATTCAACGTCCAGGTGGTTGGTGCCCAAACAACAAAGACACTCCTTGTGTGAATCAGACATGGGCATCTTCTGACCGCACAAGGAGCACCTTTTCAAGCCAGCTGGCTTGTCAGACATGGCGCAAAAAAAAGAGTTACGTAATTTCCATAACTTGGGATGTGTGCTATTCAGTGTCATTATTCATCACGGATGGATCTTGGATCTGACCTCAGATACGAGCCGGCAACTGAAGGACAGATCCAGAGCTCAAGCACCTCCACTTCTCATAATCCTTTGCTGACCCACAAACCTCAGACTGAGTTTGCTGGAGAGAAAAAGCAGTCTAGACTGCCTATAAAACTAAAAATTCCTCAAAGGAAGACATATGTCTGTATCTACCAAATCTCCAGAAGGAAGCGGGAAGGAGGGTGGGAACATGATGAATAATGACACTGGATAGCACAGATTTCAAGTTATGGTTAGTACATAACTCTTTATCTGATGCTATCTGTGTCATTATTCATCACGGATGGGTCAGAGTCCCCAGCTACTATGAATGCTGGGAGGCCTCAGGGAAGGATATGTCAGAGCACAGAGGAACCAAAGGAAGCTCTGTTCCACCAAACCAAACTTATAATGTGTAACAAAGATGTGGGGTTTAGACCAAGTAGGAGCAGCACAAATCTCATCCAAAGAAAGCTTAGCCAAGAAGGCAGAAGATGTGGCTACCGACCTATTAGAGTGAGTTTTAACTGTTCTAAAAAGTTCCATGTGCCTGCTATCATAAATAAAGGAAATGCAGCTGGAAATCCAAAGGGAAATCAATACCTTGGTAACTACCAGACCTTTTCTGGCCTGACAGAAGGCTACAAAGAGCTGATACAACTTCTAAAATTCTTCAGTCCTCTTAAGATAATAATGCAGCTGTTTATGGACATCCAAATAATGCAACGTATATTCCCCTTTATTAGAGTAATTGGGGAAGAACACAGGAAGCTGAATAGATTGGTTAAGATTGGTCTCTGAAGTTATCTTAGGGATGAATGAAGGATTAGTCCTGAGAGACACCCTATCCTTGTAGAATACCATAAAAGGGGGCTTCATGCTGACAGCCTGCAACTCGTAAACTCTTCTGGCAGAAATAATAGCCATCAAGAAGGCCGTCTTCCAAAACAGGAATTTAAGATCACAAAATGCTGCAGGCTCAAAGAGTTTTTGTGTTAAAGACTGCAACACCAGAGTTAGATCCCATGGTAGGAAGGGATCTTTGATAGGAGGTCTGAGGAGAAAGATTCCTTTGAGAAAGGGATGCACAGTCTGGAATAAAAGGTGGGACTTTTATTTAAATGCAAATTAGAAATGGTCACCAACTGGAGTTTAATCGTGCAGAAACTAGCACCTTTATGAAAAAGAGAGACCAAGGACAACAAAATGTCAGGAATAGGGGCTGAAAAAGGGTCTAGATTGCATTGTCTGGCACAAATAGAAATTCTCTTCCATTTACTGGAATATACCTTCTTGATAAGATAGTTACTGAGAGGCTAAGAAAATACTCTTAACTGCAGCAAGAAGCCTGGACTGGGAAATGATCAGTGGAACAGGAGGAACCAAGCAGTTAGACGAAGAAACTGGAGATTGGGAAGAGGAAGCCCCCAAGGGTGGGAAATGAGATCCAGGGCAGGATCCAATATCCAGAGAGGATAATTCAGATGAAGTCAAGGCAGGGAGAACCACACCTGACGAGGCCAAAAGGGGGCAAAGAGGATGACAGGAGTCTTCAGGCGACGGGCCTTCTGCAAGACTTTGGGAATGCAGGGAGTTGGGGGGTAAGCTTATAGAAGTCCCGATGGCCAATTGTGAACCAGAGCATCCCTGGGTGACTCCCCCATCAGCGGGATCATGGCAAAGTAATTGCTGCATTTGTGGTTGATCAGGGAGGCAAAAAGATCACACCAAGGAAGACCCAAACAGTCAAATGTCCGACGTGCCACTGACAGATTCAGGGACCACTCATGAGGACGCAGGACAGATCTGCTGAGTTTGTTGGCTAACACATTGGAACTGCCAGGAATGTGCATTGCAAGAAGAAAGCACCTGGAAGACATCGCCCATTCCCACACTCTCACGGCCTCTCTGCACAGGGGACAGGGGATAGGACCATGTTCCTCCCTGCTTGTTGATGTACCAGACCACTGCCATGTTGTCCATTTGAATTGCTATAGTCTCTCGAGAGAGGCACTCCTGAAAGGCTTGCAGCATTAGAAGGACTGCTCTCATCTCCAGGATGTTTATGCGCAATTTGGTCTCTGTGGGGGACCACGTGCCTTGAACCTTCCTTCCATGAAAATGCCCCATCCACCCACCCCAACAGGGAGGCATCCATGGATAACATCAGCTTCTCAGGTTTCCTCTGCATGCTTTGTCTTCTAACTCTAACATTTTTTGCAACAGTTCTTTTTGAGAAGTATCATACTCAGACAGCCTTTTCTTCAATTACAACCATGCTGGAAATGTGCAGTAATAATTATAGTAGGTATTCAAAGAATGTTTAACTTCTGCTAAGAGGAAATGAGTAAACCCTTTTTTGTTGGGTGGGTAGGGTTGTTAGTAATATATTTTATTTTTCGTTTGGTGATTTATTATTTGCTGAGAATATGTTTTATGAATACATGTTTATAAGCATTAATAATAATAATAATAATAATAATAATAATAATAATAATAATAATGAGGCCTGCAGTTCTTACAGGACTGCTAATACTAAAGAAAGAAAACTATGGATATTTGGAAGGGGAAGCTGTTACAACTGCACCAGACAAAACTACTGTCCAATGAAGCAACAAAAATGATGTGAGATGAAAAGATGGAAAACTGTTATGAAATTTGTAGACAGAAAATTATCATAATTTGCTATTATTTCCTTGATTTATATGGCGTATAAATATGCATCTGTTGGCTACACTGTAAAGTATATACATATACTGGTAATGTTGTATGATGTGAGAATGGGGAAGGCCCTACAGAATGAAGATGCATATTCTGATGAAGGATGAAAGTGTTACTTATGATAAAGCTGTGTCCAAATTAAGGTGATGGTCACCACTCATTCTTATTTTCTTACTGATGCCTAATACATAAGTTTATTGTACAATCAGATAGTGCATATATGTACATTTCAACTGATAAAAATATAGGTTATAGGTAGGTACTAGGCTATCTGCCCGAATGCATTTATAAGGAATGTGTTGGCTTTCGCAGCCCCCTAGATTAGTTCCCTGTGCCTCTGTCTAGCAGAGCCACTGAAGTGATCCCCGGGGTAAACTTTCTGTTTCCCATCCACTCGCCAAGGTTTCTCTTGAAGAGTGCTAGTGAGGAGAGCTGCCTAATGTAGATTGGAATCTTGTTCCAAAGCATGGGAAGTCTCTGGGACAGGAATCTATCCTCCCAGCATGTCCTATTTATTGTTGTGGTGAGGTTTAGATCCCTAGATCTTGTGGCCCGAGGGGATAAGGTTTTCTTTAGGTGGAGCATGTCCATCAATTCTGGGTTGGACATGGCCTTATATGTCAGGCAGAGATCACCTCTGAGAAGGCGGTATGCAACCGAGTACAGCTGGAGTTTCTTCAGTCGAGTTGCATAGGGCATCTGTTTGAGGCCAGTGATCCTCTTGGTGAGGTACTTCTGTGGTCTTTCCAGCTGTTGCAGGTGTCTTGTAAGGTACATCCCAAATGGGGCATTGTACTCTATGATGGGTCTGATGAGTGATGAGTAGTGGGGCACAATGACCTCTTTTGATCTGGATGCAAACCCTTTTGTGATTAGGTGGGCCACATAGAAGGATTTTCTAACCACACTGGCAATGTGATTATAAAAGGAGAGATTACTATCTACTTGGGTCCCCAGATCCCTTATTACGTTTTCCGTATTTAGGGGACTACCACCTATGTGGTAGTTTGTTGGTACTTTATTTCCAACGGGAATAACTATGCACTTTTTGGCATTTAGCTTGAGGCCATGATTTTGACACCAGGTATCCGTTTCAGTGAGACCCTTTTGGAGGATGTCTGTCAGCCGGTGAGTCAATTATAGCCCCTAATTTGCAGTAGTCTGCCAACTTGGTCAGCCATAGTCCTCCTGTGCTTGTCTGTACCTCTGAGAAGTATATGCCAAACAGGAGGGGTCCTAGGACTGAGCCCTGGGGAATGCCACTTGTAACCGGTTTACAGTCAGACTTGGCTCCCGCAACTCTCACTATGTGGGTTCTGTCCGTGAGCCAATTGGCAACCCATCTTGTGACATAGGGGTTTATGTTCAGGCTGGTGAGCTTGTCTATAATACCAGCGTAGGGAATGGTGTAGAAGGCCTTTGCAAGGTCTAGGTAGGCTGTGTGTACCACCTTTCCCTCGTCTAAAGCTTTGGTAACTTTCTCATAGAAGTGCACCAGGTTAAGGAGGCATGATCTGCCCTTAACAAAGCCGAACTGGGTAGGGTCCAGTGTTTGGAGGTCCCCAATGTCTCTGTTAATGAGTTCCATGATGATGCGCTCCATAGTCTTGCAGACCAAAATATGAAATAAAAAGGTGTTTGTTCTTAAATAAGTACCAGCTTGAACAGACAGAAATTCATAGTGTGGCTGAGTAAATCCTTCTCTTTCTCTCTCACTCTGCCTGCCCTTCTTATTACATCCCACATCTATAACAATCTAGTGCCCATTAATCTTGAGTTCCAGCATGAAAACCACTGATGTGGCTGGCAAGAATGTACCTTTCCCAAATGAGTTAATACCTGGAATAACAACCGTGTTAATTCAGTAAGTTACATTACCTGTGCAGGAGAACGGCAGTTAGGACAGCGTTTGGCATTTTCTGTAACCCACTTTTCATTCTGATACCATTGTGCTTGTCTCCTTCTTGAAAGCGTGTATATTAGTTTATAGTTCTGTTCTTCATCATCGTCAGGGCTTTCATTTTCACTTACTTGACTATCCTGTTCTTCTGTAACAAAAGGTATCCATAATACAAAAGTGTATATAATTCATACTCCATAATATAAATTTGAATTTTATGTTTTATATATTCTTATCAGAAAATTAACCAAAAATTTAAAAAGCACTAAATGAAGAAAATATAATAAAAACAAATTAAACATAAATAATGCAAATAACTATTTTTATTTTCATATCATAAAGCTATACAATAATGTGAGTACAAGAATAGCAGAATAGCTAATAAAGCAGAGATACTGAGGATGTATATTTACAATTACTTTTTCTAGAGGAAATGTGTCCTTCATGACAAGCAAATCACTGTAACTAGTTTAATATTAAGGCTATTTACCCTACATTCAACGTCTTCTTTTTAAATTACAAAATTCATACTGCAGCTATCTATCTAAATCTATTTTAACTTCATAGATCAGAGTTGTATACTACGCTAACAAGCAGTAGAACCTTTATAAGCCTAGCCATGCAACCCAAATGTATCCCACAAATGATTGGTCCTTAGAGATTATTCTAAAGTGTGTATATGAACGCTCTCTCTCTCTCTCTCTCTACATATATATATATATATATATATATATATATATATATATACATATATATATATATATGGCCTCTATCCATTAGTGGCACAGGTGCCAGACTTGGGGTGAATTTTCAATTTACCATCTACTGGTCCAGATTATGCTTGAATAGGGTTAGGGAAGGGCTTTGCTTTACATGGATAGGAAGTCTATTCCAGTGAATGGGAATTTTCTGAGATACATTCCTGTCCCTACAACATGACCTTTTATGTTATAAGCAAATATTAGGTAATTTGATTTCATAGTTCTGATGCTGTTTCTTCTGTGGATATGCAAAAGCCCACCAAAGCAGGATCCAAGGATGCCTTGTATGCCAGGCATAAATCACCTCTTAGCAGTCTGTAAGAAACCAAGTATTGAGATAGAGCTTTGAGACAATATGTATAGACCAACAGTAGTTTTAAGTTTGGGTTTAGCTCTTCTTGGAGTTCATGTAGGATGCAGCCTGGGACACCGTCTGGTCCCATTGATGTTGTGTTTTTTGCTTTGGAGAGGGCGGCTCTTACCTGAGCATCTGAGATGTCAGGGGGGCAGCACTCTGCTGGGATAGATATTTGCCCTTTTGGTGGGGAGGGGGTGGTGAAGTTTGCGCTGAACCTGTCAGCTAGGATGTTGGCAATGTCTGTGGGTTCAGTGTATTTTTTGTCATTTTGGACTAATTCTGAGCATATCTGGGAATTACCACCCAGGTTCCCAACATAACTAAAGAAAGCCTTGTGATTATCATTTGTGTCCTGTGCATTTTTTCTCTCGAAGCTGGCCTTAGACAATTTTATGAGTGCCTGTAGTTTTTTGCTAATACTGATCAGTGATGCCTTCCCTTTTTGGGATTTTGCTCTATCATTTAGTAGCTTCCTCCTTCTATTGTATAGTTTGTTTATGGCTGGGGTCCACCAGACAGGACGTCTGCCTTTGGAGGATTGGGTCTTGGTTTTATTTGGGATCGCATGATCCATGCATTCCTGAAGGTGTTCATAGAATGCGTTTATAAAGGATTCTGCGGTCTAAAGGGCGTATTTTCCACAGGCCTGGGGCTTTGAAGGATTCCACCTCGGTTTTGAGGAGTGTGAAATTTGCTTTAGAGAAGTTTTTCACTGTGGTTTTCTGGGCAGGGGGTGGGGTCAGGATGTGACTATCCAGTGAGATTAGTTTATGGTCTGATCTTACCAGTGAGGGATACACTTCTGGTCTGGAGCATAGAGTCCCCATGTTGGTGATGATCAGGTCCAGTATGTTTTCCCCTCTTGTGGGAGTGGTAACAAGTTGTTCCATAGCATTTGAGTTTATAAATTCTAGGAACCTTTGGGCTAGGGTGTTGGAGCTAGTGTAATGCTCCTAGTCTATGTTTGGGTAGTTGAAGTCGCCCAATATAATGGTGTTTGGAGAGACCTTCATATTTTCCAGTGTTCTCAGAAAGGCCGAGTGAGGTTCCTGGGTTTGGGAGGGTGGTCTGTAGCAGGCTATAAACTGGAAGGCAGTTTTACCCACTGTTAGTTGCACATGGATAGTCTCTGATGCATTGTGCTTTGCCACCAACCTGGAGGTGTGAGTATCTTTGATGAATATCGATACTCCCCCTCCTTTTGTGGTTCGGCCCAAGTTTTGGGGCCGAAAAGCATGGTATGAGGTATAACCTGGTAGTGCTGGGGTGCTCTCGGGAGCCCTGAACCAGGCTTCTGTTACTGCACAGATATCGATGTTCTCCATGCTAAGGAGAGTTTTGAGTGCGTGCATCTTGAGGTTTAGACTTCTGGCATTGAGTAGCATTACTCTTAGTTTCTTATCCCTTGTGATACCTATGGAGGTGGGTTTGTCTTTTGAGCCTTGCCTAAAAAAGGCACTATGGGAGTAGCCAGAGCCTTTGCCAATATCCGAAAGCCCAGGGGTGACAGGTGCAAGCCGTCCCTAGCGAAGCATCGTGGCTTGTCGAGCATATCATCCCAAGCTGACAGGCATTGGATCCCCTTTGAATGACACCAGTACTTAAGCCAATTCTTGAAATTGATCATCTTGTCTTCATATTGTGGCACCATTCTTGGTAAGGGTAAGATGCTACTCAAGGTCAGGGTCATACCGGCCTGGGCTACATGCTCAGAGAGCTCCTTTATGTCTCTTTTCATGTAGTCCAGGGAGGTACGTCTCAGGTCATTCACACCAGCATGGACAATAACTGAGTCATATTTGTACTTGCCTTGGAGTGACCTGAGTGCTTGTGTTATGTGGCGGATCCTAACGCCCGACAGGCTGCTCACCGTGACCCTCTCCTTGTCCAGCCTGGTGAGCGGGACGTCAGTGTGCCTGACGATAGAGTCACCTATTACAAGTGTATCAGGTGTGTTGTTTAGTCTTAAGGGCTGTGACTGTTCGGCACACTGGCTTTGTGAGATATGTGTTGCACGTGTTTTGTTTTGGGGTAGCAGTTGCTTGGGTGTCTGCTTTGGAGGTCTCTGCTGCTTAGGCAGATCTTTATTTAGAGCCTCCGAGTATGTTTTTGTGTGATTATGTGTTTGGTTTGCTGTCGTGGTAGGTCTATGTGAGACTGGAATTGTAGTGAGTGTGGTTTCCTTCTCCTCCTGACTGGTTATGCCAGTACTGAGTTGAGAGAGCTTAGCATCCAGTTTGGCTATATGGTTGCATCTCTCACATGTGTTGGAATTTGTTGGGAGGAGGAGGAGAGGGTTGTCTGTGTACATGAGGCAGTTGTAACATTGCCTCAAGATTCCCAGATTCACCAGCTGGACCGGAGAGGAGATTGACAACTGACCTTTGGACATGCTAGAATAATATTGGGAATTCCTTAATTGAAAACAAGGGCCAGTGGGGAGTGATGGTGTAGTACTTTTAATTTTTAGTGCTGACTTATATAATTGCTTTAGCGAGCAAGTGCCAGGTAACTTAAGTGCAATGTGTTACAGGTAACTTAAATGCAAAAACGACAAATGGTAAAGTACAGTTTTGTACCTACCATAAATGTAGATGTCCGAACAGGATAGCATCTGCAGTCATAACAAATGGGTTGTCCTGTCGTCAGGCAGCCCTTCGGTCGGCCGGATTCCAAAGTCTGGGTCCGCTTCGCTGATGTCGCACTTCACCCGACGCCATCTCTGCTGGTCTTCGGGTATAAAGGCATCAGCCGACGCCATTTTCCTCAGTGTTTCTTGCCCCAGATGCCAGTTGCCCTCTTGGAAAGCTAAATTTTGGATAAATGCCAATGTTTCCAAAAAGTAGAAGGCAAACACAAAAATAAGCATGTATGTACATATATACAAACAAATACACCATAAGAGACTCCCCAGCTAGCTAATAGGAGGGTAAATACCCTAGAGTACCACAGAGGGGAAGGAGGGTAATCCTGACTGCAGATGCTATCCTGTTCGGACATCTACATTTATGGTAGGTACAAAACTGTACTATGTCCTTCAAGGTAGCATCTGCAGTCATAACAAATGGGTAGAATACCATAGCCAACTAGGGGTGGAGGAAGAAAAATTATGGTGTAGTTAGGATCCCTTGCAGTACAGCAGTGGCAAACCCTGCTCGGGATCTAGAGTATAGAGGTAAATTATAATGCTTGGCAAATGTATGCACGGAGGTCCAAGTAGCCGCCTCAATAATGTCCTTGGTTGCCACTCCTCGTAAGAAAGCTGTGGTAGTGGCTGCAGCTCTTGTAGAATGAGGTCTTATGTTCTGTGGAATTGGTTTTCCATGGTAGGAGTAACAGAATCTTATGCAATTTCCTATCCATTTGGAGATTGTCTGTTTGGAAATTGCTTTTCCTTCCCTTCCTGTTGCATAGGCTACTAAAAGCTGGTCAGTTTTTCTGTTACCTTTGGTTCTGTCCAGGTAGTAGCGTGAACTGTCTATGTACATCCAAGGTATGCAGCAGTCTTTCCCCTGTTCTGTGGATTGGGAAAGAAGGTAGGTAGGTGGATTGCCTGGTTTAAAGACACTCTGGATACCACCTTAGGCATAAATGTAGGATTAGTTCTCATGGAGACCCTATCTTGATGGAAGATTAGGAAGGGTTGTACTGCCATTAAGGCCTGTAGTTCAAACCCTCCTTGCTGAAGTAATTGCCAGTAGGAAAGCAGTTTTCCATGATAGTTGTTGAAGATCTGCTGTTGCTGCTGGTTCAAATGGAGGGAGTGTCAATTTTTCTAGCACAAAGTTCAAGTCCCATGCTGGTAATGGTGGTTTCCTAGGAGGTTTTACATTCTTGATCCCTCTGAGGAACTGCCTGAGTAGAGGATGTGAAAAGACAGGTGGATCAAGCTGTATTCTGCTGAAATAGCTGATGCATGTATCTTGATGGAGGAATAAGACAGGCCTGTATGTAGAAGCTCTGCCAAGTACTCCAGGATGTTAGCAATATCTATGTTCGACACATCTTTTCCTCTTTCAGTACTCCAAATTACAAACCTTTTCCATTTTCCTGCATAGTTCCTTCTTGTTGAAGGTCTGCGGGCTTCAAGGATAATGTCTTTAACCCTTTGGGATAGGTCTGGGTTAGTTGCTGCTATGTGATGTTCCAGGCAGTCAGTTGCAATGTTTTTAGATTTGGGTGCATGATGTTGTAGTTGTTCTGAGTTAACATCAGAGGCATCAGGGGGTATTGACCACATTCTCCCCCGAGACATGCTCCTCAGCAATGGGTACCAGTGTTGTCTTGGCCAATTCGGAGCTATCAGGATTATCCTTGGACGTTCCTCTTTGATTTTCAGTAGTACCTTGTGCATCAAAGGAAGAGGTGGAAATGCATATGCTGTCAGGCCTTTCCAACTGAAGGATAGAGAGTCCACCTTCCATGCAAGTGGGTGGCATGTCCTTGTGCAGAATTTTTTGAGCTGGTGATTGAGTGGGGATGCGAATAGGTCTATTTGTGGCATTCCCCATTTCTTTGTGATGGCCTTGAAGATGTCCGGGTGTAGCATCCATTCGTGAGCATCCGAGGTGGTTCTGCTTAACATGTCTGCTAGGGTGTTTTCTTTTCCCGGCACAAACATTGCCTGTAACTGGATGTTGTAGCTCAGAGCCATATTCCAAAGGTCCAGAGTCATTCTGCATAGGGGGTATGAATGAGTGCCTCCTTGTTTGTTGATGTACCACATGACTGTGGTGTTGTCTGTCCTTATCATTAAATGGCCTTCTCTGAGGAATGGTCTGAATTTCTGTATTGCTAGTTTTACTGCCAGCATTTCTTTTTGGTTTATGTGCAGGTGCAGCTGGTCTTGAGTCCACAATCCTTGTATGCATTTGTCCAACATGTGCGCCCCCCAGCCTAGGTCTGAGGCATCCGTTGTGATGGTTTGGCTTGCTTGAAAGTTGTGGAAGGGTAAGCCTGGGTTTGATTGGCATGCTTGAGCCCACCATAGGAACTCCTGTTTCAGGCATGGGATTAGTGGGATTTCGGTTTCTAAGCTGTGCCTGTGTTGAGACCATAAATTCTTTAGGTACCACTGTAGCTTTCTCATATGCAGTCTGGCATGTGGGACCAAGATTATGCATGATGCCATGAAGCCCAAGGCCTGCAGTACTTTTCTTGCTGTTAGTTTGTTCTGCTTTGTTAATGCCAAGAAGTAAAGAGGGAGTTGTTTTTGTTTTTCTGCAGTTAGGAATGCCATTTGTTTTACTGTGTCCAAATCTGCACCCAAGAATGTTCTTGTTTGGGATGGTATCAGTCTTGACTTTTGTAAATTGACTGTGTATCCCAGGGCTTGTAGTAAGCAAATGACTCTTTGTAGATCTGTTGTCAGCTTGCTTTTGTTGTCCGCTTGTAACAGGCAGTCGTCCAGGTATGGATAAATTTGTATTCCCTGTAGCCTGCAGTGAGCGATTACTGATGCCAGGCATTTTGTGAATACTCTGGGCGCAGTAGATAAGCCAAAAGGCAATGCTGAGAATTGATAATGCTCTGATCCTGCAAGAAATCTGAGGTATCTTCTGCAAATTGGTCGTATGGGGACGTGCAGGTATGCCTCCTTGAGATCTAGAGTTACCAGCCAGCACTCCTTGCCCAGCATGGGAAGAAGTTGCTGTAGGGTCAGCATTTTGAATTTTGGGACAATGATGTATGTGTTTAAGACGGACAGGTCGAGAATAGGTCTCCAACTTTTCTCTTTTCTTGGTACTAGGAAGAGTCTGGAGTAGAATCCTTTGCCCTTTTCTGTTATTGGTACTTTTTCCACAGCTCTCATCTTTGTTAATTCTGCTATCTGCTTTAGAGCTTCTGTTTTTTGATTTGGAGGTAGGTTTGGCATTCCTCTTTTTACTGGTAAGGTGTGGAAGTGGAACCTGTAGCCTTGGTCTATGGTTTGCAAAATCCACTTGTCTTTTGTGATACAGTGCCAGTTTTTCGAAAATAAGTCTAACTTTCCGCCTAAAGGTGCTACTATTTGCTCCCTGGTAGGCGGTGTCAGAGCCAAGTCACTGTGATTGTCCTGTTGTAGTGGCAGTGGTTGTGTCTGTGCTTCGGTTATTGCCTTGCCACTGTCGTCCTCTGTAGGCACCTCCTCTGGATTGATTTCTGCCTCTAGAACGTCTATTCCTGCCTCTTTGAGATTTTGAGGTGTCTGGAAAGGACCAATTTTTGGCAGGCCAGTTCCTGCTAAACCTTGGGGGCTGAACCTGTAAGAAATCCTTAACTGTTTGTACAGATTTTGCCTTTTCTTCCATTTTCTTCATTACTTGCTGAGCAGGTGTACCAAATAGACTGGCCTTATCCATAGGAGCATCTAACAGCTTTGCTTTTAACATGATCCGGCAAGACCTGTTCTTTCAACCATGCATGCCTTCTTATCACTGTGCCAGTCATGGCTGATCTAAATGAAGCCTCCAGTGCATCATAGCCACATATTTTAAAGAATGGTTACTAACCTGTTGGATGTTATTCACCATTTCTAAAACATATTTCTTATCTAAGGAGTCATCAGAGGACAGCTTAGTTAACTGATCAAGCATAAACTCTTGGTATTGGATCATATGAAACTGACAGTTTAAAAGCTCTAGCTGAGAGAGTAGCAGAGGTGTAAACTTTTTCCCCATCTCTAAGGACCTGGATTCCCTTTCAGAAGGAGTAGGGTTTTTTGCTGAGGTTGAGGCTACTGCCTTAGGCCCCTGGGATATAGTCTCAGGATCTGCAAGTGGGGCCTTGTATAGGTGGTGATGAGTGTCTGGCACCCTGTAAAATCTATCTGGTTTGGCAGGGGCTGGAGGTAAAGTATCAGGAGCAGTGCAAACATCATTAAATGCATCATCCACAACAGGCAGTACTGGAGGTATAGCTACGGACCTATGTTGTGGTAAGTGCAGAAATGTCCTAAGCCTTTTTCTTGAATCTGAGAAATCTTGTCCCTGCCATTGGAATTGTTCTCTCATGGCATGTAAGGTTTCCCCAAAGGAAAATTCCTCTGGCGGAGAGGCAGATGGAATGGATTCTTCAGCATCGGAATCTTCATATGTAGACAAAGGAGCCTCTGGCTGGTCTGTAATGTCTGAGTCATCCACAGAATCATCAGAGGACACTGGCCTCGGGGCTCTGCTCTAGATCTCTTTTCTGGTGGCTGAGAGGCCCTGTCTGGGTGAGATTGGGATCCCCTAATTAAGGATATTAAATCCTCTGCCAGAGTAAGCATTTGTGAACTAGAAGTGGGCCTGTGTGAGGGGGGCTTAACAGGCACTGATTTAACAGTTTTGGCTGCTTTAGCCCTGGCAAAGGCCTTAATAGACATGGCTGCAGGAGGCCTAGCAGCACCACGTGCTGGGGTAGAGACATCCAAAGGGATGGTGTCTGATAAATCACTAGGAACCACAGTAGTAGGCAAAACTTCTGAGGCAGATTCAACTAAGGTAGCAGGAGCCTCAGTAGTAGTCATGGATTCGGCTGAAGATTGATTCAGTTTTCGGTTTCGCCGAAACCAGACACTCGCGTTTGCTTAACCGTGGTTTCGCCGAAACCGCTGACTGCGAGTGTCGGCCTTTTATTTATGCTTTTAACAATTTGTGTAGTCGGAGGATCCGATGGCATAATGTACGCAAAATCTGAGCCGAAAACTGTTCAGCAACTCCGACCGACGCCTAAGCGCTCGTCGGTTGAAGGAAGCACAGGCCGAACAGGCTGCTACGCCGTGGTCTGGGCCTAAGCAAGGCAGACAGTAAGAGGGAAATCTTTATGAGGTATTTGTTTCCTACAAGTTAAACAGTTATTGACTTTTTCTGACATCGGCTGAGGCAAGAAAGAGTCCCCAACGGGTACTTAGCTTTTAGAAGTCTTCGGCAGTATTCGTAGTAGTAATCTCTGGATCTGACCGACCGGCACTTGCGAACAGCTTCTGCTTCGGGCGCCATGCGGCAAGAAAGACTGAGGAAAATGGCGTCGGCTGATGCCTTTATACCCGAAGACCAGCAGAGATGACGTCGGGTGAAGTGCGACATCAGCCGGCCGACCCAGACTTTGAACTGCCGATCAAGGGCTGCCTGATGACAGGACAACCCATTTGTTATGACTGCAGATGCTACCTTGAAGGACATCTTTCTTTCAAGTGAAACAAGGAAATAAGTACAGTAAGCAATGCAGATATCACTAGTGATCCACAGAAGCGCTGAGAAGCCGCTGCATTAGGTGGAATTAGCTCCAGGAAATAACAAGCAAACAAACAACAAGCATATAAACAAAGCTAGATTCAGCAGGCCTGGATCTAGTCTATGCTACAGCAAACAAGGTGTACCAATTTCAGTAAGATACAGTTCAAATATTCAGGCACTATAAACCTTTAACCAGAAATTCCCAGCTCAGAAGGGCAGAGTCCAGCCTCTTCTCCCACAAGAGTGCAGACCACGAACCTTCTTAATGTAAAATAACTGGCCTGAAGCCCAAGTGCTTAAACCAGAACTAATACACTTTAAGAATAACAGACACTGGGCTCACTCAGCAGTTCCCAACTTAGAAGGATGAAAGCTACCTGTCCTGCTACCACAGTGCATGCCACAAACCTTCCTAATGTAAAACAACTGGTCTCAAGCCCAAGTGCTTAATCCAAAAGACTTAGAATGATAGCTACACTTTAATCAAGTTACTACCAAGCAGTAATAAATACAATTGAATACTTTAGAGAATGCCTGGATTAGTGCTCAAGTTACACAAACAAAGCTAGATCCAGCAGGCCCGAATCCAGTCTATGCCACAGCAAACAAGGCGCACCAACTTCAGTAAGAAGCAGTTCAGATATGCATGCACTATAAGCCTTTAACCAGAAATTCCAGCTCAGAAGGGCAGAGTCCAGCCTCCTCCCACAAGAGTGCAGACCACGAACCCTCTTAATGTAAAATAACTGGCCTGAAAGCCCAAGTGCTTAAACCAGAATTAATACACTTTAGAATAACAGACACTGAGCCTCAATCAGCAGTTCCCAACCTAGAAGGATGGGTTACCTGTTCTGCCACTACAGTGCAGACCACAAACCCTCTCAGTGCAAAACAACTGGTCCGAAGCCCAAGTGTTTAAACCAAAAGGCTTAGAATGAGTTACACCAAGCAGTAATAAATACAATTGACTACTTTTAAGATAATGCAAAAGTAAAATAAAGTAGGTAGAAACACAAGTACAGTAAAAGCAGATGAATTTTTTTTTTTTTCTGAACAAGTGCTGAGATCAAAGAAACAGATTTGAGTGCTGAAACTAGAAAACATGGCTAGTTATAAGAAAAAAAAAACTAAGCTAGAAGGCTTCCCTCCAACACAGAAGGGCTTGGGGGCTCAGAAGCCTACAAATAGTCTATACCACTTAACAGGAAAGGCAGGAAAACAAGCTTAATTTTTATTTTTTTTTTTTTTTTTAGAGTTATGGGTAATAAACCAGGGATTAATTTGTGGTATCCTAACTATTTATCCAAATTAAGTTTGAATAGAGTAAGAGAAGTAATTTGTTTTATGTGGAGTGAAAGATGGTTCCAGAGAAGAGGTATTCTTTGTAGTACACACCTTCCCCTCCAACATGTTCTATTTATGTTAAAAAGAGGTTAAAACACCTTAGTGTTCACTCTATCTTTGATTTTGCAAAGGTGTAACAGGTCTTTCAGAACAGTGTCTGTTGAGGCTCTTACAAACAAACTAAACTTTAAACTTAAACCACACAGAGGCAGCGAGTAAACTGGTAGCTACAAACAGACAAATGATTTATTATGTTAGCGCTTTCAGAGGGTTAATACCCTTCCTTCATCAGACAATTCTATACATAAATTAACCTTCCTTATATAGCTATAACATAATTACTAAGTGACATCATTATAATCAATTAAGAGATCAATTACATGCAAAGCACTTGGTGAAGCTGGAGCCTAAAGTTTTACTTTCACCAAGCTTTAAAACTAAATAAGCCCATAAAATCTAGTCATACATATTTCAATACATATTTTACTAACATCAGCTAAATAAAACAAATTAACAAATATGTAATTCATTAAATAAATAGTAGGTACTGCAAATGGCAGCAAACTAATAACATATTTTAAAAACCTTCTAAAATCCATTTAATATGCTAAAATGTTATAAAGTATAATAAATACTAATTTCATCTATCATATCACAGATCTAAAATTCCTAAATAACTAATCTTATTAACTTTATGAATATAAATATATATGAACTGTTTAAAAATTATTGTTAATTGTTATTAATGAATTAATAAGTACACTAAAATTGTAATGTTTATAAAACATGTTAAATATCGTATTCTTTATGTACTCTAACTTAACATGTTTTATACATTATGTGAATTTTAACTTATATAAAAATTTTTTTTTAAAACCAGAACATAAACGAAGTTATCTCTTTTTCAACGCTAATTTTCTAAGCACACATTTTATGGAAACAAACTCATTAAGGCCAGGATGGACATGAGCTATAGTTCTAATTCGCCAATAAAGTTCGTAGTATTCTAAATCTAATTACAAATCTAATCGGACTACCCCTAGGATCTGGTGTCACCTGATGTAATACTACAAACCTAAAACTATGGTTAGGGTTGTTAGCCAAATGTCTTGCCAAAGCATTATTATTGTCCCGCTTTGGTTATTGCATATTGGTGTTCGTGAGATACGCTGTCTCAATTCCCTTCGGTTTTACCTATGTAAAAACAGGACAATCTTGGCATAAGGCACAATAAACTACTGCTTTAGATAAACATGAGTGTTTATCTTGGACCTTGTAATGAACATTCCTGATTATAACCTCCTTATCAATACACAAAACTTACATTGGTTACATCTTCCACACTTAACCATTCCTTTATTGTGACCATTAACCTTTTTGGACATTCGAGTAGTGCCTTAATGTTAGGACCTCTTCTATAGGTGATTTTCGGTTTATCACCCAATAATTTACTCAAACCGGTATCTTCCTTAATTAAAACCCAATTTTATTAATAATTTCTCTAATTAAAATACTGTCTAAATTGTAAGTACATAAGAAACTTGTGTGGAAGTTCTCAACTTTATTACAGATAACATCTATGTTTGGGCTGACTGCTCTAATAATATCATCAGATGTACTTAAAGGGGCTTAAAAATCCTGAATTTCTTTTTATTAATAACCTCAAAAAGAAATTTCTTTGATTAAAGAAACAGGATAGCCTCTTTTGATAAAACATAGATTCCTTGTAGATGGGCTTTGCCACCAACCTGGAGGTGTGAGTATCTTTGATGAATATCGATACTCCCCTCCTTTTGTGGTTCGGTCCAAGTTTTGGGGCGAAAAGCATGGTATGAGGTATAACCTGGTAGTGCTGGGGTGCTCTGGGAGCCCTGAACCAGGTTTCTGTTACTGCACAGATATCGATGTTCTCCATGCTAAGGAGAGTTTTGAGTGCGTGCATCTTGAGGTTTAGACTTCTGGCATTGAGTAGCATTACTCTTAGTTTCTTATCCCTTGTGATACCTATGGAGGTGGGTTTGTCTTTTGAGCCTTGCCTAAAAAAGGCACTATGGGAGTAGCCAGAGCCTTTGCCAATATCCGAAAGCCCAGGGGTGACAGGTGCAAGCCGTCCCTAGCGAAGCATCGTGGCTTGTCGAGCATATCATCCCAAGCTGACAGGCATTGGATCCCCTTTGAATGACACCAGTACTTAAGCCAATTCTTGAAATTGATCATCTTGTCTTCATATTGTGGCATCATTCTTGGTAAGGGTAAGATGCTACTCAAGGTCAGGGTCATACCAGCCTGGGCTACATGCTCAGAGAGCTCCTTTATGTCTCTTTTCATGTAGTCCAGGGAGGTACGTCTCAGGTCATTCACACCAGCATGGACAATAACTGAGTCATATTTGTACTTGCCTTGGAGTGACCTGAGTGCTTGTGTTATGTGGCAGATCCTAACGCCCGACAGGCTGCTCACCGTGACCCTCTCCTTGTCCAGCCTGGTGAGCGGGACGTCAGTGTGCCTGACGATAGAGTCACCCATTACAAGTGTATCAGGTGTGTTGTTTAGTCTTAAGGGCTGTGACTGTTCGGCACACTGGCTTTGTGAGATATGTGTTGCACGTGTTTTGTTTTGGGGTAGCGGTTGCTTGGGTGTCTGCTTTGGAGGTCTCTGCTGCTTAGGAAGATCTTTATTTAGAGCCTCCGAGTATGTTTTTGTGTGATTATGTGTTTGGTTTGCTGTCGTGGTAGGTCTATGTGAGACTGGAATTGTAGTGAGTGTGGTTTCCTTCTCCTCCTGACTGGTTATGCCAGTACTGAGTTGAGAGAGCTTAGCCTCCAGTTTGGCTATATGGTTGCATCTCTCACATGTGTTGGAATTTGTTGGGAGGAGGAGAGGGTTGCCTGTGTACATGAGGCAGTTGTAACATTGCCTCAAGATTCCCAGATTCACCAGCTGGACCGGAGAGGAGATTGACAACTGACCTTTGGACATGCTAGAATAATATTGGGAATTCCTTAATAATTGAAAACAAGGGCCAGTGGGGAGTGATGGTGTAGTACTTTTAATTTTTAGTGCTGACTTATATAATTGCTTTAGCGAGCAAGTGCCAGGTAACTTAATTGCAATGTGTTACAGGTAACTTAAATGCAAAAACGACAAACGGTAACTTTCTTTCAAGTGAAACAAGGAAATAAGTACAGTAAGCAATGCAGATATCACTAGTGATCCACAGAAGCGCTGAGAAGCCGCGTATTAGGTGGAATTAGCGTTCCAGGGAAATAACAAGCAAACAAACAACAAGCATATAAACAAAGCTAGATTCAGCAGGCCTGGATCTAGTCTATGCTACAGCAAACAAGGTGTACCAATTTCAGTAAGATACAGTTCAAATATTCAGGCACTATAAACCTTTAACCAGAAATTCCCAGCTCAGAAGGGCAGAGTCCAGCCTCTTCTCCCACAAGAGTGCAGACCATGAACCTTCTTAATGTAAAATAACTGGCCTGAAGCCCAAGTGCTTAAACCAGAACTAATACACTTTAAGAATAACAGACACTGGGCTCTCAATCAGCAGTTCCCAACTTAGAAGGATGAAAGCTACCTGTCCTGCTACCACAGTGCATGCCACAAACCTTCCTAATGTAAAACAACTGGTCTGAAGCCCAAGTGCTTAATCCAAAAGACTTAGAATGATAGCTACACTTTAATCAAGTTACTACCAAGCAGTAATAAATACAATTGAATACTTTAGAGAATGCCTGGATTAGTGCTCAAGTTACACAAACAAAGCTAGATCCAGCAGGCCCGAATCCAGTCTATGCCACAGCAAACAAGGCGCACCAACTTCAGTAAGAAGCAGTTCAGATATGCATGCACTATAAGCCTTTAACCAGAAATTCCCAGCTCAGAAGGGCAGAGTCCAGCCTCTCCTCCCACAAGAGTGCAGACCACGAACCCTCTTAATGTAAAATAACTGGCCTGAAAGCCCAAGTGCTTAAACCAGAATTAATACACTTTTAGAATAACAGACACTGAGCCCTCAATCAGCAGTTCCCAACCTAGAAGGATGTAAGTTACCTGTTCTGCCACTACAGTGCAGACCACAAACCCTCTCAGTGCAAAACAACTGGTCTGAAGCCCAAGTGTTTAAACCCAAAGGCTTAGAATGAGTTACACCAAGCAGTAATAAATACAATTGAGTACTTTTAAGATGATGCAAAAGTAAAATAAAGTAGGTAGAAACACAAGTACAGTAAAAGCAGATGAATTTTTTTTTTCTGAACAAGTGCTGAGATCAAAGAAACAGATTTGAGTGCTGAAACTAGAAAACTGGCTAGTTAAAAGAAAAAAAAAACTAAGCTAGAAGGCTTCCCTCCAACACAGAAGGGCTTGGGGGCTCAGAAGCCTACAAATAGTCTATACCACTTAACAGGAAAGGCAGGAAAACAAGCTTAAATTTTTTTTTTTTTTTTTTTTTTTAGAGTTATGGGTAATAAACCAGGGATTAATTTGTGGTGTCCTACCTATTTATCCAAATTAAGTTTGAATAGAGTAAGAGAAGTAATTTGTTTTATGTGGAGTGAAAGATGGTTCCAGAGAAGAGGTACTCTTTGTAGTACACACCTTCCCCTCCAACATGTTCTATTTATGTTAAAAAGAGGTTAAAACACCTTAGTGTTCACTCTATCTTTGATTTTGCAAAGGTGTAACAGGTCTTTCAGAACAGTGTCTGTTGAGGCTCTTACAAACAAACTAAACTTTAAACTTAAACCACACAGAGGCAGCGAGTAAACTGGTAGCTACAAACAGACAAAATGATTTATTGTGTTAGCGCTTTCAGAGGGGTTAATACCCTTCCTTCATCAGACAATTCTATACATAAATTAACCTTCCTTATATAGCTATAACATAATTACTAAGTGACATCATTATAATCAATTAAGAGATCAATTAAGCATGCAAAGCACTTGGTGAAGCTGGAGCCTAAAGTTTTACTTTCACCAAGCTTTAAAACTAAATAAGCCCATAAAAATCTAGTCATACATATTTCAATACACATATTTACTAACATCAGCTAAATAAAAATGAATTAACAAATATGTAATTCATTAAATAAATAGTAGGTACTGCAAATGGCAGCAAACTAATAACATATTTTAAAAACCTTCTAAAATCCATTTAATATGCTAAAATGTTATAAAGTATAATAAATACTAATTTCATCTATCATATCACAGATCTAAAATTCCTAAATAACTAATCTTATTAACTTTATGAATATAAATATATATGAACTGTTTAAAAATTATTGTTAATTGTTATTAATGAATTAATAAGTACACTAAAATTGTAATGTTTATAAAACATGTTAAATATCGTATTCTTTACGTACTCTAACTTAACATGTTTTATACATTATGTGAATTTTAACTTATATAAAAATTTTTTTTTTTTAAAAACCAGAACATAAACGAAGTTATCTTTTCAACGCTAATTTTCTAAGCACACATTTTATGGAAACAAACTCATTAAGGCCAGGATGGACATGAGCTATAGTTCTAATCTGCCAATAAAGTTCGTAGCATTCTAAATCTAATTGCCACGGACTACCCCTAGGATCTGGTGTCACCTGATGTAATACTACAAACCTAAAACTATGGTTAGGGTTGTTAGCCAAATGTCTTGCCAAAGCATTATTATTGTCCCGTTTGGTTATTGCATATTGGTGTTCGTAGATACGCTGTCTCAATTCCCTTTCGGTTTTACCTATGTAAAACACAGGACAATCTTGGCATAAGGCACAATAAACTACTGCTTTAGATAAACATGAGTGTTTATCTTGGACCTTGTAATGAACATTCCTGATTATAACCTCCTTATCAATACACAAAAACTTACATTGGTTACATCTTCCACACTTAACCATTCCTTTATTGTGACCATTAACCTTTTTTGTAGGACATTCGAGTAGTGCCTTAATGTTAGGACCTCTTCTATAGGTGATTTTCGGTTTATCACCCAATAATTTACTCAAACCGGTATCTTCCTTAATTAAAACCCAATTTTTATTAATAATTTCTCTAATTAAAATACTGTCTAAATTGTAAGTACATAAGAAACTTGTGTGGAAGTTCTCAACTTTATTACAGATAACATCTATGTTTGGGCTGACTGCTCTAATAATATCATCAGATGTACTTAAAAGGGGCTTAAAAAATCCTGAATTTCTTTTATTAATAACCTCAAAAGAAATTTCTTTGATTAAAGAAACAGGATAGCCTCTTTTGATAAACATAGATTCCAGATGGGAACATTCGTGTAAAAAATCATTCTCTTCAGAAATCATTCTTGCCGCCCTCACCATTTGTCCTTTAATAACAGCTCTCTTCTGGTGGAGAGGGTGGCAACTTGTATAATGGAGGAATGAGTTTGAGTATGTATGTTTCCTATATATTGTACTGTTAAATTTAGCTTTTTCTGAGTTTTTATGAATAAGCACATCTAAAAAGCTAATTTGGTCATGTTGAATGTCGTATGTAAATTCTAAGAAATTAGTTAAAGATGAAATATTGGAAATAAAGTTTGAAATAAGCTCACAGGGTCCTTTCCATATAAAAAACATGTCATCCTGGTACCGAGTGTACCAGGCAACATTATGTTTAAAAAGGTTGAGGCTCTCCATGAGGGGCAGAAGCCACCTCTTAGTAGCCTGTACAATACCAAGAAGAGGGACAATGCTTTAAAAGATAGTCTACATAGTTTTTGTGATTTAGGAACATGATTTCTTTAGTGACAAAGTCTCATGGTCATTCCAGTTGTGGTAAGTGTTTGCACAAGTACATAATGAATGAAGCATTATGTTCACTGATTCACCTGATGACAGCTGAGCACAGTGGAATGACTGTATCCCTGGACCTGAAGGAGATGAAAAAGGACTTCCTTACAATAGTGGATATGTAGTGATCAAAGGAGAGGTCATTATTGACATAGGTTCCCAGATCCCTGTTTATGGGATTAACTTTCAGGGATGTGCTGTCAATGTGATATTTAAAAGGGAAGTCATACTTACAGAATAATACAATTGCAGATTTCTTTGGGTTTAGTTTTAGTCAGTGGTATTTACAGCTGCTATTTTGTATTGAGAAAGGTCCTCTTGGAGGATTTTGCTGTCCTTTGGGGAATTTATGATGACATCAGGTTTACAATCCAGCTTTGACCTGGACTTCCAAGATAGCTACACATTGATCAACAACTTGACTTCAGCTCTCCCAGTGCAAAAACAGGCACTGAGA
This sequence comes from Protopterus annectens, assembly GCF_019279795.1. Lineage (NCBI taxonomy): Eukaryota > Metazoa > Chordata > Ceratodontiformes > Protopteridae > Protopterus > Protopterus annectens. The sequence goes on from NC_056733.1 coordinate 1,443,484,711, forward strand.
AACAACAGTCAGTGATACTGTCAGGTTGTGTAAAATTCAGTTACTGACAAATAAGTACATTGCCTGTATTCTAGCAAAGAAGAAATAAGAGAACCTCAAATAAAATGAACTGCAAAAGCCAAAGAGAAAACATGAACTGGGAAGAACCCTACAGCTGTTCAGCAAAAAGCAGTTCAAGCTCCAGCTTTAGTGCAATACATATCTTCCAGTAATCTATACGAAACAATAAGTCAAATATGCTCAAAGCTGATTAAAATAAACAAAACACTGAAGGAGCATATCAACACAAATAAAAGACAGGATAAAATGGAAGAAGCTTTAAACAGATATTCAGACGAGCTGATAAACTTGCAAAAATCAGAGGTCAAAATGAAGAAAAGGATGGCAGAGTATGAGACTGCCCAAGAAGACATGTTTAAAAAAATTGTAGAATTAGAGGACATAGCACATATGGAAAATCTGAGATTTACTGCTGTACTACAGAAACTAGAATGAACAGACTGTACTAGTTTTAGGAGGGCAAAAATGCATAACTGGACTGGTACTCCACAACAGAATCTGTTAATTGAAAGGGGACACAGTGTGTAAGCTCCAAATCTAGCCATGAGAAAGCAGCCAAGACATGCATTAGTAAAGAGTTGATCCTGTCAGAACTGTAGTAAAAAGAAAAAATATTAAAACCTGGAGACAATAAAGTGTTTTGGAAAATGATTATCCATTGTACACTAGGCAGAAGAGAAACAAGTTTATTCCAGTAATTAGGGAATGCCGAGAGGCAGGTGTTAGATTCAAGCCGCTGTCTCCAGCTGTCTTTAGAATATTTTTTTTAGAGGATCATAGTCATTTTTTGATGCACAACAGACTGAGGAGGAATTACAAAAGTTTGTGCAACAAAAAGTGAGCCATCAAGCGGAAGGGGACTCTGTTTCTCATTCCTCTAGTAATAAAGCAGACAGAGAGACTTTTGCCAGTGAGACCTGTTCTGCTGTTTCCAAATAAAAATGGTTCAGAGACAGAGAGAAGTACAGGAGTTGACCAGAAGAATCAGGAGTACCTTGGAATTGAACTGGAATCTCTAGCTGGGAGATGAGAAGGAAGAAGACACGTAACATGGAAATTAGTGAATAAATGTGAGACTGCAAAGCAATTGCAATTTGTGAAATATGGCTGTATAAGAAAAAGGGGAAAGAGTATGCTTTTGTTGAATTTGTTAAACATGTGGGGAAATGAAAAGCATTTGCCTCACTTCATGTCATTAATGTCTGGAAGGACACTGAGGTGAGGGGAAAAAGATGGTAAAAGATAACTAAGTAAAACAATGTCAGTTCTTAACAGTATTTCTAGGCAATGTTTCACAATATAAACTGCATATTTTACAGTAAAATATTTTTAGTTGTTCTTGTACATGCTATATTTACTATAGTAAACAGATGCATTTTTTCTCTTCTTCTCCTTCTTTTGGTATTAAGAAATGCAGGCAATACAGTGCAAAAAAAGAGACAAAAAGCCATACAAAAACAGGTTTAAGTTAATACGCTGTAGTTTTGGGTTGTAGAGGTTGGGTTTGGGGTGCAAAAGTACACAGATCACAATATATGTAGAGCTGTTATGTTTTCTCTTACTTTTGCATAGATGAATGTTTGGATTAAGAGCCTTGGCTTAATCTAATAACATATTTTAAGTGGAAATAAGTAAATATGAGAATATAGAATATAATGAACAGACTTCCTTTAGCAATAAATGTTTCAGCTTGTCTTTCAGGTTGCAGAAGAGGACTGCATTTTTTTTCTCACACGTTTCCATGAAGAGAAGTTGATAACAGGGCAATAAAGGCCAGAACACTGGTTTCTTCAAGGTTTAAATGTAATGTTTTCTGAATGCATGACAGTTGTCACAATGGGAAAGGAATAACAATAAAAAACAAAGTACCGACACCAATTAGTGTAAGTAGAAGCAAAGGCAATAATGTGCTTCTTAGCATGGATAACCTCAATTTCAGGTTAATAGAGCCTTGTGTTAGTAGTTGTCTATTTGGGACAAATGTTCCTATTTGGAGGGTTAAATGTTATTATTTCAAGATATACATAGTTATGTGTGCTTGTATTAAGGTAACAACTTGTGGTGATGTTCTGCGGGTGTGTCTGTTTGTTTGTTTTTTTTTTTGAGAGTTTTTATAAAAGCAAAAAGTCTTGTAAAATGTGACTTAGGTTATAATGTTGATGATAAGAAAAAAACTGTATAAGGGATTAGCCTGCCAAACATTTGTGGGAGCATATATCACAAAAGCTGGAACTATAATTTTAAAAAGATTCTATATATAAATAGGTGGGAATAAATGCTTCTTACCATAAGGGTGACACTTTCCAAATTATACTGGAATGTGAATGGTTTCAGAGGTATAGACAAAAATGAAAGAATATTAACTTATATTAAGAAATGCAGGCTGCAAATAGCAATGCTACAGGAGACACATTTGGGAAGAATTGAGCGTGTGAATTTGATAAAGAAAGGATTTCACTGGACTATGAAGGACAAAGGAAATAAGGAGTACTTATATTAATTGCTAGAGGACCTCCAAGAGTGATAGAAGAGGGAAAAAAGATAATAATGGCAGATTTGTGGTAGTAAGCGACTACTGGCAAAGAATAAGGATTACACTGGCATGTATTTATACTCCACCTAAAAAAGAAGTTATGTCTTACCATAACGTTCCATCTGTGTTGTTGATCATCTTTCATTCATCGCTGATGGGTTCGGTTCCGAGCCCTTGGAACCGAGTCAGCCTATTACCAAGCTCACACCAGCCAAAAACTCTCGAGCCAAGCTTCTACCCAGAATGCCCTTCTTCCTGTTACCTCAGATCGAGTTTGCTAGAGAGAGAGAAGTAAAGCCGAGGTCACTTCTGCACAAATACCCTAGGACACCACTTGGACCCAAAGCATCCCCAGGAGCCTTTGGTGGGGGAAGGAGGGTGGGATGTGATGAATGAAAGAAGATCAACAACACAGATGGAACGTTATGGTAAGACATAACTTCTTTATCTGATGTTGTTAATCTTCTTTCCATTTATCACTGATGGGACAGAATCCCAAGCTACCTTGATGTCCATGGGTGGCCCTTATGGAAGAATGTTCCCGAGTACCATTGAGCCGAAGGCAACTCTCCCTCTGGAGACCAAATCCAATTTGTAATGATTGATAAAGGTATGAGGTTTAGCCCAAGTGGCTGCTGCACAAATGTCACCCATGGCAGCTCTGGAATGGAAGGCTATAGATGTTGTCATAGATCTTGTGGAATGGGCTTTAACCTTAGGCATAGGTTCTTTTGTGAGGGAATCGACAAAAAAGTATGCAGTCCTTAGCCATTTTAATAACGTAACTTTGGAAACAGGACTTCCCATTCTAGACCCAGAGAAGGAAATGAAAAGCTGATCAGATTTACGCATAGGTTTGGTCCTGTCTAGGTAGAATCTCAGCTGCCTGTGTACATCTAAGGAATGTAGGCAATACTCTCCCTTATTGGAAAAATTTGGAAAGAACACTGGTAGGTCAATGGTCTGGTTAATGGAAAAATCTGAAACTACTTTGGGCAGGAAGGATGGGTTCGTCTGGAGTGATACTCTGTCTTTATGGAAGACCAGATAGGGCCTTTTGATACACAATGTCTGTAGCTCTGAAACTCACCTGGGTGATGTGACAGCTACTAAAAACAGGGATTTCCAGGACAAAAACCTTAGGTCGCACTTCATTGCAGGCTCAAAGGGGGGTTGAGTCATGGACTGAAGGACTAAAGTGAGGTTCCATGGTTCTACAGGTTGTCTAAATGGGGGCCTGATGCGAGAAGCTCCCTTGAGGAAAGTTTTACATAGACGCAAGGAGATGAAAGGGGACCATCTAGACCACTGTGGAAATTAGAAATCACCACCAGGTGTACTCGTATGGTAGAGGCAGAAGCTCCATCATCAAAGAACTTAGACAGGTATTGTAGCACAGCAGTCACCGGTGCAGAATACGGGTCTAGCATGCTATCCTTTGACCAGGTGGAGAACCTTTTCCATTTATCCTGATATAGTCAACTAACAGAAGTGGAGAAACCAAGCTGTTGGCTTGAGACTGGACAGATTTGGATGGCTCAACCCTTGGGATGAGTAATCAAATCCAGAAGAGGGTCCAGAATCCACGGTGGGCATACTAAATGAGGCCGAATGAAGGGGAACCAAACTTGTCAGGGCCAGAATGATGCTATGAGGATCACCTTGCATCTCAACTGAAGAGCTTTCTTTAGGAATTGTGGAATCAGTGGGATGGGAGGATAAGCATAAAGAAGTCCCATGGCCAATCATGGATCAGAGTGTCCCTTGGGGACTCCCCTCCAGGGGAAACAGGACGAAATAGCTGCTGAACTTGTTGTTCGATGGGGAGGTGAAAAAATTGCAGCAAGGCTGGCCCCAGTGGCTGAAAATTTCTGTCACCACCTCGGGGTTGAGGGACCACTCGTGAGGCAGGAGGATGCATCTGCTCAGTTTGTCCACAATTACGTTGGAGCTACCCGGGTTATGCGTTGCTATCAGAAAGTGGTTGGAAGCTATCATCCACTGCCAAATTCTCATGGCCTCTTGACAAAGGGGGTAGGACTTGGTTCCTCCTTGCTTGTTGATATACCAGACCACTGACATATTGTCCGACTGAATTGCAATTGTCCAAGAAGGGAGAACCGGATGAAACTTTTGCAATGCTAACAGTACCGCTCTCAGTTCTAGAACGTTGATATGCAGGTTGGCCTCTAAGGTGGACCATGCACCTTGTACTGTCTTTCCCTAGAAATGGTCCCCCCACCTGATCAAAGAAGCATCCATAGTCACAATGGCCTTGGGCTGAGGGGACTGGAATGGGCAACTCCAAAGTTCTGCGTCTGGCCTCTATCCACCAAAGAAGGTCCTGTTTGCAGGAGTTGGTTATGTGAATCTGGTAATTGAGAGGGCGGTAGTTTGGAAACCACTGAGAAAGAAGGAGCCATTACAGGATTTGCATGTGAAGCTTCACCAGGGGCACTATTGGAATTGAAGCTGCCATGGATCCTAGGGCCTGAAGAACCTCCCTTGCTGAAAGTTTTGTTTGACAGAGTATCAACCAGAGCTGGAGCCTCAGTCACTGGAGTTTGTGGATTGGGAGCCACACTAGACAGGACCGGGTATTGAAAACTGCTCCGATGAATTCTAGTTGTTGCGTAGGACTAAGGTTTGATTTCTCCCAATGTATTGTTATTCCCAAAGTTTTTGCCAGAGAGAGTGTATAATGCAGGGCTGTTACCAGAAGAAGCTTGTTGGGGGTGGTGAGGAGCCAGTCATCCAAATATGGAAACACCCCGAATCCTTGTAATCTCAAATGAGCTGTGAGCACTGCCATGCACTCTGTGAACACTCTGGGGGCTGTAGAGAGACCGAACGGCAGGGCATGAAACTAATTGATAATGAATGGCCCTCAGCCAGAAGCGAAGCAGACTCTTGGAGCATTTGTCCATTTTGATGTGGTAATATGCATACCGGAGATCGTTCGAGCACATACAATTGCCGTCCATCAAAAAAGGGAGACTATACTGAACCGTGACCATCCGGAATTTGGTTTGGGTGACAGACTTGTTCAAGCTGCTGAGATCCAAACTGGGTCTCCAGTACCCTGTCTTTTTTGGCATCAAAAAGAATCTTGAGTAGAATCCGGATCCGCATTGGTCTGGTGGGACTGGTTGGATGACTCTTTTGATACAGCTTTATTATCTCTGAAGCTGCTTCTTCCCTTTGACTGGGTGGAACATCGGGAAGCTTTTTTGTAAGCTTTGGTTGACAAAAAAGGGGGATGGTGTAACCTCTGGTGATTATACTCTGCACCCAACAATCGGTGGTAATAGATTGCCAGGCAGCTTGATGCAGAGAAAAATTACCCCCGACTGCTTCCAGAGGTAAGTAATCTGGCTGTTCCACAGGAGCGCTGGTAAGGCTGTCCAGAGAAGGAGTCCCTGGAGCCTTGGTTACAAGGACCCCCCCTCTGCCGCTGTAGGGGCATTTTCTGGAATTGTTACTCCCTTTGCCCTGGGGGTATCATCACCACATGCGTCACGGAAAGGACCCTGAGATTTTTTGTGCCACATTTTCCCACTCCTCTGATTCCTGGAGAAGGAACGTTGAGGCCTGGAAAACCATAGGCCTACGGCAGACAGGGTCTTGCCATCTTGTTCGCACCTGGTTAGCAAGTCCTTTACCTTGGAGCCAAAAAGGGACGATGCTTCAATGGGAGCATTCAGAAAGGAAGACTTGAAGGGGTCCGCGAGGTCTCAAATGCGCATCCTGGCATGACGCCTCATGATGATGCCTGAACCCACTGCTCTAGCCGCCCCTTCGGTTGCATGTGATAGCAACCTCATGGAGGAGTTAGAGATCGATTCCACGGTTGCATGTTGCAAGGCCACTTTGTCCCTTATCTTGTCAGTCATCTGTCCTGCGAGTGTCCCAGAGAGTTCAAAAATCAAGTCTCTCTGGAGCCTCCTAAAATGTGCCAAATAGTTCAGAAACCATATGGCAAAGGCCCCTGATGCAAAAACTCATTTCCCAAGTCTATCCACTGCCCGTGACTCTCTGATGGATGGGTGCACAGCAGGACTCTCCTCAGCCAAGTCCTTTTTCATGGCTGCCGCCACCACCATAGCATCGACTGGTAACCCTCTTGACCAATGGGGGATCTCCTCGAGAGGGGAAAGAATTTTGTCAGGTCTCGGAGGGATCGCCTCAGTGGAATCAGGGTTCTTCCAAGCTTGCTGCACAATGAGCTGGATGAGCTCTTCGGCAGGCAGGGTCACCCAAGAGGTAGATGGCCGGGCGATGAAAGCCTGCAGGAACACAGATTCCTCAGACGATGGGTTGGAGGGCTTCCAGTCACCTCTCTGTTTTAGCATTTCCAGGATGTCTACAAAGGAGACATCATCAGTAGGTGACTGTGTGGACCCTTCACCATCACTGTAATCCGTGTCTTCTGTTAGAGACTCCTCGGACGCGTCCATGTGCTTCCTCTTGCACATCCGCTTTTGAGGGGGCTCCTCATTGGGGGTCTCTGAGGAGGACTCAGAAGAGCGGGTACCCTGAACCAGGGTGTCCTGCGGCTTCTCTGCCCAGTGCCCCAGGGAGGTGGTCTGTGGCAGTTGTAGCTCAGGGGCTAAAATCTGGGATTCTAATGTCAAAGGAGTGCTTCCAGAAGCGAAAACCCTCTCCATCGTGTGGAAAGCAGGTCCGCCCAAAGAGGGATGGGAGCCCGAAACAGAGAAAGACAACCTTGGGACCGGGGTCACACCCACTCCGATGAACGCGCCACCACAGATGAAGCTTCAAGCAGGATCTGTGTAGATGCAACTACTGGCACAGAGGACAGAACTGAATACACACACGGAACCATGCCCAAAGCCAAGGAGCCTGCCCCCAATCTCCAGATTGAGGAAGGACTAGTTCCGCAGGAACCGAGGACCAAAGGGGCAAACCCGAAGCCTGAGTGAGGTCCACTATAGGCACCAAGGTACTGGGTTCCAAGAAGAACACTGGAGCAGAAAGCTTCAGAACTCAAATGGCCGAAGGAGTGTGAGAAGGAGTCAGTGGAGAAACCAACCCAAGTCCTGCAGGCGGATGGGTCTTAGAAGGAGTGGATATCCTCCTGGCTGCCAACAGCTGGTCCACAAGAAGCACCACATTGAGTACTGAGAGGCTCCTGGTGGATCTTGTGGAAAGACTGGATGGGGAGTCAGGTCGATCAATGAACGGGCTATACATCTGGCTCAGGAATGGATCTATGGAAGGAGAGTATTGGGTCCGTGGTGCAAGGTCTGCCGGCTCCGATGTCTCAAGTTTTGAGACCAAGATTAATGGGATCAAGTCCATTTTGGTTGAAAAAATGCTCGCTGCCGAAGGGGCACTCGGAGCTGAAGCTGTAGGTTCCAATATCATAACAGACGAAGGTATCGAAGGTGTGCCCTGAGCCATAGTGGCCACAGATGCCAAAGTCATAGTACGTGTAGTAAGGTTTATTGTCGGTGGTGGAGGAAGGATCGGAGCCAAAGCTGGCACCAGTATCGTAGATTTCGAAGTGCTCAGAGCTAACAAGGAAGGAGCCATAGAGACAGATTTTTGCTCTGAGGACAACTTGGGGACCTTTGATTTCACAGGCTTACCCTGATCACCAGAGGGTGAGGAGGGAACCAAGTGAAACCTCTTTTTGCCTTTTGTAGGAGGGAGTTGAGACCTCCATCACAGAAATGGCATCTGAAAAGGGAGATTTAAGTAACCCTTTCAGTATCAGTTTATTCTTGCACTCAGAGTGTGTTGACTGAAACTCTGACAAATGCCACAAGGAGATTGCACCGAAAGATGGGGCACCCCCAAACAATATACACAATCATCATGAGAATTACTATTAGGTAACTTCCCATTACATGAAGTACAATGCTTAAACCCTGAAGTACCTTTCTTAGCCAACATCACGACAGAGAGAAAACACCACAGACTAACCCTTTAAGGACAAAATGTAACAAGTCTGTTCTAGTAAGTCAAGCACAGTTCAAAAATCCACACAATCATATATATATTTATATATAAGGAATACCACAAGGGTAAAGACAGAAGGCTTTACCAACAATGGTACCTGAAAGTTTACCAACGGGTAGAGCAAGGAAGAAAGGATCAAGGTCTAACTGTAGAAAAAATACTAGAGAGACTAATCGCTCACTAAAGGAAGAAATATCAATAAGTTTTCCACACAAAATATCAAAAACGTTTTCACTTAGCTGAGAGCTCGGCTGAAACGCGGCTTTAAGGCTATGCGGCAAACGAGATCTGAGGTAACAGGGAGAAGGGCATTCTGGGTAGAAGCTTAGCTCGAGAGTTTTTGGCTGGCTCGAGCTTGGTAATATGCTGACTCGGTTCCGAGGGCTCAGAACCGAACCCATCAGTGATGAAAGGAAAGAAGATTAACAACATCAGATCTGCTATTATGGAGCTTAAAGCATTTTGGGAGAAATAATCAGCTTTCAGTATTATTATTATTTATTTATTTTACATTTGTTGACTGGGACTGTCTGGCTGAGCTAAAAAGCCCGTTTTCAGCGGAGGCCCAGGGAGAAAAGCTATACAAATTATTCATTAGCTAAAAACAGTTATGCAAAAGAGAAAATTAATAGTTTACAGAGTAACAAAATAATAAACTAGTAAATACTAACATCACAAAGATAGGCAGAGAGCATACAGTAAATATTAAGATCACAAAAATTGGCAGAAGGCATAGTATTGTCAGAGAAGGGTAAAAAGCATGCATCATTCAGAGGAGTGTCTAAATAATGTACTTATGAGATAGACAAAGGAAAGTGTGAGGAAGTTTGGGTTGAAAATATGTTTATGGAGGGTGAATACAGTGGCAGGTCCATTGACTTAGCAGGTATTCTCTGGCGGCAGCCTTAAATTTTTTTTTGTTGCTTAAGGGACCTAGTTTCAAGTGAGCGGCTGTTTCAAGCCTTGGTGGGGTTATAGCTATAGAAATTGCATCCAAATTTAGTTTTAGGCTTGTGTGTAAACAGTAGGTCTAGGTTGGAGCTACGGAGAAGTCTAGCAGGTAAGTAGTGGGAGATGAGAGATGAAAGGGTAGTACAGTAGGAAGGTTGGTAGAGGATGCAGTGAATGATCTGGAGCTGAGGGAGAAGGAGCTGGTGTGGTAATTCAAGCCAGTTTAGTTATTGCAGTGAGAGACAGTGATGGGACTTGTAGGTTTGCTGGGCAGCGAATCTGGCTATCTTACTGTAGGTTGAGTCTAGTTTGGCTAGGAGTGCAGAGTTAAGGGTGGTGAGAATTTGAGAGCTGTACAGTAGGCTTGGTAGTAGGTAAGCATAAGAGAGAGTTACCTTAGCTTCACTAGTGAGAATTTTTTTTTGCGGTACAGGAGACCTAGTTTATGATGAGTTTTCCTTATACAGTTGTTGATATGCAACTCAAACTTAAGCTGGTCCTCTATAATGACGCCTAATAGTTTTGTGTTAGATTCAACCTCGATTAAGATGTTATTGAGAGACTGTATTGAGGAGGAGGATTTGATATGGTTAAGGCTTTGGGGAAGGAAAGTAGTAGCTTGTGTTTTTTTGGGGTTAATGATTAGCTGGCTTTCGGATAGCCAGTTTTCAACTGAGTTGAAGGTTGTTTGTGTGGCAGAGATGAGTTCAGAGGGAGAGTCTGCAATAGTAATGACTGGACTGTCATCAGCATATTGTCCCAGGGATGACTGGGGACATGAGGAATAGAGAAGGTTGGTAAAGATGTTAAAAAGTAGTGGGCCAAGGATGGAGCCTTGTGGGACTCCCATTTTAATGGGGAAGAGATGGGAAGAGAACAGAGTACCATTTCACAGTTTGAAGTTGGTCCGAGTGGTAGCTGGCAAACCATGTAATAATAGCAGGGGAGAGGCTGAGACTGGTTAGTTTGTAGTAGAGAATGACTGACAGTGTCAATATCTTTAGAGAGGTCTAGGAATAGGCAGGAGATGAGTTTATTGTCTTCTCTGGCTAGGGAAATAGAATTAAGGAAAGATAATAGGGCTGTAGTAGTGTTATGCTTAGGTCTGAATCTTTGTTGTGTGAGTGTGAGCAGATTTTCTTGGAGTAAGTGGTGCATGATCTGTTTATGAATACATTTTTCAAGAATTGTGGAGACAGGTGACAGACTAGAGATAGGTCTGAAATTGGTGATATCAGTGGAATTATCTCCTTTATGTATAGGTAAGGTATAGAACTTTTTCCAGATGGAAGGAACTTTAGACTCAGAGATAGAGCAATTTATTAGGATAGAGACTGGGACAGTAAGAATGTCAGTTGCTATATGAAGGAAAAGAGAGGGGATATTGTCAACTGAAGCTGAGCACAGTTTTAGTTTGGGGAGCAGAGATTTGATGTATCCGGTAGGCACTGGTTTAAGGATGAATTTATTTGTAGGGTTTAAGTTGGAAGCAGATTCAGAATTGTTAGTACTACTGTTATGAGTAGATGAGTTAGGTTTAGGGTTAAGTAGTTTGGATATGGAGTCAATGAAATAGGTGTTGAAGATGGAGGCAGTTTCTTCAGGAGTGTTAGTGGGACATGGATTAGGGGAACTAGGGTGTAATATTTGACTTATTGAGATCCAGAATTTTTTAGGATTAGATCTCAAGGCTGAGGGAGGTTGTAACAGAAATCGTTCTTGTCTTTATTAATGTGTAGGGAACATTACTTATAGGTAGGGACTGAAATTTGATTTGCAGCAATGAGGATGTATCTGGGGTGCCAAGCAGGGAAAATATAACAAAAGAGAGTAGGTTTTAGAATAAACTTATGAAAATAAGATCTAATGACATTAATCCAGAACACTTTTAATATAGTTGAAAACTGGCTCTCTAACCATCAGCTGATATTAAACCCTAACAAAACAAAAGTGGTCCCACTTGTAAGTCTTTTTCACTACTTTTACCATAAAATCTAATAATGGTACCATTATCTCCCCAGATGTGCAAACCAAACTCTTAGGCATCACAATAGACAACACCCTCAAATTTGATATCCATGTCAATCAAACTATCAAAACCATTAATAAAAAAACTTGGCTCCCTCTATAAGATCAAACCTTTCCTTACTCCATTTGCTAGGACTGCTATTGCTCATTCCCATCTACTCTCCACTCTTCTCTAAGTCTCCCCTCTACTCACTAATTTGAACAAATCCACTCTTAGCAAACTCTCCAGCTGTTATAACCATATTGCTAGATTTGCAACAGGCATGACCTATAGGACCCACCACTGTCACAACCTAAATCTTCTGGGGTGGCTAGAATGGCCTAGCCTACTTCAATACAACCAGCTTATAATTGCCTATAAAGTTCTCAACCACCCTGATAATACGCCTGCACTTAAAAATATCATCAACCCTTATAGCAACCTGAGGTCACTCTGCTCTTTTAATAAACTACTGGTTCAAACATCCAAAATCAGCAACTCTGTTGGGGACTCTCTGCTAATTCTGTTGGCAAAACTTGGAACTTTCTTCCTGCTGATCTTTCTCTTGAACCCTCTCTTATTCAGTTCAAAAAATGCCTCAAGCTACACTTTAAAACTCACTGGCTATGTCCTTGTTCAAAACCTGACTAGATCCTCCTCTATAGTCTGTAATTATGTTACATTGCCTAGTCAATTTGTCAACACTGTTTTAAAAATGTATGATTATATTACCTGCTTGCTCAACTGGAGCCTGTAAACTGTGTGTAACTTGTAATCATTTTGTGATTTTTACTGTATGTTCTACCTTGGAGCTCTTCTCCCCGGGCCTCTGCTGAAAATGGACATGTATCCAGTCGGACTATCCCAGTTAACAAATGTAAAATAAAATAAATAAAATATTTGGCATGGAAGATGTGAATTCAGTAGCAGGAGCTTGGAGAGAATTTACTTATTATTCCCCAAGTATAAAAACTGGACTAGACTAGACAGAAATTATATCTTACAGGAACGTCCACTTAATTGAACGTTTTGATACTTATCCAATAACTATTTCAGAACACGTGCCAAAAATAACTAAAATAAAAATGCGGGGTAATAAAATAAAAATGAAACACTAGCACTTCTTCATCTATCTATTAAACAGAGAGGAACTTAAGGAATGGGTACTGGAAATTACTCAAGACTTATAAGGGAAGATAGAAATTTCTTCAGAAAATATACCTAGGGAGTGGGATAAAATGAAACTAGAGTTTAAAAAATAGGTTAGAAATAAAATAAAAAGAGATATGTTTAAGAAGTAACAATAACTAATTACATGGGCTGACAAAAGTTAAAGTATTGCAGAACAGGGGGGAATCTCACAGAACAAGAAGAGACACAGCTGCAGAGTGCTAAACAGAAAATAAGGGACTAACTGAGTAATATCCATGCGTTTAGAAAGATTGCTATTAAGCAACTGTTTTTTGTAACGGCAGAGCATAAAAGCTTTTAGCACAACGGCTCAGCTAACAAAAAGTAGAAAGGGTTGTTACTAGGCCTAGGGAGCCTACCTTTTACCTTTAATTTTCAGTTTTGATGTTAGAAAGGGACAGGTTTTAGACAAGCAAACTCTAACCATCCCAAGGGGCCTAGTCAGCTATAAATTCACACAGACTGCAGACAGGACAATCCATTGCTTATCTAAACAATTATGTCTTGGTTTGGGAATTATTGATCTTTACTGTTAAAAGGTGTGACCGTGAGCGACAGTGAGCAGAAGCTACTGAGTGCATTTGCACTCGATGTAAAGGAATTCCAGATTTTGTGTGACTTTCACAACTTGTACGGTCAGAGCAACAACTTTACCTGTACTTAATTTAATATTTAGTTGTACACTGTTTATGTGATTGCTGACACCGAAGTTCATAGGTGTGTACAAGGATAATAGCCCTGGAGCCTTTACAAGCCTAGCCCATAGAAATGCCCTGGCATCGTGCCGCCCGACGTTAGTTCCCAGTGCCTCTATCAAGTAGAGCCACTGGACCGATCCCCTGGGTGAACTTTCTATTTCCCATCCACTCATCAAGATTTCTCTTGAAGAGGGCCAGTGAGGTACTCTGCATGGGCAGTCTCTGGGTTATGAATCTGTCCCTCCAGCATGTTCTGTTGATTGTGGTAATGAGGCTGAGGTCTCTGAAGTGTGTGGTGCAGAGGGACTGGTATTTCTTTAGATGTAGAACTTCTAACAGAGCTGGGTCAGACATGGCTTTGTAAGTCAAGCAGAGATCACCTCTTAGTAGACAATATGAGACAGAGAATAGCTGGAGATTTTTGAGTCTGTCCATGTAGGACATGTGTTTAAGGCCTAGGATCCTCTTTGTGAGGCACTTTTGTGGCCTTTCTAGCTGTTGAATGTGTCTAGTGAGGTAGTTGCCAAATGGGGCATTATACTCGATGACTGGCCTAATGAGGGAAGAGTAGACAGAGATGATGACCTCTTTCTCCCTGGATGGAAAATCCTTGATAATGAGATGTGCCACATGGAAGAACTTTCTGACCACAGTGGCAATGTGGTGGTTGAAGGAGAGGTTGCTGTCAATCTGTGTTCCCAAATCTCTTATAATGCCTTCAGTGTTCAGTGGGCTCCCATCGATGTGGTAATTAGTGGGAACTGAGTTTTTCCCAAAGGGGATGATGACATTTTTTGGCATTAAGCTTAAGGCCATGATTTTGACACCAGTCACTGGTCTCAGTGAGGCCTTTCTGTAGGATGTCTACATCACTTGGGGAGTTAATAATGGCTCCCAGCTTGCAGTCGTTTGCGAACTTAGTCATCTAGAGTCCCTCTGTGTTGGCCTGGACTTCTGAGAAGTAGATGCCAAACAGGGGAGGACCCAGGACTGATCCCTGTGGGACTCCATTCGTGACTGGTTGCCAGTCTGACTTGCTGACTTGAAGTTAGCTACTTTCACACTGTGGGTTCTATCTGTGAGCCAATTTGCAACCCACCTAGTGATAAAGGTGTTGATGCCTAGTTTGGTGAGTTTATCAATAATTCCTGAATGGGGAATGGTATCAAAGGCCTTGGCCAGATCGAGGTAGGCTGTATGAACTGCCCTCATCCACAGCTCTGGTGACTGACACAAAGAAGTCAACCAGGTTCAGCAGGCATGATCTACCTTTCACAAAACCAAATTGCATGGGATACAGAGTTTGGAGATTACCTATAGCCTTGTTAAATATTTGTTATTTTGCAATATTTGAAAAAACACAAGGCAGTATTTTTGCCAGGTCAAAAATGTAACAGTTCAAAGACAGCAACATTTGCTGCATCTCTGATAGCTGCTAACACTAGGAACATTAATAATAAAGTTTTTTACTGGAAAATGTATTACGTTCCTAAAAGACTGATGTCATTATTATTTATGAAACATGGTTAAAGAACAAAGATTGGAAGCCAAATCTGTTAGGGTATAAATGTTTTTACTGTAACAGACATTCTAATAAAAAATTAGGTGTCGGTGTTATGTTAGGGATTAAAGATAGTTATGAGACCTATGATTATTACATGTTCAGTGATAACACTAATACTATAGATTGTATAACTGTGACAATAAAGACCACCTTGGAAGATATAACACTAGCTGGACTGTATAAACTACCAATGTCAAGTGCTAATGACGTAGAAAATTTGTATATTTCTAGTATGAAACACGGGAGGGAAGAATAATAGTGACTGCATATTTAAATTTACTGGAAAGAGACTGGAATAATATTGATTCACCAACATTAGTAAAGAAATTATTCACAACGTATACTCAGGAACAGCCGTGGCTTCAGACTGGAAGAAAAAAAAACTACCAGGGAATGGAACATACTTGACAATGTTTGTGTTCCTAAAGAAGTTACTGCTACTTTATGTCAATTATCACTGCTGATCTGCAGTGATCATGGAGTTATAAAGGTTTATTTGCTGCTAGATAACTCTGCAAACCCGAAATTTAAACCAATGTGCAAAAGATTAATAACAGATTATATGGAGGCAAAATAGTCACTGTATAACTATTTGGAGTGATTTGTTCAGTGGAAAAACTGCATAAGAAATGTGAACATCTTGAAAGAGATGTTTGAATGCAAAAAGTCAAACAATGTTTAACATCAGGATCAAGGCACACAATGTCAGGAGAATATATTTCCATAAGAACAAGATACTTGATCAAGGTGAGAGACAGAAAAAAAAAATATATATATATATATATATATATATATATATATATGTGTGTGTGTGTGTGTGTAATATATAAATGGAAAAGACCTCAAACTACAAATATCAAAACTGAAATAAACAAGTTGCACTAACAATATTAGGCATAGTGTGAGACAAGATCAACAAAAATGTGAAGAAAATTTATATAAAGATATTGACCATAAAAGCCAACCATTTTATAGATACATAAGATAAGCAGCTCCAGTTTATATGTGGCTTTCGCACCCCCTTAGTTGAATAAAAACTATGCCTATCATTTTGCTGTGCCTTTGTCAAGCAGTGACACTGAAGTAAGACTGCCTCACATGTGGGGCCTCACATGTACCGGGATTTTGTTCCTCAGCATAGGGAGTCCTGGGTGATGAATCTGTCCTTGTTAACGTTATATTTATAACCGTCAAGTGGTTCTGAGGGATCTTGTTTTTTTTGAGAAGTTCTTTCAGTCGGGCAGCATAAGACATATTTTTCCTTTTTATCCTTTTGGTGAGGAACTTTGGGCCCTTCAAGCTGCAGCAGGTGTCTGGTCAGATACGAGCGCATTGCATTGTATCTCAATCATAGGTCTAATGAGTGATGAGGGGAGGGGGGAATGACCTCCCTTTGATCTAGATGAATCTCTCATGATCAGTGGGGGGTATATAGAAGGTTTTCCTAACTGTTTTTCGACTATGGCGCCCAGTTTGCAGTCATCTGCAAGATGTGGAAGGAGTAAAGACAAATTGATAAACTGTGTGTAGATTCTACATTTTATTCTCAGACTCAACAGATTACAGATATATTTACAAAATCTTATGCAAAACAGTTTGGCTCCACCAAGAGGGTGATAAATTGTCCTAGTGGCATCCAGGTAAGCTCAGATATTGAAATCAGATTATATTAAAAAAAACTATGCAAACTAGATCCAAACAAAGCACAGGGAGGAGACGGAATTAGTAATAATGAGCTGAGAACACTTCAGCAATTACTTACAGTACCATTATATTGATTATTTACCATTGCAGAAATATGGGGAGATTCCTGAAGACTGGAGTACTTATTAAACCTGTCTTTAAGGGAAAGGGAAGTAGGATAAAACCAAAGCCACACAGACCCTTAAGTCTATTTTCATGTTGTGGAAAACAATGGAGAACGCAATATTGAATAAATTATTGTCAGAATTGGAAAGATTGGAACTTGAAACCATATATCAGCATGCATTTGTTGAAAACAGATCTATTACCACTTGTAACAAGATATTCTATGACAATATAATAGCAGCTATGAATGACAAATTGTGTTGTGATGTAAATTATATAGATTTAACTTCAGCATTCGATAGCGTCATACACAAAACACTAATCAATAAATTATAATAACTAGGAACTGATGTACTAAATGAATAGCTGCATGTCTAACAAATAGGACATGGTAAGTATCATACAGCAATTGGACAGGTGACATTTTTGGTTAGAGTCAGGGTGTCCCACAGGGCTCTGTCCTAGGTCCTTACTTGTTTACATTGCATCTTTCAGACCTAACATGTTCATCTGAGGTGTTCTACAGCCTGAATGCAGATGACTTGAAATTGGGTAAACTGGTTACATTTGTTACAGATAAGGCATGTCTGCAAAGAACTTGACTAAATTGACAACTTGGGCACAGGAGAATACCATGCCAATAAGTGCATCAAAAACTAAGCATATAAGATTTGGGAGACATAAATTGAAAGGTGAATATTTAATACAGCATACAGTGATTGAAAATGTAGATTCATTTAAGGACCTGGGTTTATGGGTAGATCCAGCTTTGAGTTTTTTCCAACCATGTTAACTAACTGGTAAATGACAGTTATAAAATTATAAGTTGTATAAAAAGATTTATAAAGTCTAGGAAATCAGAAATTATGAAATCATTGTTTGTTAGTTACATTAGACCCAAACTTGAGTATGGAATACAAAAACAAGCATGAGTAAACTGGAAAGAGTACAATGGAAATATACTGAGGGCACCCATGGATGTGAATATTTAAGTTATTATGAAAGACTAAAATATATGAACTTGTACAGTGCCTCACATAGATATGTAAGAGGAGACTTTATTCAGGTATATGTGGCATTTAGAGACAACTACCTCTTTGAATGTTTGGGGTTATTAAATAGTAGTAGAGAATTATCAGACAACCTATGTAAAAGATTCTATAACAATGAGAAGTGTACTAATTGGTTCCCTGAAAGAAAGCTGATGCATGGAACAGAAGATATAAACAATGAAAATATTTTTAGTCCCCTTTTCCCTTTAGTTTTATACACAGTTCAAGCATATCTTTACCATTCAAAGGAGAAGATGTGAATAGCAATTAAAAAGAGTTATGTACTTATAATAACTTGGAATCTGTGCTATCCAGTGTCATTATTCATCACAGATGTGTCTAGGATGTGACATCGGATCTGAACCAGCACTAATAAGACATCTTCTGAGCTCAAGCTCCTCTCTTTCCCAAGATCCCTAGCTACCCACAACCCTCAGATCAAGTTTGCTGGATAGAAAAAGGATACTAGGGCTACATCCCTCACTAACACCCCATTTACCAGATGGAGGGGGAAGAAGGGTGGGAATGTGATGAATGATGACACTGGATAGCACAGATTCCAAGTTATGGTAAGTACGTAACTCTTTATCTGGTGCTATCCATGTCATGTATTGATCACGGAGGGGTCAGAGTCCCCAGCTACTAAAAACCCTGGGAGGCCTCATGGAAGGATATGTTGGAGCATAGAAGAATCAAAGGAAGCCCTACGTCCAGACACCAAGTCTAACTTGTAATAAACAACAAAGGTATGGGAATTAGACCAAGTAGCAGCAGCACAAATCTTGTCCAAGGATAATTTAGCTAAAAAGGCAGACAAAGTTGTTACTGATATAGTCCAGAGAGCTCCAGGTGTCTGTTTTCATAAATGTAAGAAATACAACTGGCAATCCAACAAGAAAGAGACACCTTGGAAACCACCTCCCCTCTCTTAGCCTGAGAAAAGGTGACAAAGAGCTGATTAGACTTCTGAGAACTTTCTGTCCGCTTAAGGTAAAACCGTAGTTGCCTATGAACATCCAAGCAATGCAACTGATATTCTCCCTTATTGGGAAACTTGGGAAAAAAATTACAGGAAGATGAATTGACTGATTAAGATTCGCCTCCGAAGCTACCTTAGGAATAAAGGAAGGATTGGGCCTGAGAGAGAGACCCTATCCTTATGAAACACCATGAAAGGAGGATTAATACACAGAGCCTGCACTTCAGAAACCTTCCTGGCTGAAGTCATAGCCACCAGAAAGGCAATCTTCCAAAACAGAAATTTAAGGTCACTGGTAGCTGCAGGCTCGAAAGGTTTATGCATCAAAGACTGCAGCACTAGAGTGAGATCCCAAGGAGGTGAAGGATCCTTTACAGGGGGTCTGAACAGAAAGATCTCTTTAAGGAAGGCCTTACAAAGCCTAGAAGAAAAGGTGGAACTCTCACCCAAATGGTAGTTGGAGATGGCGGCCAGTTGGAGTTTGATCTAGAAAAACTAGCCCCCTATTGAAAAAGAGAGGCTAGGAACATTAAGACATCCAGAACAGATGCTGAAAAAGGATCTAGGTTATGCTGTTCTGCCCAAATAGAAAATCGTTTCCATTTACTGGAATAAACCTTCTTGGTAGAGGGTGTGTGGGAAGCCAAAATAATAGACTTGACTGGGGAAGAAACCCTGAACTTGGAGAGAATCATTGGAATTGGAGGTACCAAGCAGTCAGATGAAGGGACTGATGATTGGGAAGAGGAAGCCCCCAAGGATGGGAAATAAGAATCTGAATGGGATCCAGTATCCAAGGTAGATATTTCAGATGAGACCACAGGAGGGAGAACCATGCCTGATAAGGCCACAAGGGGAAGCAATGAGGATGACGGAAGTCTTCAGGCAATGAGCTTTCAGTAAGACCTTGGGAATGAGAGAAATTGAGTGATAAGCATAAAGAAAATGCTGTGGCCTATCGCGAACTAGACCATCTATGGGGGGCTCCTCCATTGGGGGGGAATCAGGGTGAAGTATTTGCTGAATTTGTGACTGATGTGAGAGGCAAAAAAGATCGCAGCACGGAAGACCCCAGTGGTTGAACATCCGACTTGCCAGTGACGGATTCAGGGACCACTTGTGAGGACTCAGGATAGATCTGAGTTTGTCAGCTAAGACACTGGAACTGCTGGGAATATGCATTACAAGAAGAAAGTGCCTGAAAGACATCACCCATTCCCACACTCTCATGGCCTCTCTGCACATGGGAGAAGAGCATGATCCCCCATGTTTGTTGATGTACCAGACCACCACCATGTTGCCTGTCTGAATTGCAATGTACCCGAGATGGAAGACTTTGAATGATAGAAGGACTGCTCTCATCTCCAGGACACTGATGTGTGATCTGGTCTTGAAAGGGGACCACGTGCCTTGGACAGTTCTTCCCTCATAATGCCCACCCCAACAGGGAGGCATCCCTGGTCACTGTGGCTTGGGTTGGGGAAGACAGAAGAGTCTGACTAGAAGTTCGTGAGCTTGAAGCCACTAAGCAAGGTGATGTCTACAGACTTGAGAAATCTTGATGGTCATGGACATGGGCTGAAGGTGGGCTAACCACTGAACCTCAAGGCTCCATTGTAGAGCTCACATGTGAAATCTGGCAAGGGGGACTGAATTGCCGCTGCCATGGAACCTAGGGCTTGCAAGATTAAGTGGAATGATGGACGTTCCAGATCCAGAAGGAGACGGACCTGATCCTGAATCATCTCAATTCTGGATGGGGGGAGGGCCGTGTCTAGAAGGACACCGATAAACTCCAGACTTTGACATGGGGCAAGATGAGATTTGGGCAGGCTGACTGTAATGCCTATGTCATGAAAGAAACAGAGTGTGTAATCTGTGGCCAGAATGAGTTGAAGCCTTGTGGGTGCCGTGAGGAGTTAATCGTCCAGGTACGAGAAGACCTGGAAACCTCCCAGTTGGAAAATGGGCTGCCACCACTGCCATATATTTGAACATCCAGGGGACTGAGGTGGGACCAAAGGGAAGGGCTCTGAAATAATACCAACTGGCCCCTAGCCAGAAGCGCAGGTATCTCCTAGAGCATCTGTCTATTTTGATGTGATAGTACGTGTCCTTGAGATCCACTTGAGCACATCCAATAATCCTTCCACAAAAGAGACAGAATGGACTGAATAGTGACCATCCAGAACGTCGACTTCTTGACTGACAGATTTAACATGCTGAGGTCCAGAATGGGACGCATGTCCCTGGTCTTTTTCGGCACTAAAAAGAAGAGAGAATAAGTTCAGGACCATCGTTGTCCTGTTGGGACCTTCTGGATGGCTCTTTTCTGAAGAAGGCTCACGGGAGAGCTGACCCTGGTAGGGTGATGAGGTCTCGCTGCCCAACATGGAAAGGAGCTAGGGGGATTCAGGGCCCAGGTAGAGGCTACTGCCCATCCAAAGGCAGTCCTCTCTATCACCTGGAAAGCTGACAGACTGGACGAAGCCCCCCCTCCCAACCAGCCGCAGCCAACTGGGATGGGGAAGGTGACCCGACACAGCACCAACATCCCCACACGATATCGGTCCTGAGCTGTCCAATGAGGAGGCCCCCCCTAGGGAAAGAAGAAGTCCAAAAACTACAGTCCCGACCCCACTCCCCGGTGACCTTGCGGGGCCAAGGTGCCACCAGCTCCGAGAGCAATGGAGCTGAACCTGCCAGGGACCCAGATGGTGTGGGAAGCAAACAGATGCCTGACATTGCTGGCATTTCCTTGGGGATGTCCTGATCCTGGGGGACTGAACCCGAATGACTCAGTTGGGGAGAGAGGAGTTCCGTGGCAGGCAAAGATCCCCTAGGCACATGGGCAGGGGATGGCAACAAACTCAGTTCGATTTGGGCTTTGAAAAAGCTCATCATCCTATCCATATCTGAAGGGAGCAGACTCCTGGTAGAACGGGAAGATACTGAGGAATGGCCCAATCTAGAGTCTATAGTCTCAGAAGAAAGACCTGCTGGGAAGCCCCAGATCCAATCTCCTAAGTCTGGAGGGGGAACCTTTAACAATAATTAGATCCAACAAAACTGTCAGATCTCAGGCCTGCTTGGATCTGAAGATGTAGATAGTACAGCTGTCGGATCCCGTGGATAGGTAGGATCCGAGCACAGTCTAGGCTGGCTCAGACCTCCAAGCCTCCAAGGTCTTGGATCCAACAGCAGAAGCTGGGGCTCTCAGAGCAGAACAGCCTGGAGCCAAAGCTAGAGATGCTGGTCTCAGATTTGGGGAGCTGTGATTAGAAATCCTTGACTTTTTAGCAGGAGAATCCTGTGAGGAAGAAGACTTCTTCTTGGGATACAAGGAGGGCTTAAGAAGGAGACCCTGTAACCACGGGACCCCCTTTGGCTAGTCCTTTCAGGAGAAACTTGTTGCTGCAGTGTAGAAGAGCCCTGGGGTTGAAACCGGCACAAATATCACACTCCACCTCCAGATGGGGCTCTCCTAGGCAGTAAACATACTTTTTGTGCAAGTTGGGATGGGGAATTTTCCAACCGCATGAGGAGCACCATTTGAAACCAGTGGGTTTCTCGGACATCCCACTGTCTTGCAAACACACATAGACACACACAGCACAACAACAAAAGGAGCGGGGAGAGGGAAGGAAGAGAAGGAAAAAGGGAGAAGTTAAGGATATTTAAGACTGGGAAGAGAAAAGAGCAGGAACTCGGGTAAGGACCTTAAAATATAAACTAAACAAAGCTAAACTAATCTACTGCACTACTGAGAGGGTTTGAAACTAACTAACAGATAGTTAGGATAAAGAAAGAAGGAAGAAACCCCAAGAAAAAGGAAAAAAGGCTACTTAGCGGAAAGATCTACTTCAGCTGCAGGAAGCATGTCCTTTCACTAACCGTGGCAAATGAGACCTGGGGGTTGTGGGTAGCTAGGGATCATGGGTAGGGGAGGAGCTTGAACTGAGGAGCTGTCTTATTAGTACCGGCTCGAGATCCAATGTCAGATCCTAGACCCATCCGTGATCAATAATGACACGGATAGCACCAGATCAAAGAGTTGAAGGATTTTATATGGGGGGGAAGAGGGCAAAAGTCAAGTGGGATGTTGCTCATTTCAGTAGAATAAAGTGGTTTGTTATTACTTGATTTGACGGGTGTAGATCAATGTGTATATATGTACCTTTAAGAAGCTAAGGGATTGCACAAGTGTATAAATATTTAGCACGCGCAAGTCTGACTGCCACTTTGTAGTTAAGTTGTTGAGATGTCAGCATGTATGTAATGTCTATCTGTTAACCAGTTTGTTTATATTTTATGATGCTGCTATCCATGCTGATGTGTTTTTATGTATTAAGGCATCTAAACGAAATACCCCATCTGATTGTCAATATGTTAGAGAGGGACGGATGACATGGTGTCAGAAGTAGCCTGACTAAAAAGGACATGGTGTCAGAAGTGGCATGACTAATGGGACATGAGGTTAGAAGAAGAATGGTCAAAACGATTCATTGCCAAAAAGAGTTCCAGTTTCTACTACTTACGTCAAAGAGGCACCTGACTGGCATTGGAGGAATATAGGAGTGAATCATTCCCTACTGCATGCATAATTCGCAAAACAGGTCAGAAATGAATTTCCGATATTAAAACTTGCTCAAACTATTTCTTATTCATAAAATATGAAATGAGGCATACAGAATGCACTACATATTTGCATAAACCGATATGTCCGATATTGATAAAAATATTCAAATTACTATGGAAAATGTTTGAAATAAAGTCCGAACTGCATAAAACTAAGAAAATAAGGAAACAACTGCATTTTTGCTAAGCACGTATTTTTCGTATTAATTGAAGATATCAGAGTTAGCAGAAGTGTAACCGATATGTCCGATATTGATAAAAATATTCAAATTACTATGGAAAATGTTTGAAATAAAGTCCGAACTGCATAAAACTAATAAAATAAGGAAACAACTGCATTTTTGCTAAGCACGTATTTTTCGTATTAATTGAAGATATCAGAGTTAGCAGAAGTGTATAAAGTGTTCTCATGTTTGTGCAGTTCTACACTAAAGTTATTTCACAAAACAGCCATTACAGAGCATATTTCGCAAAGTACAGTATTTTGAAGAGTTTATTGTGCATTTGAATGCTTTTACAAGCTTACAGAACAGTTTGTTCATACATAATTACAAGGGCCATATTTTCAGTGTGTTTGTGCATACTTTGTGGGCATGGCAGACAGATTTCAAAAACCCAGTGCACTTGTGTTTGACAATAACACTGCAAAGAAATGGACAGTGTTTGAGCAAGAGTACGACATTTTCATACAGGCTGCATTTTCTGATAAAGATGACCATACAAAGGCATTTACTCTACTTAATTTAGCTGGGTTAGACGCTATTGAGAGGGACTGTTCATTTGTGTATGCACCTGCTATCTATGCAGGAGAGGGTGGAACCATCATATTGTTGTACAGGCTGAGTCAAGGGAGGACCCTGAGTGCTTAAAACATAAATTTAGAAAAATACATAACCCCCAGACAAATATTACAATGGAAAGGCATTTATTTTACAAAAGGGATCAAAAGCCTGGTGAAACCTTTGCAGCATATATAACTGACTTGAGAAATAAGACTAAAACATGCAGATTTGGTGATTTAAGGGATGAGCTGATAAAATACAGAATTGCGTGTGGTAATAAAGATGATGCCGTGAGAAAGATTTTGCTTTGTGACAGTGATTTAACTTTGAATATGGTCATTGAGATTTGTCAGGTATATGAGCTCACAGAAAAGCACACAGATATGCTTACAGATGAGAATAGCTCTAGAAGGCACAGTGACAGAGCTCATGTCAATAGTATGCAGCACTTGGTTAAAAGAAAAAGGCCCAAGCACATGGCAGCAACTGTAGCCCCTGCAGCACTCACTGGTAAACCCCTGAGCTTTCCAGCAAGTTCCAGAGTTTGCACAGTCTCAGTGATGCATAAGAGTGAGTCAGCAAACTGAAAGCATGGGCTCCAACCCAGTTTCATTCCCATCTGTTGCAACTGTGGTTGAAATCATGAATCTAAAAAGGAGAAATGTTTAGCTTTTGGTCAACAATGCCACAAATGCAGTAAATGGAATCATTTGAAAAGGTTTTCTAAATCAAAAGGCCCACATACTTTTATTAAAAGGGAACATTAAATTGATCAATTAGAGAGATGCAACCCTACTCTTTATGTTGATGGTGTGTCACTGCTTTATGAAACAGTCAATGCAGTAGATTTAAGGGCAAATAATGTAGTATTTTGTACTGTTCAGATAAATGGCAAACCCATAGAGCTCAAAGTTGACACAAGTTCCAAGTGAAATGTTATGTCAACAGAAACATTTGGTAGTATGGGTCATGGTGAAAGGCTTGATTTGGCAAAGTATATGAAGCTTGTTGCTTATGGAGGTGAAGAAATTCAAACTGAAGGCTCAGTAGTGCTTTCATCTTACTCAACTGGGAGAAGCTACAATTTATTTTATGTGGTCAAGAGGCACATCCAGTCATTATTAGGGCTCAGAGACAGTTTGAAAATGGGACTGCTTTCATTTAATAAGGAAATCCACCATGTTAGTTTAAAAGACCACTACTCTAATTTTGCTCAGTATGTTTTTTTTCTACCTATGCTGATCTTCTGGAAGATAAATTTGGGAAGCTTCCAGTTCTGTACTCCATTAAGTTAGATCCAGATGTCAGTCCAGTTATCAGGGCAGAATGAAAAGTTCCAATAACACCGCAGGACAGAGTCAAAGCCAAATTAGATAAAAAGGTGAGACAAGGCGTGATTTGTCCTGTTCCAGAACCAACTGAATTGGTATCTTCCATGGTGATAACGCATTAGAAAACTCAGATGACAACAGAATATGTATTGATCCACGAGATTTGAACAAAGCACTAAAAAGACCTCATCATCCAAAGCACACAGTCGAAGAAGTTGCACCACTTATGCCAAATGCCACTGTTTTTCTGTCTTAGATGCAAAGAGTTCATTTTGGCAAATTCAGCTTGACAAGAAATCATCACTGCTTACTATGTTCAGCACTCTGGCAGGTACAGATTTTTGAGAATGCCATTTGGGATAAATTCTGCAAGTGAAGTCTTTCAGCATGCAATGGAGCAACTTTTTTCTGGGTATGCTTGTGCTATTACAGTAGATGACATACTAGCAGGAGGTAATGTTGAAAATGAGCATGACAGAAACCTCAGAAAAGTTCTGGAAAGGGCATGTCAAGTGAAATCTTAAGATCAAGCCACAGAAGTGCAAATTCAGGCTACAAGAGGTTACTTATGTTGGTCATTTATTTACTAGTTCAGGTCTATGACCAGACCCTTCAAAGCAAACAGCCATTCTCGAGACACCAGCTCCAGACAATATTCAAGCCCTGCAACATTTTCTTGGCATGGTTAACTATCTGGGCAAGTTCATTTCAGACCTGAGACAAAATTTGACATAGCTTCCAATGTGGATGATAAGAGAAAATGTATAAAAGATTACCCTGCCAAATATTAGTGGGTGCACGTATCACAAAAGCTGGAAATGGACATCTGAAAAAGCTGCTATACATAATAAGTGGCTATATATAATAAATGGGAATAAAGACGTCTTACCACAATGACAAGACTTTCAATATTATCTTTGAATGTGAATGGTCTCCCAGGTATATACAAAAAAGAAAAAGTAGTGAACTATATTAAGAAATGCAGAGTGCAAACACCTATGCTACAGAAGGCACATTTGGAAAGAACTGAGCATGTCAATTTGATAGAGAAAGAATTTCAGGATGGTTATTCAGTAGAATATTTGGGGCAAAGGAAAAGGGGAGTATTTATATTAACTGTTAAAGGAACTCCAATAGTGATAGAAGAGGGGAAAAAGATAATGGCAGATTAGCAGTAGTAAGAGGCTACTGGAGGATTATGCTGCAATGTATTTATATTCCACCTAAAACTGCTACAGTGGAGCTTAAGAAAATTCTGAGAGAAATAATCAGATTTCAGAAAATATTACTTAAGAGTGGGGACTGGAATTTGATCTGCAACAGTGAAGATGTATTTCTGGGGTCTAGAAGGGAAAATAAAACTAAAGAGTGTAGATTTTTGAAGAAATGTATGAAAAAAAAATTTTGTATGGAAGATGTGAATTTAATAGTAGGAGTTCAGAGAGTTTACATATTATTCCCTAGGGCACACTAAATGGGCTAGACTATACAGAAAATTACATTTCACAAGAACCTGTACATTTAATTGAGAACTTTGACACGCATCCTATAACTATGTCAGATCTTCTACCAATACTTACAAAAATAAAAATGCAAGGTAGTGAAGTAAAGACGACACACTCTGTTTCCCCCACCTACCTGTTAAAAAGAGATGAATTTAAGGAAATTATTTTGGAGTTATTAGGGAAGATGGAAATTACTCCAGAAGTTAAAATTAGTGAGGGGGGATAAAATGAAAGTGGAGTTTAAAAACTGTGTAGAACTAAAAAAAAATCTGGTTAAGAAGTAACAAGAATTATTAGAGGGGCTGACAAAGGTAAAATGTATTACAGAAGATGGGGGATTCTCACAGAACAAGAAGAGGAGCAACTGTAGAGCGCTAAATTGAAAATAAGGGAGTACCTGGATAATATGCATAAATATTGCTGTTAAGCAACTGTTTTTTGATAATAACCCCAGACCACAAAAACTTTTGGCACAACAATTTAGGCAACAAAGTAGAAAGGGTTGTTGCCAAACTTAGGGATCCTACAACAAGAAAAATAACCGTGAATCCTGTAGAGGTATTAGAGATATTTCAGACATTTCAAGAAAATGTGTGTAAAGCAGAGAAGTGGGGAAATCAAGACATAGCACAAATGGAAACAGTTGTGGAAGACTTCAATATACCAAGATTCAAGGTAAATGGAGCAAAACAATTTACAGTTAGGATAGGAAAAAAAAGAAATAAAAATGGTGATGTATAACCAATCTGCAAGAAAGTCTCCAGGAAGAGATGGTGTTCAGGTAGAAGTTTGGAAGGTAGAAGGGAAAAAATGATAAAGATCTTGGAGATTTTGTGTAACAGTATTTTAAAAGGAGGGGATTTACCAACATCCTGGAAAAAAGCTGTGGTGGCTGTAATACCTAAAGATGGTAATGATCATATAGTCCCATTTCAAAACCATGATTATAAAAGATTAATATCTATAACGGCTAAAAGAATGACAAAGGTGTTGCCAAATTGATATACATGGATCAATGTGGTTTTGTGGTGGGGATACAACATTAATAGAAAAATTATGATCCAGAGGGAAGGAGAATGTAAGAAAATACCACTGTTGTTGTTGGGTCTTCACGCAGAGAAAACATTCGACAAAGTAAGCTGGGATTTTATAACTAGGGCAGTGGAAGCATTTGCATTTCCTGATATAATGATAAAGTTAATTATAAGGATATGTGATGGATTAGAAGCAAACATTTGTCTGAACACAGGAGCCAGGCAGTGGTGTCCTCTTTCTCCTTTATTATTTGTGTTGTATTTAGAACCACTGGCAAAGAAAATAAGGGACTCATAAATTCAAGGATATATTTGCTATGGTGTTCAAGAAGAGTTGGCTTTACTATATTATTATTTTGTACCTGATGGAACTATCCAGCAGTGTAAACCTTTGCTCTGCATGATGGTCACTGTCGAAGTGACACCCCAATCTCATGCGCAAAAATGGAAAAAAAGAAAAAGGGTTGTAGATGGATGTTTGGGTAGAACCAGAAAAGGACATCTCCATGTTGTGGAATATTCTGGGACAGTTCTGTTTTTTCAGGATATAAAATTAATACAGATAAAACAAAGCCTACAGCTATAAACTGACCACCCACACATGAATTGGTTCAGCAATAGCCATATGTATGGAGACATGACAAAATATAGTATTTAGAAGTATGGATTAAAAAGGATTCTATTATGGCAGCTAAGTATATGTGGGAAAAGACTAAATGAAAGACAATACAAAAATAAGAAACCAAAAGCTCATGCCTATAGATATCTGGATAGCAAAACACATGCAGTAAAAATGTTTTAGTCCCTTTATATTTTATAGGTCAGGCATATTTTTATCAACCAGATGAGAAGTTGTGGATTGTAGCTAATGAAGAGTTGAAGACTTTTATCTGGGAGGGGAAGAGGGCAAGAGGGCAAGAGTCAAGTTGGATAAGTTTATACTCCCAACGGAACAAGGAGGTTTAGGACTACCTGATTTGAAGGGATATTTTAGAGCTATACAGTTAAGCTCTTATATATTACAACACAAGCAGAAACCTACAATTAGAAGTGGAAACGATGATGAAGCAGGCGGTAATTCAAGAAATAAGGAAAGAGTGGGATTTTGGATGCAGATCCTTAAGGAGAATAACAACAGTCATACAGAATATTACATTCATAAAGTAGCACAGAGTATTCAGGGAACTAACCCAACAAGGGAATGGAGAGAAGAGATTATACCAGTAGGGATGACTACAATTAGAGGTACAGAAAATAGGCAAGAGGAGGTTGGAATTTACTGGAGGACAATGGCAAAGGAACCAATATACTGGGAACAAATAATTACACAGGGAAAGGTAATATAATGGGAAGACGGCAAGAAGACATTTGGACTGCAGGCTAGTGATTTTCTTCCCTACCAGGGATTGATATTAGAGTAAAGACAAATAGAAAGGAACAGAGGAATCCTGAATGAAACACCTGTACTAAGTTTATAATTGAATTTAGAACAGCAGCTGCTGTTAAAAACGAATAATTAGTAGATCATATAACATATCGCACGATAACTATTGGAAGCAACCAGAAAAAATTGGGAAGGGAGATTAGATAAGCAATTCACAAGGAAACAATGGGAGGACATATGTATAGCTCCAAAATATGTAACAAAGTTTAGATGATTTAGGATTTTTGCATGGAAGTGTTGGCTTACATACTTTAAACCTCAAGCAGACTCCAAAGAATTTTTCCTCAGGTAGATGACAAATGCGGAAGAAAGAGATACCTGGGAGCATATGTTCTCAGAATGCGATGAGTTGTCAGACTTAAAAATTCCCTACAGAGTACTCTGTTAGGAATACTGGGTGAGCAAATGAGTGTAACTAAGGAAATAATTTTAGAGCTGGGGTACAGGATCTCAATTGCCTAACCAAAAAAGCAATTACTAGAAAATGGAAATCAAAGTCTAAACCATCTATATTTGAAGTAGTGAATACTGTAATGCAGACAAAGATACAAGAAGTGAGCTCTTCAGAAAAGGATAGGAGCAAATTATATAGACAAAAATGGAAACTGTGGGAAGAACACATGGATAGGAGCAAATTATACAGACAAAAATGGAAACTGTGGGAACAATACATAGGTTCATAGGCAGGTACAAGGCTATCGGCCCAAGGACCTACATAAGCCTAACCAGCAAGGTTCCATAGCTTACACCACCCAAGAAAGTTATTTTCCTGTGCCACTGTCCAGCAAAGACACATAAGTGATCCCTGGGGTGTATTTCCTATTTCCCATCCACTCATCAAGATTTTTCTTAGAGTGTTAATGAAGAACTTTGCTTGACATAGATGCAGAAAAATGTTTTGGAAGAGGAATGAGGTTTAGGTGAAGGCAGGAACTGAACAATTTATGTCATGTTCTTTCATTATTTGGTACAGAACAATATATGTGATGTTTGTAAATGTGAACTTGTTGATAAGGTTTGATTATTTTTATATAAATTCATGTTTGCCTCTATCATCATCATCAACCCCCTTCTTCCCATTTTCTACATGGGGTCGGGGCATCATGTTAACTGTTGCCACCTTTCTCAATTCAGTGCCACTCCTGCCTTCTTTGACACTCATGCCTGACTGTCGCAGATCTTCTCTCATACAACCCCATCCACCTCTTTGCTGGATGTTCTCATTTCCTCTTACCTTCTTCCTGTCTGTCCCAAATATTGTTATGTCTTATGTTTGCCTGTATCACAAGTAAATATTCAATAACTATGTTTAAAAAAAAAATTGCTTTGACATCTGATAAGTAAATGCCGCAGAACAATGGCCGAGGACTGAGCCCTGGGGTACACCTCTAGTGACAGGACTTTTGGAAGTGGTAGAGACACCCACCCTAAATTCCCAGTTTCTCTTTGTGAGCCAAATTTGTAATCCAGCCAGTTGCGTAGGTGTTTACTTTTAACTGGGAGAGTTTATCTACAATACCTGATCGTGGGATGGTGTTGAATACCTTTGCACGGTCTAGACACATGGTGTGCACCGACATGACTTAATCCATTATTACAGTAACCTACATAAAGCAGACAACCTGGCTAAGTAGGCAGGATCTGACCTTGACAAATCCAAACTGGCTTAGGTCAAGAGTTTGTAGTTCCTTATGTCTTTATTTGTAATTCCACAATGATTCTTTCTACTGCCTTACAGATGAAGCTGCTCAGGCTTCTGGGTCTATAATTACTCGAGTCTGTTGATGTCCCACCTCTTTGCAAGGTAATGACTATTGCTGTCCTCCATTTATCCAGCATGAAGCCTGTTTGGAGTCTGATACTGAATAACCTCTGTAGGGAATCTGACACACCATGTTTCAGGCTGACTAGTAGGCAGCCCAGTACTTTATCTGGGCCCAATAAAAATAGTGTTCTTGGTCTTGGGTAGCTCCTTGAAGACTTGTTCCTGTGAGATTTGAGGAGGTATAAATGCAGGTATGTGAACTGGGAAACATGGGGGGGGGGGGGGTTGAAATTTGTCTACTAGTAGATTGGCTATATCCTCGAAGTCCAAGAATGTGATATCCTTTACTATAAGCTCTGCACAATGCTAAGCATTGTTTATGAAATTTCTACCACAGTTAAAAAAGGCCTTGTAGGTATCCTTTGTGGGTGGCTAGTTTTAGCCATACCTGGCTTTGGTTGATTTGATCAGGGTTATATTAGGTTTCCACCATACGGGTTTATTTTCCACCACAGGAGTTTATTTTCAAATTTGGTGTTGTATTTAATTCTAAGGGGGACAGATGCATGCATTTACACGTGCACAGAATTTGGCAATAAAGGATTCTGTATAAGCAATGGGGTCATCAAGATGGAAGGGGTTTTTAAATTTAGCCAGGACTTTATCAATTTCAGTAGACCAACCTTGGCATAATCTCTGAAGGTACTGGAAGATGCTTCCAATTTAAGTCTTAAATATAACTGATTTGTGGCCTGATTTGACAGGGGATGGTGTTACAACTGATGGGGAACAAAGATTCCCCATACTGGTAAGGGCCAAGTGTAGGATTTTATCACCCCGATTGAGGTCCAGAAAGTCTGTAACAATGATGGCCAGAAATATCTGGGCATGCATGTTTGAGGATGCATAAGTCTTCTAATTAGTGGAAGAATAATTGAAGTCACCTAAAAAAATGGTGTTTGGCTTTATGCACAGGGTCTCCACACTGGTTCGGTAGGAAGTATGTGCTGACAGAGACGGGGGGGGGGGGGTCCTATAGTTAGCTACAATATGATAAGGGGGGTTTGTTAATTGTAAGTTGGATGTGGAGGAGTTCTGAGTCATTATGTTGTCTAGTAACCACAGGAAATGCTGTAAATAATACAAATGCTAAAACTCCCCAGCAGTGCAGAAAAGAGCCAAGCCAAACCAATAGGTTATAAAGTCTGACAAAGTCATTTTGATTTCTGCCTGTGCAGCAGGTAAGATGCCATTATGATGACTCTAATATCCTACACCCTTTGCCTTTATGTGTTTTACTTATGAAATAGCTTGAAGGAGAACCACTGGGACAAAACTTGACTTTACAGTGGCAGTAACTCAAAAGGTAGCACACTTGCTTTTGGTGCTAGAAGATCAGAAGGTTGTGGGTTATTTTTTGACTCTAGGTTCTTGGATTAATTTTCCAGTACTGACACAAAAATACAGTATAGGAGGATGATACTGCAATCCTGAGTGTGCCACCCCTTCAGATTAGACAGTGAACCGAGGCCCCATCTGCCCGAGTTTTCAGTAGCCTGCATGAATATAAAAGATCCTATGCTACTTATTGAAATAAGAGTAGGGGGAAGTTCCTGGTGCCCTAGCCAAATTTCCCCTAGTCAGTATGAATACCAGCTCTGGTTCCCCTGTGAAAAGTGACCACTAGCTTATTAGGACTAACCCAGTCAACAAAGCAAAAATAAATAAATAGAGCCCTTTATTTTGTATCAGAGATCACTTGAGTATTTGAGTGTACACCAAGAGATCATCATGGCTCTTAGTTATGGCCAAGTATGAATCTTAAATATTTATGCCTACTGAGCCATTACTGCAGATCATGTAACATTAGTGGATATGTAAGGGGTGGGAATCCAGTTCTGATACAGTTCCCACTGGTAGAATGTTTAGCATGTTGCTGAAGGGCAATTATTCCAAGTGGTATATGTGCATGACACTATGCAGCTTTATGCTGTACTATTACTATGTTTTTTTTTCGGTACATTCAATTATATTCCATATATACATACAAATGGTGTTGCTCCATTATGTTATGCAGAGCAACACCTCAGAGTTTCAGGCAGATCGGGTAATTTTATTTGTTATTAAGTGAAGGTGGACAACACCCACTCTCCCATAAAGCCTTTCTAGTGCAGAGTCCTTCACACCATCCCTTGGCATTTCATCAATCACAGATGTAACAGTGGACACTCATTTAAATACCTACTGATGTAGCTGTGGACACTCTCTTAAATATCTGGTCTGTTCTGTGGACATGATCATGCACAGCAGGCTGGACCATATTGGAAGGCATTTCAAGAATTGTACTTGGTTTGGTATGTAAGATCCAGCATGTTCCAGCCCTATATTACTATGTACAAAGTTTATCAATACCACCCTAAAGCTATATCTGTAGCTATAGCTTTACCTTTATCTTTAGTTATATTTGTATCTCTGTATCTCCCTCTTACTTTGAGTGTGCGTATATTTATATTTATTGAACATTAATTTGCTCATCCAAGTGAACTGTGCAGTGCTTTCACCAATTATGCAATTCAGTGAATATTAGTGTTGCCAAACAATGGTTTTAGTGGTGTGTGTCTGCACGTGTTTGAATATGCGTGTGTGTGTCCATGTACTGATGTGTTCTGTAGAGGTTAGTGGGTCAATATTAAGTCTGGCCGTGTGTGAGCATGTGTTTTGCTGCTTAAGGTTAATGTAAGGGCTAGATAAGGGGATAGTTTTATTGCTCTGAATGTGTGATTATGTGTAGGAGTGTCTTGTGCAGTGGCACTGTTAGGGATAAAGTTTTTCTAAGGTAATGTGTAGGGCTAGTGTTAGGGACAGGGACAAGGTTAGTATTACGGTTAGCATACATACATGAGTAAGGTACTGCATGGAATGGATGTCAAGGACCCACAAGATCAGCACTTACCAAATTGACTCTGTTCCAGTGAATCGCAACTCAATGAATCACTGGAAAGGGTTCAACCATGGGTCCTGTAGGGGGCAAGTAGTCTTACCTCAGCAATGTATCCGTCAATAAAATGAGAGTTGACCAAAGGTTATTGATCAATCCTACGTTGACAAAAAACAGCATTCAGTTCTATAAACTAGTTGTAATCAATAAGAGTGAAAGCTCTTTTCACTTGTTTTTCAGCCTCCTGTCTGCTTTCCATGCAGGACTGTAGTGCAGTCAAGTCAAGGAATTTCCCCTTACCATACTGGTGTGTGACCTCAAAGTTTATATAATAAGTGGTATGGAGGGTGTGGAGGGGCTTCATCCAGCAAAAAATATATTTTTTTGTTTTCTTAAAGTTAGATTATTTTACATTTGATCTAAAATAATTTTCTTTTCTTTTTTTTTTGTTCTGTTTTTGATGCATTCAATATTCGATGATCGAGTACCTAGACAATTTAACGAGACTATTTAAAATGAACATCTAAGCTTCCTTTTAAATAGTCCTTCCCGCACTACAGCTTTATTTACAGATAATGAGTTTGGGGCTCTATATTACTCCTGTCACAGTTCCCACAGTCTCTATTTTCATGCAACAGAAGGCTGTGACACATCTGCAATTTTGATATCTTTTCCATCTTACCCATGAACAACAAATGATCTTGGTTCAATTGTCTGACTAACAACTTCATATTTAAGATGAAAACATTCGCCTAGTTTTTGTATTCTTACTTTGGCTCCACCCTGTTAGTTTCTAGTAAAGTAGCCTTTCCATCATGTTCTTCACTTTATATCAGTTTTCTGGTATCAGTAATAAAAAGTACGTACGTATGTAAGTATGTAAGTACATTTTTTCTTACTGAAAGTTGAGTTGGTGAGAGCCCGAGTCACTGACAGTGGAGTGTTTCCTATATTCCAAATCTACAAGACAGTAATCCTCATAGCTTTTACTACTGCTCTTCTAATGCGATTTTTCACAGTTTGGATTGTTCTCCTACTTGTCCACTGGGCTATGGGTAGTGTGAACTGAAGAGCATATGTCTGTTTCCACTTGCACAAATCTTACAAACTCCTGACTTGTTCATGCATTGTCAACTACTGCCAGATACCAGAACATGAGGTATCCCCTTTCTCTAGAATACAGGCACTGATGACCTAGATACACGTAGACTTGCTACATCTGCCAATCTAATCATTTCAGGGAACCTGGAATATTAATCTGCACATATAACATAGATAATTGCTCCCAGTCTGCTTCATGAGTTATGTGGCATGAGGCATGGTGCAACCTTTTCGTCTGAATTGTTCATATGGCATGCACTGCAGATAGTACAACTCTGTGCTACTTGTTCTATATGAATCAACATTCTTGGGCAAAGTATTGCTCTTCTAATGTTTTTCCAGTTTGTTAGGAACTATTATTTTGTCAGCTTTGAACTTCAAGCCATGGACACAGCTTATTTCTTCTTTGAAAGAAACAAAATTAATTTCTTTAATGATTATTTTTTTTTGCACAAGTCCTCACTTCACTGTAACAGCATTCAGTAACAGCATTTCAAAGTCAAAGTAAACTTTATTGTCATTTAGAACTACTACACGTGTAGCCTAAAAGAAGTTTCATGCATTAGCTCAAATCTTGTCAATACAAAGGAAAGTGAAACAACACATACAAGTAGAGGAATAAACATAACTAACAAAAACAATACTACTCCCAATACACACAAGAAAGAGCAGAGATATTGATCACCCTCCTGAGTTAAATTAACTACCCTATTTAAAGTAATACAAAACACACTACAGACTGAAATGCCTAAGTTATCTGTGTAATATTGCATTTGAGTGAGTTAAATAATACTGACTATGGATATAATAAATAAATATTGAACTCAGTTGGAATATATGTAAGTATACATTGCACAAATAAATAAAAATTGACTTATGTGTCCAGACCCCTAGGACTAGTACCTGAGTTCAGAAGTCTAATCACTGTAGGGTAGAAACTGTTACTGAATCTTGTAGTCCTGCAGCTAATGCGATATCTCCTGCACGATGCCAGATGCTTAAACAGTCCATGCCTAGGATGTGTGTTGTCCTGTATTATTTTGGTGGCCTTTCGGATGCTTCTTGCAGAATAAAAATGTTGTATCAGTGGAAGACTGGAACCGGTTACCTTCTCTGCAACCCTTACCACTCTTTGAATCACCTTTCTTTCTGTAACTGTGCAGCTTCCAAACCTCACTGTGAAGTTGCAGATGAGGATGCTCTCTACTGCACCTCTAAAGATGGTGGAGAGAATATGAGGAGGAAGCTTAGCTTTTTTCAGCTTTCCTAAAAAGCGGATGCATTGGTGCACTTTCTGAATCAGTTGTCTGGTGTTTCCCCAACCACGAGAGATCCTTTGATAGGCATACACCCAGGAATCTCATACTCTTATCCTTCTCCTCACCCTCACCATTGATCCTGAGCACTGGGTGGTTTGTTCTCCTTTTCCTGAAGTTGATGATAATCTCTTCGGTCTTAATTGCATTCAGGTCAAGGTTGTTCCCTTCGCACCAACTGATCAGAGATGCCACTTCCTCTCTGTATGCCCTTTCATTCTCCTTTGTAATAAGCCCCAAAACTGTGGTGTCACCAGCAAACTTGATACTATGGTTGGACTTGTGCTTAGCATAGCAGTCGTGGGTCAGGATGGTGAATAACAGTGAGCTGAGAACACATCCCTGTGGAACCCCGGTGTTAACAGTGATGCACTTTGATGTGTTCTTACCTGAACACACCCTCTGCAGTCTCTCAATCAGGAGGTCCGGGATCCAGTTACAGAGATGTTTACCGATTCCTAAATGTGACAGTTTTTCTATCAGCTGCATTGGTACCACTGTATTGAATGCAGAGCTGAAGTCTATGAACAGCACCCTCACATAGTTGTTTTTGCCCTCTAAATGCTCAAGGGAGATGTGCAGAGGTACTGATATGGCATCAGCCCTGGATCGGTTAGCTCTGTACGCAAACTGCAGGGGGTCAAAATCAGGAGGTAGGCATGAAGAAAGATGTTTTTTGATCAGCCGCTCAAAACATTTTATAACAGTGGACGTCAGAGTGATTGGTCTGTAGTCATTAGGGCTGAAGGGAGGTAGTGGGATTATGCTAGTTTCCTTGTAGCATGAGGGTACTTTTGCCATGGCAAGAGAGGTGTTATATATTTCCTTGACCACTATGCATAGTTAATTGGCACAGCCTTTTAACACCTTACCCAGTTTGTCGTCTGGGCCAGCAGCCTTCCTGGGGTTCACTCTCCTTAGCTCTCTTCTTACCTCCTCTGTGCTGAGGCTGAGTACTGCGTCCTTCTCATCGGTGGGTAGCTTTAGTGCCAACCTGTTGTTTCTTTCCTCAAATCTACCAAAGATGTTCAAACTATCCAGGAATTTGATGCTGTCCTCACACTGTGCTTGCCTGATTTTGTAGTTGGTGATCTCCTATATGCCTTGCCATAGTCTCTCATGTCTTCAAAATGGCTCTGTACCTTTCTGCCATACTCCCTCTTAGACTCCTTTATACCCCTCCTCCTGGGCTCACAAAAATTTCTGAACTTCCCAATAAACTTTCCTATTTGTCTTTCTTTTCTTCAAGAAAAATAAAAGAGTTAAATACTTCTAAAGTGTTTTCCCCCAGTTACATGCAAAAATGTAGCAAATTGCATCTCAAGAGTTTTGTTGGCTAACTGATTCACAGTAAGGAACACATCAAATTTATGGATAACCTCCAATTTTCTGCTAAGTTTTCTTGTAGCAAAGGATTCCAGTAGGTTACAGCTGAAGCACACTTGCATTGTGAATTATACTTCTGTAATTCCAGACACATAAAATCTTTTTAACCAAAAAACATCTTTATTGAATTATCACTTATGACAGAGGCAATCATACATCTATATCAATGAAAACAAATCCTACTGACAAATTTTCAGTTGCAAACATTATATATAACATTTAATCTTCTATACAATCATTGTCAATGGAACATTACATAGTTTATTCAATTCCTCCCTTCCTGTAAACCTCATTCCTCTTCAAAAATATTATTTTTGCATGTATTGTTCCCACAATTCATATTTTTTCTATTTAATTTGCTTCTATTCTTTCCTAAAGATACCACTCCCAGTTCTTTTATCTCTGTTACTATATTCACTACTTTGAGTATGGTTGGCTTAGACTTTAATTTCCATTTTCTAGTAATTGCTATTTTTGGCAGTGACCACAATTAAAATCAGCAAGGCCTTACTATGTCTAAGCAATTCAGATCCTGTAACATAGCTCAAAAAATAATTTCCTTAGTTACACCAATTTCCTCATAAAGCATTTCTGACAGAGTAGTCTGCGGGGAATTATTAAAGTCTGCAAATTTGTTACATTCCCAAAAATATGTTTCCAATTACCTCTTTCTTCCTCATCACAGCTCCAACATTTTCAATCTACCTGAGGAAAAATTCTTTGGAGTCTACTTGGGGTATAAAAATACCTACGCAAACACTTCCAGGCAAAAATTCTAAATCTTTAGACATTGTTGCATATTTGTGTTCATATATATATATATATATATATATATATATATATATATATATATATATATATATATATATATATATATACTCCCATTGTTTCTTTGTGAATTGCTAATCCAGTTACTCTTCACAATCCTTTCTAACCTACTCTGATTCTTACAGTTATCAAATTATCCTTTTTTCCTGGCAGCTTCTAAAGATCTGCATCCAAAACACCAGTCTCTCCTAACTTCTTGAGCTTCCTTCCATTTCATCATCCCTCTCCACTTTAAATTATAGCTCTCTGCTTCTGTTGTGCATAGTAGTCTTAACCATGTAGTTCTGAAATATCCCTTCAAATCAGGTAATCCCAAATCATCTTGTTCTATTGGAAGGTCCAGCTTATCCTACGTGACTCTTGCCCTCTTTCCCTCCCAAATACAATTCTTCTGTTTTTATTAATTTGCTATCCACAACTTCTCCTCTGGTTGATTAACTTTATACATAGGTCAGGCATAGTTTTAAGGGGCTAAACATATTTTCTCTGCTTGTATCTTACTATCCATATCCATAAAATAGAGCTTCCAGTTTTCAGTTTTTGTATTATCTTTTGTTTAGTCTCTTTCCACATATCCTTAGCCGCCATAATATAATCTTTTTTAATCCGTACTCCTAAGTACTTCAGTCAGATGGTAGTGGATTTTGCGAAAAGGATGGACATGGCTGTGATGAATACATATTTTAACAAGAGGGAGGAGCATAGGGTGACATACAAGAGTGGAGGAAGATGCACACAGGTGGATTATATCTTATGTAGGAGGGCCAGTTTGAAGGACATTGGAGACTGTAAAGTGGTGACCGGGAAAAGTGTAGTTAGGCAGCATAGGATGGTAGTTTGTAGGATGACGCTGATGATCAAGAAGAGGAGGAGGAGTGTGAGGGCAGCACCAAGAATCAAATGGTTGTTGTTGTTGTTTCTTTCGGCTTTTCCAGGATCAAATGGTGGAAACTGAAAAAGGGTAATTGTGAGGTGGAGGTCAGGGAAGAGTTAAGACAGGCACTGGGTGGCAGTGAAGAGTTACCAAACAGCTGGGTAACTACAGCAGAGCTAGTAAGGGAGACAGCTAGAAAGGTGCTTGGTATGACATCTGGACAGTGCAAAGACGACAAGGAGACACGGTGGTGGAATGAGGAAGTACAGGAGAGTATAGAGAAAAAGAGGTTGGCAAAGAAGAAGACAATAACTCTGCTGGTGAAGCACTATTCTCTTGCGCCACAGCCAAATTATGGAACTCCCTCCCACCCACAAGTACCTCCGTACCATCATGCACCCACTTCAAAACTTTACTAAAAGCACACCTAAAAACATGCTGGCTATGCCCTTGCAACTCCCACTCTAATATCACCCACTCCATCCAACCACTACCTTTCTTTCCACCCCACTAACTACCTTGATTATTGCAAGCTCAGATGCTCATAAGCCTAGTACTTATTATACAGCAGGAACTTCTTATTGTAACATTTGTTAATGTCTGTTATGTACTTCGCAGATAAAGATTCTAGTTGTCTACTGATGTACTATGTTCTTCATCTGTAAATATGTTTTGTAATTGCTATGTTAATCAAATTGTTAATCGCTACGTAATCCAATGTAACTACTGTCTATTTATTTTAACTGTGGAGCTTTTCTCCCCGGGCCCCCGCTGAAAATGGACCTACATCCAGTCGGGACACTCCCGGTCAACAAA
This sequence comes from Protopterus annectens, assembly GCF_019279795.1. Lineage (NCBI taxonomy): Eukaryota > Metazoa > Chordata > Ceratodontiformes > Protopteridae > Protopterus > Protopterus annectens. Next base: position 1,443,525,299 of record NC_056733.1, read on the forward strand.
TGTAAATAAATAAATAAATAAATAAATAAATAAGAAGAAGTGGGACTGTCAGAGAGATGAAGAAAGTAGACAGGAGAATAAGGAGATGAGGTGCATGGCAAAGAGAGAGGTGGTGAAGGCTAAGGATGAGGCATATGAAGAGTTGTATGAAAGGCTGGGCACTAAGGAGGGAGAAAAGGAACTGTACCAATTGGCTAGACAGAGGGACCGAGCTAGGAAAGATGTGCAGCTGGTAAAGGTGATAAAGGATAATGAGGGAAACATACTCACAAGCGAGGAGAGTGTGTTGAGCAGATGGAGAGGGTACTTTGAGGAGTTGATAAATGAAGAGAATGAGAGGGAGAGAAGGTTGGATGATGTGGGGATAGTGAATCATGAAGTGCAATGGATTAGCAAGGAGAAAGTAAGGGTGGCTATGAAGAGGATGAAGAATGAAAAGGCTGTTGATCCAGATGACATACCTGTGGAAGCATGGAGGTGTTTAGGTAAAATGGCAGTGGAGTTTTTAACCAGAATGTTTAATGAAATTTTGGAAAGTGAGAGGATGCCTGAGGAATGGAGAAAAAGTGTTTTGGTACCAATTTTTATGAATAAGGGTGATGTGCAGAATTGTAATAACTGCATTGGGATTAAATTTATCAGTCACAGCATGAAGTTATGGGAAAGAGTAGTGGAAGCTAGGTTAAGAAGGGACGTGATTAGTGATCAGCAGTATGGTTTCATGCCAGGAAAGAGCACTACAGATGCAATGTTTGCTCTGAGATTGTTGATGGAGAAGTACAGAGAAGGTCAGAAGGAGTTGCATTATGTTTTTGTAGACTTAGAGAAAGCATATGACAGGGTGCCTAGAGAGGAGTTGTGGTATTGTATGAGGAAGTCGGGATTGTCAGAGAAGTATGTAACAGTGGTACAGGATATGTACGAGGGTAGTGTGACAGCGGTGAGGTCTGCGGTGGGAGTGATGGATGTGTTTAAGGTGAAGGTGGGATTACATCAAGGATCAGCTCTGAGCCCTTTCTTATTTGTAATGGTGATGGACAGGTTGACAGACGAGATCAGACAGGAATCCCTGTGGACTATGATGTTTGCAAGTGACATTGTGATCTGTAGTGAGAGTAGGGAACAGGTGGAGGAGACCCTGGAGAAATGGAGATATGCTCTTGAGAGAAGAGGAATGAAGGTCAGCAGGACTATGACAGAATATATGTGTGTGAATGAGAGGGAGGATAGAAGAATGGTGAGGATGCAGTGAGTAGAGGTGGCAAAGGTGGATGAGTTTAAATACTTGGGATCAATAGTTCAGAGTAATGGTGAGTGTGGAAGAGAGGTGAAGAAGAGAGTACAGGCAGGATGGAGTGGGTAGAGAAGAGTGTCAGGAGTGATTTGTGACAGACGAGTACCAGTAAGAGTGAAAGGGAAGGTCTACAAGAGGGTTGTAAGACCAGCTATGTCATATGGGTTGGAGACAGTGGCACTGACAAAAAGGCAGGAATTAGAGCTGGATGTGGCAGAGTTAAAGATGTTAAGATTTGTACTGGGTGTGACGAGGGTGGACAGGATTAGGAATAAGTATATTAGAGGGTCAGCCCAGGTTGGAAGGTTTGGAGACAAAGCCAGAGAGGCAAGATTATGTTGGTTTGGACATGTGCTGAGGAGGGATGCTGAGTATATTGGGAAAAAGATGCTAAGGACGAAGCTACCAGGTAACAGGAAAAGAGGAAGGCCTAAGATAACGTTTACGGATGTGGTGACAGAGGACATGCAGGTGATTGTATGTGACAGAGCAAGATGCAGAGGATAGGAAGAAATGGAAACAGATGATCTGCTGTGGCGACCCCTAACGGGAACAGCCAAAAGAAGATGATGACTCCTAAGTACTTCATTTTATCATGTCCCCAAAAATATGGGTACTGCTAAACCATATCATATGTCGGTACATAGATAACTATTGCCTTTGTTTTAACTTCATTAATTTTGTATACCACAAAAAATGAAACTCTCTCAGTATGTTCCACAACACTGAAATGTCATTTTCAGGTGTTATCAGGGACAAAATACTAGTATCTGCAAATTTTTGATTACCATGCCAATTATAACCTTATAAAATAAAAAACAGGGCGAAACAGCGTGACAGCGAAATTGCTTTATTCCAAAATCTTCTTAAGCGCTTTTCGGCAGTTGGAATAACTGACTTCTTCAGAGATGCCAATAACAAAGTTCAGTCTCCATTTAAAAACGTAATAATCAAGAACTCCATTAGTACCAAAGTAATTGAATAATAACTTATTGGACAACATTGATAATCCGGTCGTGGGCAGCTTCTTGAACTCCATTAATAACAAAATTGAGAGTTTATTTTCTAGACTGGACCAACTTGATGCTGAACATCGGGATTTCCGTCAAACCTTCACGTCAGCTGTGTACTTATCACGGCTGCGGAACGCTAACATTCAGCGAACGGGACAGACTGGTTCACTTAATTATGCGTTTAATGGTAATGCGAACATTTCACCGAGTTGAGCTTTGCCTGCTTGCTCAAGCCCGCAAGATAATCCTATTGTTCCAGAGAATACCGTCCAGTCGTTCCCTCAAACTAGATCAGTAACGGGAAGCCTTACTGAACATATGAACTTTAATGTTCAATTGAAAGTTGCTAACATACCGGTTCCATTGGTTTCACCTAACTTAGTTAGAGGAAGTCAAGTTCCTGCTATCGATATGGCTAGTGTTAATTTGGGGAGCATGTTTCGTCCAGTACCTAATGGTGCAAGTTTAGTGGACAATGTTAATCCAGGCAACATGGCTCGTCCTCCACTTAGTGAAGGCACTCTGGATAGTATTGTTCAGAGACCACCGGTCCTCCACAACCAAATACAAGGAAGTGAAGGTAATGTTACCGCTGGTTCGCCGGCATGGTTAAACAATGCTTTTAATTTTTCTAATGAAACCTGTACTGACAGTAGTAAGGTCAGTTCTGTTAATCGTGACTATGTTAATGATGATTTAAGTAGTAAATTAAAGGCATTCGATGTATGTTTCCTTAAAATGAAAAAATTGCAATTAGCAATTTCTTATTTTAATGAATGCCTTTCACGGAAGATTGTACCTAAGGGACTAAGACGTTCCCCATACCCAACCAGCTTGGAAGCTGGCTCGTTATTCCATGCAGACTTGATCTGTTTGTTTGATCGTCAAGGAATGGAATTAATTGAACTTATTGTTAAACATTACATCCTATTGGTTGAAGAACTTTCTACTTACCTGGTTGATCTAGATAAAAGGATACAATCAGATCTTGAATTCAATAGATATAAATTTGAATATGAACGTACTTTTTCTAGTATTGACGAACTTATGTTTAAATTACAGTCCCACAAAAATTAAAAAGCTTGTTAGAGACTGTAATGCTTATAAACAAGGTGTGGCTTATCCTACTCCCCCACCTGATCAGGTATGGAAAAAAGGTCTTTTTTATTTCAACAGAACAAATGCGACTAATTGTGACCAGAACGGGGTTTCAACTCATATGACTGCTTCAGTTGACTTGGTCTCAGTTAATGACAGGTTGGGTAACAATGTTATTGATAACACATCTAACCAGGACTTGAACGCTGGAGCACCAAGGGAAGGCCTTTGGAGTGAGAGGTTGAGAAGTGGTAATTCCACTAACCAACATCTAAATTTTCAACAGCGCCCCCATATGGGGGCACGACCGAAAACGACATCATCCAAAAATTTTCAACAACCACACTCCAATGTGAAATGGAGGAACAACAAACAAAGGAACAAGAACTAACACATTCAAGTAATTTAAACAAATTGTTAGCTGTTCCTACTTTCTTCCAGAACAATGAAACTGATCAGGTACTGTGTGATTTGGGAGTATTAGACCCACCATTGACTGAGAGACAGAATGTATGTAATACTGACCATTTATTAACATCACAGCAAGTAGAGATTGTTTTAAATAAATCAGGTGACTTTCAATTGTATAATTTCAGTACTACCAGATTTGATACCAATATGGTAGAATTTTTGTCTAAAGGTTTGACGTTTGTTCCTTCTAAGCCCTTGAATATAGTTGATACCATCTTGGACATTAAACTTTTTACTAGGAAATTAAATTTTAATTTGTTGATGGGAAATGTCCCTAATACTTTTGAACATGACAAATTACACATCCTTAGTACTTGTAATCCCCCCCTCCATCCAGCACTCGAATTGTTTGAGAAATGCTGTGAGCTTGATATTAGACATGCCACTAACATCGGTGTTTTACGTAGTTCACCTTCTAATATAAATAAAATAGAACATGACTATTTACAGTTCTTTAAATCCCAAAGTCTCCGGTTCTGTAAACCAGATAAAGGAGGAGGGTTGGTAGTATTTAGTACATCTGATTATTTTAATTGTATGGGTGAATTATTAAAATCTAATGCATATGCGATTAGCTCAAGATCAGAAGTTAATAAGGCATATAAGGCCATTAAGGATTGTATTGAAGAATTCTATATTGACATCAGAATTGACCATAAGATGTACTGTTATTTAACTACAATGTTTCCAAGGTATCCTTGTATTTTCGGTATTCCGAAAATTCACAAATCTATAGAGAACCCTCCATTGAGGCCACTAGTAGACAGCAGAGGGTCTCCCATGTATTCTTGTGCTAAAGTTGTGGATAGTATACTTCAGAAATACATAGTGAAGGAGCTTCAAATTTGTAAAGACTCTTGGACATTTCTTGAGAACATTAAATCTGTCGCATTCAATCCTCACTACAATTTTTTAACAATAGATGTGAGAGATTTGTATACCAGTATACCACACAACGTAGCACTCGACTGGGCCACTCTCATGTTAAAGAAACACAATGCTTCGAGTAGAGAAATACACCTGGTTTACGATCTCAGTGATTTGGTACTTTCTAACAACTATTTTGTTTTTCAAGATGAATTTTTTCTACAGAAAGTGGGGGTGGCAATAGGGTCACCTTGTGGTGGGAGTATAGCTAATTTAGTAATGGCTTACTGGGAATCTGAATTTGTTTTCACCAACAAAAACAAGTTTTTTGACCAGTTTATATACTATACGAGATTCCTGGATGACATTTTTATTTTATTCAATGGTAACGAGGACATGAGTAAATCCTTATTATATTACTTTAACAGCACTACTGATTTCTTACAATTTACATTTACATTTGATCTAGATAACATAGCTTATCTTGATGTATTCTTAAGTAAGAATTATATGTTTAATTGTTTTACTGCTAAGATCTTTCGGAAAAAGACTTATTCTAACACCTTTTTGCACTTCACTAGTAGTCATCCTTTCTCACAAAAGAAGACAGTTGTCAAGGGGTAGCTTGTCAGAGCTGCCAGGATGACCAGTTTGGATGATGACTTTTTAGAGGAATGTGCAGTGCTTAAAAATATGTTTCTATCTCGTGGTTATCCAGAATTATTGTTGAATAATCTTATCCAGGAAATTAGTGATAAGAGAAGTGGAAACACTTATAAACCTCTCCTTCCGGTCAAAAACTGTTTTGTATCAGATTACCCAGGACACTCGTTCAATAATGACTGTGTCAGCCTACATGAAATAGCTGAACCTCTCCAGCCTTGTACCAACACCACTAATATAACATATTTCACTACTACATTTAGTAAAGATTGTAATGTTTGTATCAATATAATAGAGAAGAATTGGGAATTATTTAAAATGTACCCTTTTATACATGATAAATTGGGTGATAGACCAAAAGTGGCTTTTCGGAGAGGGAGGAACATCAAGGCTGTACTTGAAGGACGTCATACCCCCTGTGCACGCAATCCAGGTATGGTCAAGTGTCAGAATTGCAATTACTGCAGATACGTGTTGGAAACAAATTGTTTCCATTTAAATGGTGTCTCTTATAAACTAAAACATAAATATAATTGCAATTCTACCTTTGTTGTGTATTTAGCTAGATGCACATCATGCCCGGTCTTCTATGTTGGTAAGACTGAAAGGAGACTGTGGGACAGAATCTACGAACATCTGTATGCTATCAGAAAGTGTAAACTTGAGAATGCCCTAGCTAAACACATGTCTGTATGTAATAACCATAATTTTAACTTTATTGTTATTGACCAGGTCAGTCTTGATTGTAGGGGGGGGCCGAGACATTTTAAGTTAGAAGAATCCGAATTAACCTGGCAGGTGGGATTAAGTGCATACTGTTTTCCAGGTCTAAATGATACTTGTTCCATTTCAAGTTTATTAAAATTGAATAGTTTAAAGAGGTGAGTAGAGATTTTCGACTGTAAACATAGATTGTTTTTTTGTCATTGAATCACTTCTAAGCAAGTTAGAACTTAGTTTTTAAATACATTTTTATAATTGTACTTAATGTTGTATATATATATCTATTTAGCAGTTAAAAGTTAGAGTGACTGTTATAGTGTTTTTTAATGTGTGGTATGATTATATATTTTTTAAGTGTTTGGTTCGTAGAATTAATACATGTCTCTTTAATATGAATGGAATAGACCAAGCAATTATTCAATTACTTTGGTACTAATGGAGTTCTTGATTATTACGTTTTTAGATGGAGACTGAACTTTGTTATTGGCATCTCTGAAGAAGTCAGTTATTCCAACTGACGAAAAGCGCTTAAGAAGATTTTGGAATAAAGCAATTTCGCTGTCACGCTGTTTCACCCTGTTTTTTATTTTACTAGTTGTTTTGCCTTGAGTTGCAATTATAACCTTGCATTTCTGAGTCCCTTATTTTCTTTGCCAATGGTTCTAAATATAACGCAAATAACAAAGGGGAAAGAGGACACTCCTGCCTGGTCATGCCTCTTCTTCTGTAAAATTCCCCTTATTCTGCAATACTTTATCCTTTTTCAGTCCCTCTAAATAATTATTGTTATTTCTTAACCATCTCTCTTTTTCTTTTATTTCTACCTTACTTTAAACTCCACTTTCATTTTATCGCACTTCCTAGCTCCATTTTCTGAAGAAATGTATATGTTCCCTAATAATTCCCGAATAATTTCCACTACCCATTCCTTAAATTCCTCTCTGTTTAACAAACTGGGGGAAGTGCCACTGTCTCATATTTTCATTACCCTGCAATTTTACTTTAGGTATTATTGGCATGTGATCTGAAATAGTTATTGGATGAGTATCAAAACTTTCCATTAAATGTACATGTTCCTGTGGAATATAATTTATATCTAGCTTAGCCCAGTTTTTGTATCTTAGGGAATAACAAACAAATTCTCCTCGAGCTCCTACTACTGAATTCACATCTTCAATACCAAATATTTTCATAAACGTCTTTAAAAATCTACCTTCTTTTGTTATTTCCATCTAGCCCCCCTAGATACATCCACACTGCTGGAAATCAAATTCCAGTCCCCACCTATAAGTAATATCCCCTGCTGAAAGCTGATTTTCTTCTCCTAGTATTTTCTTAAGCTCCATTGTAGCAGTTTTAGGAGGAATACAAATACATGCCAGCGTGATCCTCTTTCCTTGTCAGTAGCCCCTTCATACTACAAATCTACCTTTATTATCTTTTTTTCATCTCTTCTATTACTATTGGAGCTCCTCCAGAAATTAATATAAGTACTCCCCTTTTTCTATGCACCAGATATTCCTCTGAATAACCATCCTGAAAACATGCTCAGTTCTTTTCAAAGCTGGTCTCATGTAGTACAGCTATTTGCAATCTGCATTTCTTAATATAGTTCATCACTCTTTCATTTTTGTATATAACTGTGTGACCATTCACATTCAAAAATAATATGGAAAGCGTTGGCATTATGATAAGAAATTACTTCCACTTGTTACGTATCACAGCTTTTTAAAAATGTATAGTTTCTGTTTTTGTGTAACATGCATACACTAATGTTTGGCAGGTTGATCTTTTACATGGTTGTTTCTTGTAGACACAAACTCTTGACAGGAAATGTATTTAAACATTTCTGCAAATGTACTTCTTCAGCTTTGGGAAATAGGTATTCACTTTACACCATTTCATGTTAGGATGAATAAAAGCAACACAAAGATAATACAGATGTAGTCCATTCTAGTCTCATTAAGGTGTGTATTCAGACTGACTTCTCTAGAAGAATTGTACACCACTTGGCATCCAAATAATTTCAACTACTTCATTAGCATTAAAGCAATGTAACTCATTCACAACAACCACTAACAGACTGGCTTCTACTAAAAAATAGCACAAGGCCGGCAGTCTGTATTACAGAGCAGAAGCAACCCAATATCATAAGCTCTCAAGAACTTAATTGTAGTTTCATTCTTACTAAAAGCAGTACTGTAATCTTTCAATACAATCATTGTGGCATTTTCTGTCATACCTTTAGACTTGTCAGATACTAAGATTCCAAGTATAGGGACCATTTCATATCAATATCTGCAGTTTACTAAAACTACTAAATTACAAAAACAGAAATACAAAACAAACACTGTTATAATAACAGAAATATGGTATTCCCAATGGTTATATTAATGCAAAGTTAAATCAACCTCTAGTGGAATAACATATGACCCAGTTATGCCTTGTGCCGCATTACACCCTTAGGGATAGATAAAATAGCAAGCATGACATTTGGTCATACTTTACAGGTTAAATGTGACATGTGGCTGCATATATATCAATAAAAAATTCAAAGTACAAAGATCATGGTTAAATGCTGCATGTAGGTATGCAACAAAGGATCACCACAGTCAGACTAAGACACCCTTCCCAGATATTTGCATCATCAGCTGTTTAAACAGATATAATTGTCATCAAAAGGGCCAAATAGTTGATTGCACTAGTTAATGTACCTTGTAAAGGGTTACAGAAACTGACCAAAAAAGCAAATACTTCCTTAAAATATATTTTAGAGCTGTGCATCTTTGCAGAGGGAAAGAAATTAATTCAACAGCCTGATTTGCATTAACGAACTATCAGTGAAAAATGTTAATTTCAAACAGGAAAGAGTGGTTGAGGAGCTTATTTACCAAAACACAGCACATACCAATAACTTTCAATGCCACAAAACATTACAATCTTTAAAAGATCTAGCCTAATCACAATCTAAACTGATGTTGAAACTAAGTAGATATTACTTTCACAGGCTTACACTGGTCACCTGTGGGAGTTGATTTGATACCACAGTTCAGTTGTAGGATAAAGTCAAATATCCATGTAGTATTGCATACAGATTAGAAAAAAAAATTCCATTTGATACTGAAAAATGTAAAAATACAGTCACGAAACAGATTTATAGGTGATCTGACTAAAAGAGTGGTTGGATGGCAAAATGTAGAACTTGCTCCCCCACTAAAAAGACTAGCAAATTTCTGAAGAAGAGTCACAGTGATCAGGATAAGAACAGTGGCATTTTTGTGTATACATATGAAGAATATGGCAGTATATGTGATGAACTGATTAATTTATATGCTTTCCCAAATGGGCTCATAAATTGTGAACTGAAAATGGAAAAACAGCAAATATATTTTGAAAAAGATTTATGACGTTTGGATTGCAGAAATACCTTGAACTAGTTCTTTCACCCTCAAAACTGGCAGCTGCATAAATTCATAACCCACAGTATGTGAAACTCTTCCTTCACAAAAATTAAGTTGTCAGTCATTAACTTCAAACAGTATTTCAGAGGACTGCACTTACCAACTTCAGGACGACAAGGAGCAACTCCATGGTAAGTTAGATTACACTTAGAGCAAAATACAAACAAACAGCTAGTGCAAACACCCATTTCACTTTCTGGCTCTTTCAGTACTGCAGTTTGACAGCTTAATCTTGGACAGTATACAATATCTGTCATTAGACTCAGACCATTTTGAAGCAGCAGACGGTCATAACGAGAAAATGCCTCCTCTCCAACAAGTTGTTTTACCTGCGTAAAAAAATAAAAACATTTTTAAAAAACATGACCTCAGGTATTCTGAGCCAACATTTACTGTGTTTCTCCCACACAGGAGTATGGGGAATGTCTGAAGCAGCTATGGATGGTGTGGCTACATACGTCACATAAGTCAGGAAGGCATGTACATGTGCATGCATGTAGACTGGGACTGCCCTAAACAGCAGCATATATGGGACCTGCCAACCTTTGAAAGAAAGGACAGATTTTGGGAAGGGTTTTACATTAATACTGGACAGTTGTCATTTTTACATCCAATTCTTACCTGCAGGGGAACAAGTAGTCTGATAAGGCTGTCACCTTGATCAGGGAATAAATAGGCCATGAGGCTATTGTCCTGGTCAGGGAATGGATAAACAGGCCAAATGGGAGCAGGAAGAGGCACTAAATGAAGTTGTGAAGGGGAAAAATTATAATTTTAGGGTTATTCATGAGCACGTGCTTGAGGCAGTTGTTCTAACCTGAAAGTTCCTATCACTAGGTTAGGTAAAAAGAATATTTTGGTCAACTGAAAGTAGCCTACTTATTTGTATAAAATACACCTGGATATCAGCAGAAGGTTAGATTGGCAGGTAGAAATTATTATATTAGTTAAATATTTATTTCACAGTTTTAGTGGATTTGTGGATTGAGGCAGGAATATAATGCAGCATCTCACTGGTTCCCTCAACACCGTGTAGCTGAGGATGTGAAGGCTATAAGGGCTATGGTGGAGTTTACATCCAAGCTGCTGCAGATCACTACCATAGAGATTCATAAAGTTAAGCAGATTTCTGACAACCATGAGCCATAGCTGCAACATTTACAACAAGCTCTGACCATATGGCAAATACAAGTAATTGACTAGCAGACTTTGATTACTGTGCACTATAAGAAGATAAACGACTTACAACCTCATACCTTAAACCAAGAAAATAAGGTAGATGATCCAGAGAAGCAGGCCTGATGCAATAATTTAAGAATTCCAGGTATGTCTGGATGACTGGATAGAAGAATTTATTAAGAAAGAACTCTATACTTATGTATGTTTTTAGTCTACCCATTACTAAGAGAGCACAATGTGCTAATTAAAAAAACAGATCTATTAATCCAAGGCATTTTATCACTAGATGTCTTCATTACAATGACAAGGAGTGTATTCTCAAAACAAGCAAGATATCTTACAATTTACAAATTGCTAGTCATCCTGTGAGATCTGCACCTAATTATGACACTGCCCTGTCTGCCAGATGTGAAGTATTAGCATGATTTTTGTGATATAGGAAAAAACTGTGGTTTGGAGTGCTGCTGTGCTTTCCTACACGATCACACAAGTGAAAGGAACTCAGCTAATTTCAGTCACTAACCCTAATGGTGAGAACCATTTGTTAAAAGTCTGGGATATACAGGTGGTCATATGCTGACACTTGCACACTGGAGCAACATCTATGCAAGATGGTAAGACAGATGGGCCAGCAGCCATCTTTGTCACACACCAATTCCCCCATTTCAGAAAAAGGGCAGGAAAGTCACTGTTACTTCATATAAGACTGTGACATATCCAGTGAACTATTTTTTTTTAAATTTCTCCAAATTATTTGGGTTTCCAATACCATGACGGGAATGGATCCCATTTCTAAGTCAAAGTATGATTAAAGTTTAAGAAATTAGTATTGTTTCAATATTTTACGTCAGACAGAAGTGCTCTTCGCAGCACCTGCAATATGCCCAGTGATGACTTCTGCAATTTGTAAGGAGCTACATGTAATCTGTAAAATATCTAAATACAATTGTTGATTATTTTTTATACAACCCCGTTGCTCCTACTGCTATTAGAATTGTCTAGGTATCTTTCTTCCACATTGCTCTTGTTTCTGCCTGCAAATCCTGATATTTTATGACTTTGTGTCTCTCTGTATGCAAGACACTGTAGTCACTGGGTGTAGCAATTTCAATGATATATGCTACTTTTGTCTTCTTTTCATGGACCACTATATCTGGTTTTCTTGCATCTGTCTTTTGAACTGTTGTTAATAGGTGATCCCATGTGATGTAGACTCAGGTTACCAGTGTTTTTCAGCTACTTCATTATTATAATGTTTGCACAATCCCCTGTGCATCAGTCTTGCCACATTATTATGCCTTTCAGTATACAGTCCTTCTGCCATTAGATGTTGCAACCAGCAACAAGGTGTGCAATTGTTTCCAATTCTGTTTTACAAAATCTACATTTGTCTGTTTCTCCCACATGTTCAATGGACTTTGTAACCCAACGCATATGTAGTGCACTACCTTGGGCCACCAATATTAACCTTTCATCCTTTGGTTTGAATTTGCCTGTTCTTAACCATTCCTGCTTTCAATCTTGATCAACATGAGGTTGTTCCAGGAGTTTTCTATACTTGCAAATATTTATACATTTTCCACATCTCTTGCCTTCTCATCTGATCCTTTACCTTATATTCTTTCTTTTGTTTTTTTTTTTGGCACATGCTGCCTGATTTTTATCTACTTCTGGACTGATATCCATTCCTGTTTGACGCTGATATGCTTCTGATAGACTAAGAAGGAAAGTCATCTTACATTTATTCTCCTCATGTGTCACAACTTTCACTAAGTTTGGGTCTTGTGAGGTCAGCAGATATGTATGCAGTCCCACGACTGCAGATATACTTCCTTCGGAACGAGGAATATATAATCTTGGTATGCACTGATTTTTATAATTCATTTGATGATCATAAAGCATCCTTTTTGTTTTCCTGACTAATCTATCCAACACCTTTTGGGGCCAGTCAATCACTCCAAAACTGTAAGTTAGGACAGGAAGAGCAAATTGGTTTATAGCTTGGACTTTATTCCTAGACGTCAATGATGCTGTTTTCAGGATTAGTTTAAGAATTCTGAAATATTCCTTACTGAATTTTATTCGCACTTATTCATGTTTTACTGATGATCTTTCATCAATTCCCAAATATTTATACGCTCCCTCTTGCTCAAGTTCTGTTATATCACACTCCTCTCCCAAACTGATGTTTTCTTGGTCCTGCAGCTTTCCTGCTTTAAGGGTTGCTTTTGCACATTTATCAAGACCAACTGACATTCTTATATCATCTGAAAAAGTTTTGACCACTTGCAGTTGTGCTTTCAGTTCCTCATCTGATGAGCTGTGCAGTTTTAAATCATTGACAAACAGAAGATGAGAAGTCTTTACACTTTGTTACTTTCTGGGAGCCAAATTATAGCCATGACCTAATCTGTTAAGCAGACAGTCACCCTGAAATATCCCCCTTTGGACTTTTATCCCTGGCATAATAATTTGTGCTTTATCATGGCTTAACTGCAAAGTGGTTTGCCAGTCTTTCATGGTCGCTGTGATGTAGTTTGTCAGTGTAGGATGTATCTTATACATTTTTAAGCACTCTTTTATCCATGAATGTGGGATACTGTCAAATGCTTTTCTGTCTATCCATGGCATACTTAGGTTATTCCCCTTTTTACAGTTCTCCACTATGACTTTATTTTACAACAAATGATCCTTTGTTCCATATGACTATTTTATTAACCTTTTGTTCTACTGTCATAATTGAGTTTTCTTCTAAATGACTATAAACTCTGTCGGCATCAATTCCAGTGTATAGTTTATACGTTCTTGGAAGACAAGTTACTGGTCTACAATTTTTAGGGTAGCTTGCAGGTTCACTCTTAAGTAGGAGAATTGTTTTTCCTGTTGTTAGCCAGGCTGGTGTGTGTTTCTGGTGCGCATATAAATAGTTCTTACTCATGGCTAAGATGTTAATACCTTTTAGCCAGAAGTTAGGTACTGCATCTAGGTCTGGGGTTTTCCAATTAGAGGCTTTTCTTAACTTTGTTTCAATCAATCTGGCCGTTACTTCATCTCATTTCATATCCTGTACCTTTGAACTTCTTATTCTTTCTTTTACTTCTTCCATCCATTTAGCATCTTTGTATGTTCCACAGGATCTTCATAAATATTTCTTCAAAATGCATCTATTTCTTCTTTTTTGGTGGTCTTTCAATTCCTTTTATCTTGTTTCCCGATTCTCTATAAAACTTTTTTTGGTCATCAATAAATTGCTTATTTTGTACTTTTCCTTTATATTTATCTGTGTATCTTCTACGTTTTTCTGCCTGTGCTGATATTTTTAGTTTATTATTTGTGATAGTGCATGATAAATCCGGATCCGTTATAATACTCTGCATTGCTTTTATTATGTCTATCTTTCTGAGTATTTTTGTTAATCTGTCCTCTCTTCTATACTCTTCTAACAGTGACACTTCTTGTCTTAATTGCTTTATAGTTTTCTCTATTCGACATTTCCATAATGGCATTCGATTTTCCCCGTCCTTTCCCTTACTACCCCGTGTTCCTGTGATAGGACTTTATCTGTTATTAATTTGGCTGCACAATAATGTATCCTATTTACTTCTGTTATATCACATGAATCTCTATGGACAGTCCTAATTACTGTGTTCATTTGTTTTATCAAGCTTTTAAAGTTTTGGGTTTTATTGACCTGCTGCAGTCTATTTCATTGATCTTAATATGTCTATCCAGCTCTATTAAATCAAGCAACTCTTCTGTTAGATCATTTTCTTCTAAACTGAGGGCACATTCTTTGTTCGCCATTTCCTGCGGGCATTCCATAGAAAGTTATAGAACTTCTTCTTGTGCCACATTCTCTTCAATTTCATACTTTTGTCTTCCACTGCTCTTTCATATGGGAATTCACTGGCCTATCACTCCACGTCATTGACTGTGTCAGAGTTGTCACAGTTTCCTGTTCTTTCCTTTGCTGTACAGCTCCAACTGAAGCTTTGTACTGGTTTCCTATGGGAGACTCCAAAGTATCTTCATATGTCAACTAATTACACGCCTCCTGCTCCACTGGTTTATCCTTCAATAAGGCAAGATCTATTCCCTGCATTTTCCAAAACACCTTGAGCCACTAACTTCCACTTAAGTGGTATCAAAATCCAATGAGGACTGCATGACTGATCTAGAGATTTCATCAGAGGACCTGTCAGAAATGGAAGCATCGTAGAATCAAACTCCTGCTTTAAACCACCTTAGGTTGAAGCCAGTTTACTATAATGGTATAGTGAAATAATATGTATTTTTTTTTAATGAAGTAATCTCCTCTGAAAGTAACTACTGCAGATCGATAATTACCATCTGTAATGTTGCTCTAACATGAAAGTGCAACACCTAACATGCTGCTTCCTTATGGTTGCCACAGTGGTAATCTGACAGTTCCTTCTGGGGTTCAGTACAACATTGCTGATTTAGGTACAACTATATAAAGATTCAAGATGGAAATGCACGAATGTGGACAAAATGTTATGCTCATTGCTATGCAGTACTGGTGATGTAGACAAGTGTGTGATGAAGCTTTTTTTTGTCTGTTAATAAAACATATCTGCTTGTTGCTGCATGCCCATTTTTGCATGACTGCACTCCCACACAGGCCAGCTGTGTAAGCAGGCCTATAGTGATGTGATGAGTTATATGTATCAGTGTTAAATGCATGTCTCACGCTAATTGTATGTAACGGTCTCAGTTTTTTGTACTAGGTTACAAATTTACATCAGAAGTTACCAAAGCAACAGCCTCACAGCACATCATTAGAGCCAGATATGAAAACTTATTACTTTTTATAAAGACATTTTTATTAATACACTACATCTCCCAATAGATGATGGTGTCTCTGAATTCAACAAAATCTTTGTAGGTGTTCTAAGTATACAAGCATCCCTCAGAATAAAAAAGCCAAAGTCACCCTGTCCCATGGCTATCTTTAGCAACTAAACAACTCATTAAACAGAGAGACAAAGCATGGGACAAAATAAAACTGTTCCTACTCTACTAGCATACAATTAAGAAATCTAAGAAAAACAAGTTATATACTTACCATAACAATAGATCTTTTCAATCCACTAGGCTAATATGACATATGAGTCCTCGAGCCCCAGCTTGGATCTGATCCAGACAATTTAGTGCTCCAGCCTCGAGCCCTTTCTAAACTTTTCTCACAATGCCATGCTCCTCCCTGACTAACTCATATCAAGTTTAACACCTACAGTTAAGTGCATTTTTACTACCTTTGAGTCAGAAAAAAGATCCTTAGATACACATAATGACAGGGAAGGAGGACAGGCTGTAGGATCAGATGGAATGGAATGAAAGGATCCATCATTATGGTAAGTAAATAACTTACATATCTTATTCATTCAGCCCATCTAATCTGACATATGAGCCAGAACCCCCAGCTACTACAATCCAGGATGGCCTTAAGATAGGAGGACCTTCAGGATGGAAGCTCCAAAGGAAGCTCTGGCTCTGGACATGCAACTTAATTTGTAATGCTTAACACAGCCATGGGTTGAAGACCAAGTGACAGCTTGACAAATTTCATCCAAGGACAAGGCTCTGAAAAAGGCTGTTGACATAGAATATGCTCTAGTGGAGTCAGCCTTAGGCTGTGTGGACAAAGACTTATCCTGAAAAATGTAGATAAAGGAAACACAATCTGACATTCAATTAGACAGAGAGACCTTAGAACCTTTCTGGCTCAATTTGTTATGTACAAGAGACACAAATAATTGCTTGTCTTTTCTGATGGGTGCTATCCTGAAACGGTGGAAAAGAAGCTGGCTATGCACATCTAAGGTATGCAAGAAGTATTCTTCTTTATTTTAATAATTTGGAAAAAAACACTGGGAGATGTATAAATTGTGAGCAACTGGTCCTGGAAGCCACTTTTGGAAGGAAGGAAGGGTTGGTCCTAAGAGTAAGCCTGTCCTTATGAAAAATGATATAATGGAGAAGAGAGAATAAGGCATCCGTTTCAGAAGCCCTCCTGGCTGAAGTTACGGCCACAACAGTTTTCCAGGATAAGAATTTTAAATTCATAGTTGCAGCAGGCTAAAATGGAGGTATGGAGAGGACATCTAGGATAAAATGTAAATTCCATGGAAGAGGCATGTCCTTAACAGGGGGGGGGGGGCTCAAATGAAAATGTCTCTTTAAGGAAGGCTTTACATAACTTGTGACCATACCTCTGAACCATACAAATTACTCGTTTTGTACCGAGTTTTGGGGTCTAAATAATGGGGTGCCACGATTCCCGAGTGGCACCCCTTAATTTCTGATTTCCCGGCTTTTTTATTTAAATAAATTTAGTTTGGCATTTTGAGCTGACGTCATCACGTGCACGATGACATCGGCTCTGTGAAATGGCCGGCTAGCCTGTTGGCTTTGAGCAATAGCTCATGTGCATGTATTTCCAGCTGCTACAGCAAGCCAGAATGGAATGTGTAGCAGTAAGAAGCAGGAATGGTGCTGGTTCCATGAACAGCATAAGTAGGAATGGTGCTGGTTCCACGAACGGTGGCGACTTTTTGGATTTGGAGGTGGGGGCTACAGAGTTTGTGAACGGAGGCTGCAGGAAAAAGCAGATCTTCTCGCAGATTTACTTTTGATGGCTGGCTTCAGAGAGAGGTATTTCTTGTGTGTGTGTGTGTGTGTGTGTGTGTAATGCCCCAGTGAATATACCTGGTGGCTAGAGGTACTCAGGCTCAAACCCTATACCTTGGGTACAGGTAACAAGAGCCTAAAGTCCCTATCCACCACCACTTCATAAAACTTATCAGATTTATGCCTCATATTTTTGTTCTGTTCCTCATAAAGTCTGTGGTTTTCTGGATTTTTCTTGCAAATCGGTGAAGGATTGACTTCACTAAATAATGACAGGCATTTGAATTTCAGACTTCATACTCTTCAGAAAATAAATGGTAACACAAAAACTTTTATTCTAGCAATTTTGTAACTTTATAAGATCAGTATTTGAAATTTGTCACTAATTGTGGGGCTGTATTCCCCCATTATTGGCTTTTTCAGGTTTTTTGTGCTAAGAAGTTGAAAGTTATGGTGAGAAGTGAGAAGTGAATTCTGTACCCATTATTGGCTTTGTCCAGGTTTTTTGTGCTAAGAGGTTGACAGCTACGGTGAGAAGTGAGAACTGACTTCACTAAATGATAGCCATTTAAGTTTCAGTCTTCAAATATTTCAGGAAACTGCTGATTTGGCATAATGGTATGTTTTTTTGCCTGTAGTGCATAGGGTCCTGGGTTCAAGTCTTGGCAGTAAAATGCGGTGGTAACACAACATTTTATTCTAGCAACTTTCCAAAATTATAAAAGCAATGTTTAAAATGTGTCCCTGGTTTTTAGGCTTTTGTCCCCCCCAATAAATTTTGGCTTTTTCCAGATTTCTTGTGCTGCAATGATGAGAGATACACTTGAGTATCTAGTGGATTTCACAATGAGCTGAGAGCTTCACGGGAAGAAGTGTTTAGTGTTGCTTATGCTGAGTTTGCTTGCATTGCTAATAGCATAACAGGTTAAATACTTGCTTTTGATGCAGAAGGCTGTGGTTTCTACTCCCACACTATGTAGATGCATTGCTGATATTGTACTGTGTTGTTGTACTTTTAAAGGGGGTGGGTGTAAAAAGTCAAGGGTGTAGCTACAGATACAACAGAACTTACAAAAGTGAAAAAATGTCATGCACAAGGGCATTTGTGCCTCAGTGGAAAGAGCAACAAATATCATTAACCCAAATTCAGGAACAGAAAATCAGAATTATTATGTTCTTTGTTACATTATAACAAAAATATTTTCAAACAAGTACAGTACATTTTCCAGCATTCAAGATAAACACATTTTTTCTACTTCAGACAGTGAAGAAGCAAGAGTGGCCAGTTAACAGCACCTGGATTACAATGATAGTTTTGATGCTTCAGAATGAATGTAGAAGGTCTGTCACTACTTGGACTAAAATTGGAAGTCTTAAAATATGCAGTTCACCTAGTTTATTTTGTTGTGCATTATAGCTATTGAGTTGGTCTGATTACACAAATCAGAGTAAGTCAAGCAAAAAAAAACGAAATTGAAAACTGAAAATTAAGTTCAAGAAGCTGTACAGGATGCCCATGGCTTACACTACTGCCATTCTATTTTTATACATTTTATATACATACACAGATATATATATATATATAAATGTGTGTGTGTGTGTGTGTGTGTGTGTGCAAGCGCGCGCATGTGTATGTGTGCTCGTGCGAGCGCGTGTGTGCATGGAAGTAAACTTTTATGATGGAAATGTTCTGAATTGGGCAGTTTTGTCATTATTGGTTCATGCATTTTGTTTCATTGCCTATTGGAAAAATGTTCAAACAATACATTTAAAATGTGCTCTAAATCTAACAAGTGTGCTGTATTATACAAGGAATATAGTTTAATAAAGTCAGGAAGGTGTATTAAAGAACACATCTATGTTTTTTGTGCAAAGGGCCTATGATTTGAAAACAGCCCAAAGGTAATCTTTATCCACCACTGACCAGATGCATTTTCTTTGGATGTGGTATGGGTTTCAATGCTGTTTCAATGAATGTGAGTTTCAAGGGCAGAGAAGCTTTACTGTTAAGTCTATTTTCATTGTGAGATAATATTGCTTTGTTTAGTAGATATCTATTAGTGTTTGTGCATTATGCTATAAAATGTAAAAATAAAATCCAAGTAATCACTGTAGAAGTAAAGCAGTATGCACATTAGTGTTTATGATATATGGGGCAAAACAGCCAGGTAATGGGACATTGGAATGGCTGCAGGGGGACTCTGGTGCCATATTTTGGTGGTCTGTTCTTCAGTTTGCATTTGAAGGTTGGTATCCCACAGTTCCATTGGCGTGGGCAGGGTTACGTAATTACGTATGCAAATTTTATGTTAATCAGCGTACAGATCTGTACTTATTTTTCATGGACTTTGTCCAGATTTTTTATGTTTCCAGGTTGAGAGGTATGTTTGTGACATGTTAAGGAGAAGTCCTGAAATCTGATGTGAAATGATGAAACAGCTTCCAGTTGTACCTTGATAGTAGAGAAACTGGACCCAGCCGAGAATAGGGAAGACAAGAAACGTAAAACTTCTGGCACCAACACTGAAAAAAGCTCTGTGTTATGAGATTCTGCCCATAAGGCAAACCTTTTCTATTTGCTACAGCCTATAACATATAACCAGAAGGTGCACAACTAGTCAAAAATCTAACAGCTATACCTATAGGCTAAACACTAAGACAGTGAGAAACAAGATATCAGACAGCAGTGGAACAGCTGAAGATAAAACTTTGAATTCTCCCAAAGCAGGAAGAATTTTTTTCAGAAAATACTACAGAAAACACTAGCTACTACTAACAATAGTCTTGGGACTGAAAAAATATAGGTTGTCCTAAGCTAATTTCCATGTATAAGAGGAACAGCATTTATCTGCCAGATCAGTGCTGTTTATCCAAGTGGCGGGAAGCAAGATCTGAGTCAGTCAGGGAGGAGCAGAGCATTATGGGAAAATGTTTAGGAAGGGCTTGTGGCTGGAGCAGTAACTTAGATGGATCAGATTCGAGCAGTTGCTTGAGGACCCATATGTCAGAAGAGACAGATTGAATGAAATGGATCAACTTATAACCAAAGATAAGAAAACCTATTACTCAGCCAATCAAAACATGCAAACTAGTCATCCAAAACTGTTCTGGGCCTTAAACAATAAACTATGAAATCCAGGACAAGCTACAAAGCCAACATCAATCACACAGAAACAAAATTAAAATAGCTAACCAATTCAATACCCACATTACACAGACAGTGCAGTTAACCAACCAGGTGATTAATCAAGCACTTGAGGCCTCTCCTCAAATCAAATAACCTCCTTCAGCATTCCTGCTTCCACTCAGTTCCCACACATACCATCAAAAAATTCCTCAAAAAATTAAAGCCTACTACAACTGCTGCTGACAACCTTTCTGGTATATATATCTGAAAATAGCAGCTGAGGCAATTGCATGTCCAGTTTCAATTCTGGTAAATTGATCCAAATCTGAAAATAAAGTCCCCTTGATACGGAAAAAGTCATTCATTATTCCACTGCCCAAGGGTGGAATCAATACAGATCTTTCAAACTGTGGATCAATTGCCATTTTATCTTCCCTATCAAAAATATTAGAAAACATGCATCCATAAGCAACTCATCGGCTATTTAATAGATAATCAGCTTTTGTCTTCAACCCAACACAGCTTCAGGCCTCATTACAGCATAACTACTGCTCTTCTGAATTTTGTTAATATATCATCACATGCAGAAATGCCAGAAGCCTAGTCTCCACCATCTTTCTATACTTATCAAAAGCTTTTGACACGGTCTCCCACCAGGAGCTCTTACATACACTCTCATCCTTAGTGCTCACCAGTTCTTCACTTTTCCATTGCTACCTCTCAAACAGAGCAAGAGCACTGAAATGGAAACAAGATTTCTTCACCTTCTTGCCAGTAACTATTGGTGACCCACAAGGATCTATACTAGGCCCCATACTTTTCAACACATTCATCAGTGCCCTCTAGACTGCTTCAAAAATGCTACCCTAGTTGAGTAAGCTGATGGATCAACTCTAAACTGCACTGGCAAATCTCTCTCTAAACGCTAGACTTTACACAACAATCTGAATTATTGATTAAAATTTGAGCAAATAATACACAACTACTTCAAAATTCTAATAAAACTAGATTACTATTCTTCACCTCAAAAACACATCTCTACCAAAACACTATTTACTATCAACTCTGCTAACAACACCATGACAAAACAAGTAAACCACACAAAACTATTGGGTGTCATCACAGATGTCCAGTTGAAAATCATTCATCATGTATCACATGTGGTTAAAAAAATCATCAAAAACTAGGTACATTATAGAGAGTAAAAATCTAACTCACTGATATAGCCATAAGACATACAGCCTCTACTTTCTTACTGCTATCTTTCCTCTATGCTTTCCCAAAATTCGCTAAATTTCAAGTCTTGTAACTGTCTAAACTTGAACAGAGTTACAATGAAGTAGACAAATCTGCAACCAAAACTATAACAATAGAACACCACTGTCTCAGAGAATTAAACTGGTTATAACTACATAAACTATCTCTCTCAATACGCAGGCTTCTCTATACGCTAGAAAATTGCCCAGCCCTTTACAACTTAATACAACACCACTCCCAATAAAATTGTATACTTTAGAGAAAAATCACTAATCACTATAATCAAATCATCTAATACTGTAGGTGACTCTGTATATTCAAATAGCATATCTAAGCTATGGAACCACATCTCGCTACCACCTAAATCCATTCAGAAGGCAAACTTGTTTGGAATTCCCAGATGGCTGCACATTGAGTAACAGCTTAATTCTTGCTTTCCCACTGTGAAAACAGAAACTCAGCAGAGAAAGCCAGTGGACTTATATTTATGGGTAAATTTCAGTAACTGGCTAGTAAGTGCACTGTCTGGATCCCATGAAAAAAGAATCCAGAGAATCTGAAAGAAAATCAGCTGCAAAACGTGATGAATAAACACTGACTGGGAACAGTACTGCAACTGTTCAGCAAAAAGCAGTGCAAGCTCCAGGCATGACTTCCAGTAACTCACAGGAAAGTAAAAGTTAACTGCACAGTGACATGACTAAAATAAACGCAGCACTAATGGAGTATATCAACTCAAATAACAAAAGGCTGGAAAAAATGGAATAAGCTTTAAACAGCTATTCAGATGAGGTGATAAAACTGCAAAAAAATCAGAGAATAAAATGAAGAAAAGGTTGGCTGACTATGAGACTGCTCAAGAAGAGATGTTTCAAAAAATGATCGAATTAGAAGACAGAGCATTTAGGGAAAATCTGAGATTTCTTCCTGTACTAGAGAAGATGGAAGGAACAGATGGTATTAATTTTATGAAAGCACAAACAAGCAACTGGACTGGTATTCCACAGCAAGAGCTGTTAACTGAAAGCTCTAAACCTGGCTATGAGTAAGCAGCCTAGACCTTTAATAGTAAAGATGCAATTATACCAGCAGAAGAAGTTGATTCTGACAAAACTGTGGCAAAAGGACAAAGTACTAAAAGTGGGAGACAGCAGAGCGTTTGTGGAGAATGATTACCCATTGTACACCAGGCCATAAGAGGAGTAAATGTATTCCACTACACAAGGAATGTTGTCAAGCAGGCATGAGATTCAAACTGCTGTACCCTGCCATCTTCAAAATATTCTTTCCTGGAGGGAAAAATCATTTTGTGATGCAGTACATGCTAAGGAAGAAATACAAAAGTTTGTCCAACAAAAAGTGAGCTGTGAAACAGAAGGAGATTCTGCTGCTTGTTCTTCTAGTATTAAAGACTATAGAGAGACTATGCCAGTGAAACCTTTTCCAATGTTTCAACAGAAAATGCTTGAGAGAAGGAAAAAGGCACAATAGTTGACTAGAAGAATCAAAAGTACGTTGGAAATAAAGCAGAGACAGGATATGAGAAATGGAGATGAACAGGAACAAAACCAGTAACTTGGAAATTGACAAATGTTGGATTACAAAGCAATAATTATATTTGTGAAACATGACAAAACAAGAAAATCTGGAAATACTGGACTTTTTTGACTTTATTAAACTTCTAGGGGACTGTAAAGCATACGCCCTACTTCACATCATCAATGTTTGGAAAAATACTTAGGAGAAGGAAAAAGGAGGGAGAAAGTTAATTGTAAGTAAAACAATTTTTTTCTTAATAGTAATATTTTTACAGTGCATGATTTTCTTTGTATGTTACAAAGCAAAGATTTCTCAATTTTTAAGTGTAATGAGGATACTAATGTAAACAGGTGCTTCTGTTTTTTTTTCTTTCTACCTTCTTCTCTTTCTTCTTGTTCAGTTTTAAGAAATATAGGCACTGCAATGTAAAAAAAATAGGAAGAAAAATCTGGCCAAAAGAGCATGACGAAAGAAAAATTGATGTACTTTTTCTCATTCTTGCATAGGGGAATGATTGGATTAAGGCCCTTAGCTTGATCTAGTAACAAGTTTTAAAAGAAAGCAAGTAAATGAAAAGAACACTGAATATTATAAAGCTTTTTTTCGTGCAAATAAATGTATGCTTAATAGCAACTCTGTATATGGTCCTCATGTCTCCATGAAGACAATCTGACAAAGAGAAAAAGTAAGGAGATGTTTTCTGAAAGCATTTAAATGTTTTCCCACCTGGGAGAGCTATAAAGATAAGACAAAAATGGACAGCACTTAGTAGAAGCACATGTACTATGAGTCCTAGCATGGATAACCTTTCTTTTACATTAACCCAAGTGTGTGAGTGTAGCTGTCAGTTTGGGACACTTGCTCGTATTAACAGGGTAAACCTTCAGTACAGGGCCGGCCTTAGCTGAAACAGTGCCCTAGGCGAAGTATTGTTCTGGCGCCCCTTAAGCCCCACCCACACCAAACTCAAGGAACACCCCTATTTGAGCCACGCCCACAGATGTGTCACTCCCACAAAACCCACTCCAGTTCTTTCAATG